>NC_072447.2:154231287-154534318 GCF_028878055.3 Symphalangus syndactylus | reverse complement strand
ATGTGCAGAACGTGCAGGTTTCTTACATGGGTATACATGTGCCATGGTGGTTTGCTGCACCCATCAACCTGTCATCTACATTACATATTTCTCCTAATGCTATCCCTGCCCTAGTCCTGCACCCCTCGATAGGCCCTGGTGTGTGATGTTCCCCTCCCTGTGTCCATGTGTTCTCATTGTTCAACTCCCACATATGAGTGTCCTAAACATCTTTTAGAAATATAAATCTAAATTTGCCTAACAATCACTTATGGTAATAAAATACTTAATTACAAATTAATAACCAATGAAAAACCTAAATAAATGTTTACAAGTTTGACTCTCAGATCTAACAAGTCAGAACCATAAGCTCAAAACAATAATATATCTCTTTCCAACATAAAAATTTTGCTTTTTCTGCCACACAAAAACAAAAAAAAGCCAAAAAACTTACTAAAATTCCTCCCGATCCACATTTACTAATCAAGCGAAACAGCTGACAAACAAAAATTAAATTTATTACTAGTTCAAAACTATTTGTTTTTCTTATACAATTCAGCCAGTCCTAAAAAATATATAAACAGTTAAAAATTTAACCTTAAACTCATTTTAAAAGTAAAATAATTAAGTTTTCTAAAATCAAATTTCTATAAAAACTGCTTGACCCACAACTTTAGTCCACAGCTTTCATTAAATTACCTATCAAGACAAATAAAGTTTAGTCATGTAAACAGGTCCCAATTTTGTTAAAAATATCATTTAGATACAGCTGTCTTCTATAAACCAATAATTTCATCTTACTATTTCATAACTAAAATTCTAAAATGAAAATAAAATCTTTATTTGTATACATATATGTGTTCAAGTGTGTTTGCACATATCTGCATATATTATGTTATATGCAGTGTCTACATAATAAAGTCTCATACCATCAGTCAAAAAACCCTTAAAAGTTCTATTCAGCTTTTTCCACGCTACCTAGAGAGGGGTCCATGGGGCATTGTTCTGGATTCCTGGCATCGCTTAAAGAGAAACTTTCACAATGTCTGGAATCCTTGATATCCTGCCAATGAAGGAGGATGATATCCTCAACTTGCTTGCAGCAGGAACCCACTTAGGTAGCCCCAACCTTGACTTCCAAATGGGACAGCACAAGTATAAAAGAAAAGTGATGGCGTCTGCATCATAAATATGAAGAGGACCTGGGAGAAGCTTCTGCTGGCAGCTCGTGCCACTGTTGCCACTGAAAACCTTGCTGATTTCCCTGTCTTACCCTCCAGGAATTCTGGCTGCTGGGTTGTGCTGAAGCTCATAACTGCCACTGGAGCCATTCCTATTGCTGGCCGCTTCACTCCTGGAAACTTCACTAACCAAATCCAGGCAGCCTTCCCGGAGCTCCAGTTTCTGGTGGTTACTGATCCCAGGGCTGACCATTACCTCTCACAGAGTAATCTTATGTTAACCTGACTCCCATTGCTCTGTGGAAAACAGATTCTCCTCCGCATTGTGTGGACATTGCCATCCCATGCAACAAGGGAGTTCCTTCAGTGGGTCTGATGGTGAATGCCAGCCCGGAAGTTGTACACACACGGTACCATCTCCCATGAGCATCCATGGAAGGTCCTGCCTGATCTCTACTTCTACAGAAATCCTGAAAAGACTGAAAAGGAAGAGCAGACGTTGCTGAAAAGACCATAACCAAGGAGGAGTTTCAGGGTGTATGGACTGCTGCTGCAGCTCCCGAGTTCACTGCTGCTCAGCCTGAGGTTGCAGATTGGTCTGAAAGTGGGCAGGTATCCTCAGTGCTTATCAAGCAGTTCTCTACTCAAGACTAGAGTGCTCAGCCTGCCAGGGAAGATTGATTTGCAGCTCCAACTGCTCAGACCACTGAATGGGTAGGAACAACCTCTGAGTGATCTTAAGCTGTTCTTCCACAGGCTCTTATGCAAGATAGAAATAAGGTTGATGACAAATAAATGTCAGTTTCCAAAAAATAAATTTTATTAAAATTAACTTAAATAAATACACATTCATATAAAATATATAATTAACGCAAATGCCTTTAGTTCCCATGACTTAAATAATATTTAATAAATAAGCCAGTTTTAAAATAATAAAATAAAAATATAAATTTCTTTAAAATGGTCAGCATATATTTTTACCCAAGTTTACTGGTCAGTTTTATATTTGTCGCTACTAAATATTTTAATATGTCAAGATTTGCCACAAATGATATAAAACTACAAACTCAGCCTTAAAAAATAATCTTTATGTAACTTTTTAATAAATGAAACTAATTTGTCTTCTAAGTTATCAACAAAGTACTCATGAATTTAACTTTAAGGTTCTTAAACACCTAATATTTACAAACTATAAAAATAATTAACCAAAAACCTTAAAATTATAACTTTGACTAATATCTCAGTTTTCATAATCTAAATAAACTATTCAAAATTAAGTTAATATAAATACAATAAACATCATAAACTTTCCATTTAATTTTACATCTTAAAGTTATGTCTTGTTAAGTTTGAAAAAATGTAGCTCGAAGCTGTTTACAAGAAGTGCATTCTTCAAAATCCACAACCTTGCTCAAAGTCCACGGCAAGCTTACACATAAATATCCTTTTACAAGTACATCTGCTCAGCAACTGCCTGTCCCAACTAGGACTGGCATCACTCTTGCTATGGATCTTTGTAGCCAAGGATAATCATTTCAAAATAACTATGTAATCCTCCTCATTAAAAAAACAAAGAAACAAAAAAACCTTTGTCTTCCTTTACTTCCCTGAATACACACATAGTTTACTATGACATGCATATTCCCATTGCCATGCTGTATCTCAAATACATATATTTTTGGTTTAGAGAGCTTCTCTCTGATGGTTATTTAGGTTAAGAGCTGTTAAATTCATCTTTAAGTTATTAGTTTTAGTTTATTTTTAAAGTTTTCAATTCTAGAATATTTAGTTTATTATTTTTCATAAGGCTCCATTTTAATTAATGTTAAGCATAATAGATTCATGATAAACATATTAAAATCTATGTCTCCAAACACCATTATATGGATTGTCTGTGTTTATTTCAATTTGTCTTATTTGTTTTGGGTTTTGTTCATATTGTTCTGTCACCTCCTATGCATAGCTATTTAAGATTGTGTGCTGCATGTATGTTTATTGTGGCACTGTTTACAATAGCAAAGACTTGGAACCAACCCAAATGCTCATCAGTGATAGACTGGATAAAGAAAATGTGGCACATATACACCATGGAATACTATGCAGCCATAAAAAAGGCTAAGTTCGTGTCCTTTGCAGGGACATGGATGACGCTGGAAACCATCATTCTCAGCAAACTAACACAAGAACAGAAAACTAAACACCACATGTTCTCACTCATAAGTGGGAGTTGATCAATAAGAACACATGGACACAGGGATGGGAACATCACACACTGGGGCCTGTCGGGGGATGGGGGGCTAGGGGAGGGATAGCATTAGGAGAAATACCTAATGTATATGATGGATTAATGGGTGCAGCAAACCACCATGGCACGTGTATACCTATGTAACAAACCTGTATGTTCTGCACATGTATCCCAGAATTTAAAGTATAATTTTAAAAAATATGACAATAAAAATAATACAAAAATAATAAAAAAAGATTGTGTGCTGGATATCATATGTGAAAAATTGTAGAGATAATTTGAGGCCTAGAAAGATGCTACCTTCCTACACAGAAGATTTGTTTGCTTCTGGATTAGAGCTAAAGGAGCATTATCAATCCCAGAAGAACCTTAATCCATTCAGGTATGAAGATGATTCTATGATGATCTTAAAGCACTACAAGTCCTAGTCTAGGCATGGTTCACTCTTACTCCTAGAGAACTAATATTTGGGGTTTCAGCTCAAAGCCTGAAGATTTTACCAGCCTGTCTCCTTGGCAGGCCTTGGACTCTGGTTTTTGTCTTCCTAAACCATATGGACCTGTTAAAATTTCTGCTCAGTTTGTAGCCTTTCAGTAGTCTTTTCTGGAATTGAAAATTTTCCCTAAGGAAAAAGCAACCACCAAATCTCAAATTACCTCTCTGGATTTTCTTCTTCTTCTTCTGTATTTTTGCTACATATACTTCTTGCTTTGTTAGCTCTATGATGTCTTCCATCATATTTTAAAAAACATATTCAGATTATTTGGTTGTTCTTAGTATGAGGGATGATTTCATGACATAGTCTGCCATTACTGGAATCATTACTTATTCTCTTTGCTTTATGCTTTCAGCCAGAGACTCAGGTAGGAAGTATAGTTAGCTGGTGGATAGACTACTCAGAATTTTATTCCTGAGGTGTATGATGTTCTGGGGGGCCGTGATGTATCTCAACTGATTTTTATCATTGGAAATTGGAGTATAGGAAGATTTCCCAAAAAGTCTCCTGAGATCCAAACATAAGTATCCCTGTCACCTTTGGATATCAATAATCTTATTTCCTCTTAAAAACTGATATTAATTATTTTAGACAACATAGTAACCCGTATATTGATTGTCAATCAGGTGTCAAAAAATACCTGAAATGACCATGTTGCAGTCTCAGTTTTCAATTTAGTGAAACCGTTATTGAGTGCTATGGCATAAGTCTTCCTTTGTGGGGCTCTAAGACCATTATACAATCATAGCCCAAAGATGTGAAGACGGCAAGCAAACATTTTTCAAGTGAGTGATGAGGTGTAATTTTCAAGTGAGTGATGAGGTGTAATCCTGAGAGGCTGTTCTCCATCCTCTATCTCTTGGTTTCTAGATTAGTGTGTTCTAGCCATGGGACGAATGTTACCAAATTTTAAATATTATATTTCTCCATAAAGTAAAGTTTGTTCAACATATTGATCAAATCTCTTATAATCCTTTTTGGTTTTTCTGAGTTATGATAAAATCTCCAACTATGCTTATTGACTTGTTTCTCTTTGTATCTGTCAACTTTATATCTGTTGTTACTATGTTACTAGGTGCACAACTTTTAAATGTGATATTTTGGGGCAACATTAACTTTTTTTCATTATAAAGTGACCTTTCTCTCTAAGATTGCATTTTGCCTTAAAAATGTCTGAAATTAATACAGCTATAAAAATTGTATTTTATTAGTGTTTGCATAATCTAACTTTTTATATTATTTTAGTTTACATATTCTTATATTTTGAATACATCTCTTGTGAACTGCTTAAAGTTGGATTTTTTCCATTCTGGCAATTGTCTTATTTTGATTAAAACATCTAGTTCATTATAATTTATATAATCATTTCATTTAGCCTTTATTTCTTTATGCATCTCACACTTATCTGAGATAAATTATCTGAGATATTATGTGGGATAATAATTAGCCTTCAAAATAAACTGTATCCATTATACACTGATAGATAATAGCTGGTTGGCTAGCTTAATAGATAGTTATTAGACTTTTTAGTGCTTGATTATTGGTGGTAATTTATAATTTTCTGTCTAAAAAGTGTCATTATCTTGCCTCCATTCTTTTTTTTTTTTTTTTTTGAGACAGAGTCTTGCTCTGTCACCCAGGCTGGAGTGCAGTGGTGCGATCTCAGCTCACTGCAAGCTCCGCCTCCCAGGTTCACGCCATTCTCCTGCCTCAGCCTCTCCGAGTAGCTGGGACTACAGGCTACTGCCACCATGCATGGCTAATTTTTTGTATTTTTAGTAGAGGCAGTGTTTCACCGTGGTCTCAATCTCCTGACCTCATGATCCACCCGCCTCGGCCTCCCAAAGTGCTAGGATTACAAGCATGAGCCACCATGCCCGGCCTTGCCTCCATTCTTGAATGATATATTCACTGGGTATATCATTCTAGGTTGACAGTTATTTTCCCTCAGTATATGGATGAAATCATTTCACTATTTTCTGGCTTCCATTGCTGCTATAAGCCAGCTATTAATCTACTCTTTTAAAAGTTATATGTCTTTTTATCAGGCTACTTTTAGGGTTTTCTTTCTCAGGTTTCTGTGATTTCACTATAATGTATCTAGCTGTTGTTTACTTATTCTCTTTTATCGTTGAGATTTTAGAGAGAGGAGGGGCTTTCTAAAACTGTGGATTGGTGTCTTTTGTAAATTGTGGAAATTTCTCCACTATTATCCCCTAAAATATTTCCTCTACCTAATGTGCTTTATCTTCTCCTGCTGGGATTTCAACTAGATATAGGTAAGGGCTATTTATTGTATCCATTACATCTCTTATTTTCCTCTGTATTTCCAGCTTTTCATATCTACTTGCTGCATTCTGAATAATTTCTTCTTATCTGTCTTATGCTAATTATTTCTTCAGCTATGTATAATCTACTGTAAAAGCATGCATTGAGTTTTTAATTTAGAAATGCATACATAGATAGGTATCTTTAATTTGCAGATATTTTCAAGTTTTTTCTTTTATTACTGTATATATGATAAGTACAATTATTTAATCATCTATATCTGACAACTGAGTTTTCTAAAGTTTGTGTCTTTTTCTGGTATTTGTTGTGTTTTGCTTTTGTTTTTTGTTGTTATTGATGGTGTCTGGTTTACTTGTATTCCCGATTATCTTTATTGTACTGGTAATGAAACCTAGGATCAATGTGATTCTCTTTATGGAATATTAGCTATTGTATGGGACAACCAGGGGACTCTTCTAATATGGAACCACTTTCATTAAAGTTGAAGACTGGAGATTTCTTAGACTACCCTCACTTTACTGTTACTTGAGCTTCGTGAAAGGAAAATACCTTGGGCCCCCACAATCACTAAGCTAAAGGGGAAAACTTCTTAGGGCAAACTTGCCTCACATTCTGTTCAAAGTCACACCCCTCTGCTCACTGAGATAAATGCATATCTGATTGCCTCCTTTGGAGAGGCTAATCAAAAATTCAAAAGAATACGACAATTTGTCTCTTATCTACCTATGAGCTGGAAACCCCTCCCCACTTATAGTTGTCCCGTCTTTCCAGACTGAACCAATGTTCATCTTACGTATGTTGATTGATGTCTCATGTCTCCAAAAAATGTGTAAAACCAAACTGTGTTCTGACCACCTTGGGCACATGTAGTCAGGACCTCCTGAGGCTGTGTCATAGGCACGGGGGTCCTCAACCTTGGAAAAATGAACTTTCTAAATTAACTGAGACCTGTCTCAGATTTTCAGGTTCACATTTTGATAACCACAAAGGGATTCTGAGAGGAGGTGCTCCTGACCTTTGAAAAATCTTCTATCTGTGCTTGGTATCAGATTGAGCTACGCTTATGGCTCAAACTAATAGGACAATTTGCTGAGACCTGGAAGCACCTCCTCCAGAGAATCTCTGATCTGCCAAAATTTGGTCGAGATCTAAAATTTATTTTGCTGTACAACTCCTTTTTTTGGAGTTGTACACACTTCCAACACAAGGAAGACAAGTTTTTCCTGCTTCCATGATGATGGAAGGCAGGAAATTACTTTATGGAGTTTGAGCTCACTTCCAACAGGGAAAAAGGGGTTTGTTTTTTTTTTCCCTAATTCTAGAGTGGTAGAGAGCAGTCTTCAGCCTGACCCTATCCATAGGCAAGTAACTAAATTGGAGTATGTCTTGGCTAAAGTTAAGATTAACAACCAGCTGATCTTAATTTCTCCTTACCATTAGAGTGCTCAATAATCATATAAGTTGTGCAATTGTTTATTTTGCTTAACTATTTTTTGCTGTTGTCATTAGTTGTTTCTGTTTTTGTTGTTGTTTCAGTCTTTTTCCCATTGGGTTTGATCAGCTGTATCTGACTTGATCAAATCCCAAGGAAGTTCCAAATTATGGGGAACAAGACCTCTGAAGGAGTTAAATTCACACACACACACACACACACACACACACACACACACGGTGGTGTGGTGCAAGGAGAAAGACGGCCAGCAAAGAGACAAAAAAAAGAGGAAAGATTTTTTACTTTTATTACAAAGGGGCTTTATTTACATAACAAGGCCACCTTTTTCTTAGCCAGGCCAAACTGAAAAACCAATGGCTATCCTTCTGAAATAGCAGCAATTTGTCCTAGCTGAGATATGGTAATGAGATATAAGAAGGTATTTTTAAAAGGAGCTTAATGGTCAAAAGTCAGCTTAATTAAAAGCTAACATACAAGATGAATGTTTGTGTGTGTCCATATGTGTGCGTTTGTATTTAAAAGGCCTTCATGTTTTTGTTTTTGTTTTTCTCCTAGGACCTTGTCTTCTTCTGAAGCAAAAGCTTTTTCTTGTCAATTGACTGAATTCTGTTTTCTTCATTTACTTCTGCTTTCTCTTCTTTCTTTTGCACCCTCTGCTGCATGGGGACCTAAAATACTTTATAATAGCCTGGGGTTCTTTAAAGAAAATGGAGAAGGCACCTGACTCCCTTTGGGGGAGAAACCTGTTTTTCCTTATGGAACCCCAAGATTGTAAACAGACAAGTTCGTCTCAGCTCTTAAACTGCTTACTTTTGTATTGCATTACCTGTTTATAGTTATTGCAACAGAGGTTACTCTTGGGTCTTTAAGGAAGAGTATGGTTTCGATACTTAGAAATGTCTTTGTTTAAAAAAAAATTAAGTGTACTGTAAAAGCATCATGTGGTCTAACCTCATAATAATTATCCCTTTGTGGAGACCCATGATTCATTGTAGGCTCTGTCCAAAGCTCAGAGATCCAGTCAAAAGATAGGTAGTCACTATCTAAATAAAATTGGTCTCCTTATACAATCCTGTGATAGATTTCTATAATTTATGTTTGATTTGGCATCCATCTTTAATCTCCCTCTAGCACAAACAGACTTTTTCTCTCTGTACCTTATGATGTAAATTTTGCTATTTGATTTTCACCTGAGTTGTTTGCTTTAATATGCAAATTTAAGGCTATTTAGCTGACAACTTCCTAGGGTTGTGAAACAGGTTATCAAGAATCTGAAAGTCTAAAATAGGAAAATAAAAGGTTTTTATAAAACTATAAGATGTGCTTCTAACGGCATGCCTAATATGTCTATGTATTTATGTGTTGCATACACAATGTTTCACTACTGAATATATATAAAAGACTGCTAATTAATTGGCTTAAGAAAATAAAAGCATTTGAATCAAATATTTTATCAGGAAAAAATAAAAGACTAGTCAAATGCTTTTTCAAGTTTACATAACTTAAAATCTTTAATAAATAAGCTAGCTTTAAAATTATTGGTAAAGTGATATTAGAAATGTCTTAAGAATCACCAGCATACATTTATTTGCATGTATTAATCAAGCAATTTCGTATTTATTCCTGCCAAATATTATAAGGTGTCAAAATTTGGCATAGGGGTTACAAATCTATAAACCCAGCACAAGACAGAATGACCTTTGCTTGTGTAATCTGTAATAAATCAGACATTGATGCTGGTTTAATAAAAATAGTTATGTCTTGAATTTAGTAAGATTACCATAACTTCTATTCTTGTGGCTTTAGGCAGTCTAGTCCACAAGCATTAAGGTTTGTTTTGGGAAAGGACTGTCATCATCTTTGTTTCAAAGCTAAACTATAAAGTAAGTTCCTCCCAAACTTAGTTTGTCCTATGCCCAGGAATGAACAAGGAAAACTTTGAAGTTAAAAGCAAGATGGAGTCAGGTCAAATATTTTTCACTGTCTCAGTTATAATTCTGCAGTGGTGGTTCCCTAACTTTAAATAATGACAATCACAGTTTTTATAAATAACCTAGGTACATGATTAGAATAAAATAATTAGATATATATTACAGGATAAATACTTGTAGACAAGCTCATCATAATTTAGAATCTAAAGTTATGTTACATTAAATAATAGATATATTATTATGTGGGTATTTTCCAATAAAAATATATTTGTGAGAAAACATTTTTTCTAAAATAAAAGGGTATTCTTTTTAAAAGTGAACAATTTTTGCCTAATTCAAAAGCTTATTTAAGGGTCATTTTTAAAACAAGGTAAAAGGAGCCAGGAAATAAAAGAGATGTTAAGAAAGTTATATAAATAAAGAGGGGTTTTTTTGTAAGAAAGCTAAAGAGAAATAATTTCATATGAGAAAGAATCTTGTATGATAAATTTAGTTCTAGAATAAAATGGCTGGTTGTTAAGGACAGAGGGATGTTCAGAAAAAAAACAAATTTCAAGGATGTCATAAATGGTCTGCGTAAGTCATAAGAAAAGGATTTGTTTTTAAAAAACGACAAAAATTTATATGATCATGTTGTCTATGATTAAAGGGGAATTATAATGATCTTTCTAGAGATTAGTTTTGATGTAAAAAAAACACATAAAGAATTGGTTAGAACAATGAAATTTTCTTAAGGGTTTGATGTACTCTGAATAAATTATAAGAGATTTTAATTTTTTTTATTTCAACCCAAAGTTCAACTTTTTTTGCATCTCACTGGTTTCAGTTTTCTCTCCCCTTTTAAAAGGCATGAAAAAGTAACATTCCCCTTGAACTCATTTTCAGCTCAAATATATGTTGTATTTCCTCCTTGGGTTCTGTTTTTTGGGGCCTGATGCTAACAATAGTTTCTTAAAGATCTAAAGGAAATGTTTCATTCCAAAATAATATTCTGTGCACTGCACAGTGTCTTTTCTTTTGCCTTTTGATAACTGGCCTAACAGATTTTACATTTTATCAAAATAATTCCTATGGCATTATTATTAAGTTTGGTTTGCTTAGGAAAAACTGGTATTAAAAAAAGATTTTTTAAAATTAAGTTTATTACATTCTTGTATTTTCCTATATGTTTTTTGAAAGTTCTTGTGACATTGAGTTACAGGGCTTTGTCTCCTGGGTCTAAAAAGAACACCAAGACCTGCTAAATCTTAAATACTAACAGCAATTAAAGCCTCATTTTCAGTCCCAGTAGAAGATGCCAATCAAAATAAACTGCCTTCCTGAGACATAGGGCAAGAAATTAAAGCTATTTAACTCCTCAAGGGCCAGGGATGATCATGGAAGGCATGAGCATGTGAGATTGTAAGGGCTGATTTTGAGAGATGAAATAAGTTTGGTTTCTCTATAAATTAATCATGAATGTCAAAGGCACGTTGATACAAGACCAGCATATGGGCCCCTGGGTCAGATTAACAGGGTTTTCTTGAAATATGAACTGACCCCTTAATAAAGGTTATAAAGGCTTATGGAAGTTATATCTTATGACCAAGATGAAAATGGTATAGATTATAAAATTTTGGAAAACAAATTTAATTGCTTCATGCTGTTTTTTTTAGGGCTTATTGTTTGAAAAATTATGTCTCCTCTCTCAAAGAATGAAGGTTTTTGCCTTTTTTTTTGAAATCCTTCTCACTTTGGTTAAATGAACGACTTATTTTACAATGACCTGTGATCCTGTTTCATAATATCAAGTGTTTTAAACCTTTCATATTTGACACACTTTCACAATCAAATTGTAAATGATGTCTTTTTCTGACCTAATTAATCTTTAAGATATTATTAATAGATTCCTTAAAGACCAAAAATGACATATTTGGCTTACATGGTATAAAAATTGTACAGGAAACATTGTCAAATAATAAAAAATTGTGTTTGGTTTCCTTTGGGCTGTATTTGTATAAATGTGTTATTGGTATGTGTTCCAAAATTATGGGAAACCCCTATATTTCTGATATGATTTAATGTACACTACCAGCAACAATTATAATTGTTATGCTAAATTATTGTGTGCCACAGAGGTAATAAATTTCCTTGTTAATTGTGTCTTTGCTTATGGCCGTCCTAAAACTTTTTGTCATCCATGGACAATTGTTGCCTTGTTTTGGTCCTCTTTAGAAGGCGGTTTTATAATCAGCTATAAAACTCTAACAGGTGCTTTTGAATGCAGGTTTCTGATAACTTTGAAGACTGTGACATCAGAATAGAGGAAAAACTTTCACGCCTCATGGAGAGCTGACATGTTTATGAATATCCAGCAGAAGAGAAATTAACTGCAATTACTAGACTAATAGAAGTATGAAATAATCTTTTTAACTTTTTGCTAAAAATGTTGCTGATCCTTTGTTTTTCTTAAAAGAAAACTTTTAAGCTATTTAAAGCTTTTAACAATTGAGTAAAGGATATTCTTATGGACAAAATTTGGAGCATATTTGTTTCTCTCTACCTGATTTCTACAGAATTTGGAAACTATTTGTGAGTATTCTTAAGTTATGATGACATAGTCATTTGCATAAATGCAATAAGAATTTGTTTTCATTTGTAACAGGACACAATTGGAGAAACTGTCTATTTTACCAAGGCTTTGACTGGAATGGAGTGCTTTCCTTTAAGGAATCAAACTTGACTTACAGAGCCAATAAAGCCCTTTGGAAAATCTGGCCTCATACCTTTGTCTACACAGTCCATATACAGGGTTCTTGACCTGTGGTAAGTAAACAATGCCACTTTCTGACAGGCCCAGGAGCCCCAAATTTATCTTGGAACCTCAAGAGGAGAGGAATTCACCCAACTCATAGGTACTTAATGGTACAAAACTATGGCTGGGCTTGGCTTTAAAAAAGTCTTATCTGAGATTCCTTCTATGAAACAAATTCCATCAAAGACAATTAAAATAAAAAGCCTATGTGAAAAATAATTATTCTTGTTGCACTTTATACAAATAATCTGGCCAAGTACAATAAAGCAAATTAATCCTACAATAATTTGTCTTTAGTAAAAATGGGAAACTGGAGAGAGAAAAAATATGTTTCAAAAACTATATTACACCTATCATTAGGCTCTAGTCAGTTTTTATTATTTTCTACACTTTGGACCGAATTCTAATTTTTCTTAGCTACAAGCCTTGAAAATAATGTTTACATTTTATTTCCTTCCTTTCTCCTCATTTTTCCTAATGTGGAGTCACCAAAAACTAAGATGTGTTTTCTTAAAACCCTGGGAACTGAAGCTAGACAACTTAAACTTCAGAAGAAAATAACAGCAACCTATTTACATACCTAAGCCACTTTCATACCTGCCTACTGATGTATGGACTTCAGAGGAATGTGGTTTATATCAATATTCCAGGATTATCCTTTTGTTTGTTGTTGTTTTTCTCCCTTCCTCCCCCTATTTTCTCTTCATAAGACATAAGACGTCACAACCTTCTAAAAATTTGCTTTCCTAATAACTAGGGACCTACCTGTCTAGGAATAAACCATCCTAACCATGAGAGATCAGACGAAACCTGAGACCAGAGACTGACTCATTTTCTTCTAAAATACTTTCTCCAAAAGATCATTTGAAAGAAAAACGGGGAAATGTGAAAGGAAAATATCTTGGGCCCCCAAAATCACTAAGCTAAGGGAAAAGTCAACCTGGGAACTGCTTAGGGCAAACCTGCCTCCCACTCTATTCAAAGTCACCCCTCTGCTCACTGAGATGAATGCATATCTGATTGCCTCCTTTGGAGAGGCTAGTCGGAAACTCAAAAGAATGCAACAATTTGTCTCTTATCTACCTATGACCTGGAAGTCCCCTCCCCGTTTTGAGTTGTCCCGCCTTTCCAGACCAAAGCAATGTTCATCTTACATATGTTGATTGATGTCTCATGTCTCCCTAAAATGTATAAAACCAAACTGTGCTCTGACCACCTTAGGCACATGCTGTCAGGACCTCCTGAGGCTGTGTCACAGGCACGGGTCCTCAACCTTGGCAAAATAAACTTTCTAAATTAACTGAGACCTGTCTCAGCTTTTCGGAGTTCATAGCTTCAAGACCAAAAGAAGGTTGATTTGTTATGAATTTATCCTTACCCAAGGCTGTAGTCCTTTGAGAGTACCAGGCAATTGTTTGGAGAGGACTCTAAAAAGGAGTTTTTACTTTGTCTATATTCTGGGATTTGATTCCAATTTCTTTCATCCCAAGAGACCACAAGACATAATAAAACTCACACATTTAGGGATCTGAAACATCCCCCGGTAAAACCAGCTTCCATGATTATTTAACTTCTCTGGGATCCCACTTTTAAAACCTCTGTTCTGCTGTAATTTCTTCCTATTTTACTAGTTCTTTTGTTTGTAATAATTTTTATCATTTACTTAGCATTTTAGTTTTCTTTAAAGGGGAAGTATCAACCAACTAGCCTAGTCTGCCATTACTGGAGCTAGAAGTCCCCTTTCTTTTTCTAAGAAGAGAAAAATATATTATGTTTTTAAAATTTTACACAAAAGATAATATTAATAGCTTACATAACCTACAACCTATAACATGCCAGTAAGTCAGAATTCTTAGAGCCTTTAGGAAAAAAAGTCATCGTTGGTAGCTAAGTCCTGGTTCTGGGCATGATGGCATCATTAAGGGGTCTGGCTCAAACAAATGTGGACCCAGAGGAGGGAGGATGGGAAGAATAGGGAATATGGTAACCACCAGTTGTGTTATTGTGTAGGGATGGGAGTGTCGAAGAGCTAGTTCCTATTCAATGAAGCTGTTGGGAGTCTCTGGACATAAAGCAATACTTGGCACAAGCACCCCTCTCCCTTTGCCAGTATGTACCAAATAAGGACAACTTGCACTACTAACTTGTTGGTTGAATGAGGCACATGCAATGCTCTCTGGAGCCTGAGGCCAAACCACTTGGTTTGGCAGTTGAAGTCAATTATTATAACCCTTTAATACAGCCTTTTATAGTAAAGTGGCTTTAAAGTTACATTTAAAAGCTTTGAACAGGTTTTTGTGTGGCAGAGCACACTTTGGGCAGAAGCTGGGGAAACACTCGGGGGAATGCCCATGGTAATACAAGCCATGACAATTTTGAGTTCAGAACAAAAGAAGAGGTAAGAAAGTCCTTCTGCGGACACTGTTGAGATCGGCTTTTTACCTTAATTCCCACTGCAGATGTGATAACACTAAGGCCAAATCAGGGGAAGAAATTTTCCAAAGCTACACAGACAATTGGTAACAAAGAAACAAAGTGAAGGAATAGAACATGCCATCTTCCTTTTTAGACCAGGGTCAATTTCCCTGCACCCCATTGCTTCAACAATATGGACAAAACAGCAGTATGAGAATAGTGTCAGTGGGTAGGAGGTGGGGAGAGCATTGGACACCCATGATGCAGGAAGGGTCATGATGGTGGCTTGGCCCAGACTATGACTTAATAGAGATGGAGAAAAATGGATGGATGTGAGATAAGTTTTGTAAGTTGAGCCAATTGGACTTGCTAATGGCTGGGAGAGGGAAAGGGTATATCAAGGATGACTCCTAGGTTTCTGTTTGCATTCATTGAAATGGGAAAGTGATTCCCAATATGCTTTATAACTTAAAATATAGGAAATGATAATAGTCACACACCACATTGGGGTAAAAAGAAATAACAAGTTGAAGATAGAGGCGGCTCACTCAAAAACTTCAGAAACCCAAGATTCTTCCTAGCTGTTGCAAAAGCTGCAAGGAAAACATTATCTTGGTACACTTAACAACCCATTTGAGATAAACTGGTATTGAGCACACCAGTTGGAAGCCTCTGAGATGAGTCCACTTGAAGAAAACTCAGATTGGTGCAGGAGGGTGAGAAGACAGGGGAAGATATGGAATCAAGAGTTTGCTTTTGGTGTTGTTGAGTCTGAAGAGCTGTGAGACATTCAAGACATGCAGCCAGAGGATATACATTGCCTATTATAAGCTTTTTGGTCTTGGGAAAGTGATTTTCTTTCTCTGGGACTCAGGAACTAAAAGTATCCCCAGCTTGTCAGAGAATGAGAACTTTCCATTATAAGCCAGATCCTGAAGTTCCTGCTAGCTAGGACAACCTATTCTCATGCAGTCTGTATTCCCCAGGTAAAGTCTATGATTAAGGGCAGGTCCATACAAACCAGTAGTAAATGATTTTGGAAAGAGGGGCTGTTTTAATCCGTTTGGGATTCTATAACAAGATACTTTAGATTGGGTAATTTATAAACAATAAAAATTTATTGTTCAGTTTTAGAGGCTGGGAAGTCCAAGATCAAAGCATCACCTATTTCAGTGTCTGGTGAAGGCCCAGTCCTCATAGATGGTATATGTTGTGTCCTTACATGGTGTAAGTGGCAAAAAAGCTCCCTTGAGCTTCTTTTGTAAGGACACCAATCCCATTCATGCGGGCTCTATGCACATGACTTAATCTTATCTCCCAAAGGCCACATCTCTTAATAACATTGCACTGGGGATTAGGTTTCAACATGTGAATTTGGGCGTGGGGTGGGGGGACACAAACATTCAGATCATAGCAGGGACCAAGGTCACAGAGAAGGTGACCATATTTGTAACAGGTCCAGTAAACCTATAGAGAGATTGCTCAATGGAGCAACAAATGGTTCACTCCCCAGGAGGAGAAGACTGTGAATAAGTATTGAATTTCAACAGGCAGAAAAGAGAAAACTCTATCAGGAGGAGTGCATGTTCACCTGAATAGACAACGATAAGTGCCATCAACAGGAGGGTGAGAATCAAGGTAATGAAAAAGAGGTGTATTTTTTCTTTTCTTTTTTTAGACGAAGTCTAGCTGTCGCCATGAGTGCAGTGGCATGATCTCGTCTCACTGCAACCTCCACCTCCCGGGTTCAAGTGATTCTTCTGCCTCAGTCTCCTGAGTAGCTGGGACTACAGGCGCACACCACCTCGCCTGGCTAATTTTTTTTTGTATTTTTAGTAGAGACGGGGGTTTCGCCATGTTGACCAGGCTGGTCTCGAACTCCTGACCTTGTGATCCACCCACCTCGGCCTCCCAAAGTGCTGGGATTACAGGCATGAGCCACCACACCTGGCCCTTTTCTTTTTTTTATTTTTAAGTTCCGGGGTATATGTGCGGGTTTGTTATCAATACATAGATAAACTTGTGTCACGGGGGTTTGTTGTACAGATTATTTGTCACCCAAGTATTAAGCCTAGTACCCATTAGTTGTTTTTCCTGATCCTCTCCCTCCTCCCAACCTCCACCCTCTCATAGGCTCTAGTGTGTGTTGTTCCCCTCTATGTGTCCTTGTTTTCTCATCATTTAGCTCCCACTTATAAGTGAAGGCATGCAGTATTTGGTTTTCTGTTCCTGTGTTAGTTTGCTAAGGAGGGGGCATTTTTGAGAGTGTGCACCTGGCAGTGTGAAGTGGTGACATGTGAAAAGAGACCTGAGGCGAGCTGAGAAGGGCAGGTGGCTGGGGTGCAGTGAATAGGGGCCAGACTATGCCAGGCTTTACAGGCTTCAGTGAGGGATGAAGACTTCATTGTACCTGTGATTGAAAGCCACTGGAAGGTCTTGAGCAGAGGCATGACATAATCTGATTTGATTGACAAGCCACTCTGGCCACTGTGAGGTGATTACACTGCAGGGGGAGAAGGGGAGATCCAGGGAGGGGGACAGTGACAAGAAGGCTGACATCTCCCAAGACGGCCACAAGCCACGTGGCTCTCACACCTCCCAAACCCACCACAAGGCACGTGGCTCACATTACACATTCAAACTAGGTTGGGGCAAGTGACTCTCTCCAGGTCCTAGGCTTCATGGTAACATGTCCAGGGACTTCAGAGGTGATTCTCATGGCCACTTTCCTCCTCTTTTCCATCTGTGCTCCCCAAGGTTGGATAGCTTAACAGGAGGCACTGAGCAGATCCTTCCCGCTGGTGCAACCCCCTCCTCTATCTCTGTTCTGAGGCCTACTCGCCTACTTGTATGGTCCACTGTCCTCTGAGGGAAAGGGGTCTTGCCCTCAGGAGAAAGCCAAAAGCCCCTGGGGGTTGACCAGCTGCACTCACTCTGAGTGGGCTCATTTGCTGAACTTGTGGGAGGAGGACGGACTCACTGGCAGGCCCACTGTGGCTGCCTGGCTAAACCAAGGCCTCCTATTGAGATTAAAAGATACATATTTCACTAGCTTTTGGGGGTACAAGTGGTTTTTTGTTACATGGGTGAGATTTTATCAGTAGTGGAACTGTTACTTTGATCTCTATCTGCCTGACTCAGGCCTCTGGGATTCAGAACTCTGTAAGGGAAGAGAAAGGCTATAGATCTGGCCCTGGGGATCCCAACTCTGAGCTAGTGCTGTGATCTTTATTGTGACCATTATGTACCAGCGTCCCAGGGATAAGGCGCTGACTGGACATTTCTCCTCAGGCACATGGACCAGTGCCAGTAACACCACCTGGGAGCTTGTGGAAATGCAGTGTCTCTGGCTGGACCCAGACCCTCTGAGTTAGAATCTGTTTTAACGAGATCTTTCGGGGGATTCACAGGCATGTTACAGTGAGAGATGCACCATAAATCTAGTGTTTTCCCATCAAGAATTTGGCAACATAACTTAGCTCTTTTTGGAAATCCTGAAACTACTTTGACATTAATATCTGGGAGTAAATTGCTGGAAAGGGCAAATGGCTTATGCAGCATAAGCTCCCACCTGAGTTTCTGCTTGAGGCAGGTGCATATTCATCTGGCCTTAGGCACAGATTAGGGGCTGTTAGGCAATGATGGACTGAGGTAAATATGTTTGGTAGTTGGCAAAAAGCAAGCTGGCTCTTCCCCAGTTGAGTGACCTCATGGTGCCTTGCCTGGTTAGTGGCTTTTCTATATGAAGCCTCCTATGCTACTCTGGTTCTGGAACCTGACTTGGCAGCTACCGTATCACACATACCGTTTTCTCAGTCTGCAGGGCAGGGAAGTCTCCAAGACTTACTAACTGCAGTCACCAGAAGAGCCAGCACACTGCCACCAGTGAAGGCTGGAGGAGGAATGGGAAATCTAAGCCATGGAAAATCTGAGCTCAGAAACTGGGGCCTCTCATATGTTTCCTTGCATTACTTCCCTGGGTAGCTTCTTGGTGCTACCCAAGCTGTGGCCACATTAGCGTAAGTCTCTGTGAGCTAGGGGTTATTATCACAGCCGTTTGCTAATGAGACGAGGTGGGCTCAAAGAGGCTAAGAGGCCAGATCGTGGTTTTTCAGCTGATGAGCAGCCAGGACTAAGATGGAGAAGTATCTGACTCAAGCTGTTATTCTCTTCCCCCTGGGTCATAGTCCAGGCCACTTCCCACCCTGACTTTCATTCACAGAAAACTGCACTTTTCAAAACATGAGCTTCAGCACTCTCAGGGTTGAAGGACCTTGAGAATTTAGGTTGCAAACTTCTTTGGGGTGCATTATGTCCACACTATGGATATTATGAATGCTTTCCTCAGAAGCCCTCTCTGCTAAAGAGCTCAGATTGATAGAGACCTCTTTTAAATGATGCTCATCCCTGCATTTTGGATTCCCCTAGATACCCACAGCACAGGGCCAGGACTGTCCCCTGGGCCTCCCTGAGAGAGAGGCCTGAGGAGTGCAACTGCTGCCCACACAAGGGGAAGACCTGCTCATTCCTTTGTCTGGATGCTCTAATTCTAGTAATGCCACAAAAATCACAAAAGATAGTGTTTTCCAACGCTGCATCAGTTGCAATGAGGTTTGCAAAATATTTCTTTATCTTGGCATACTCCCCATCACCAGTTCTGACTTTCCCAAAATGCTTTATTTGTGTATGGAATAAAGGGGCCTGGAGGAAGGGCTTTCTTCTCCATGTAAGGTCACTGCCATTAATCACCTATTGCCTTGTTAATTGCACATTGTCACCTTCACATCATGGGTGCCTCACAGGGGTTAAAAATCCATCCAACGTTATTAATTGGCCTTATTTAATAATGACTCAGTAAATAAGTAGATTGGGCATGCTGAACTGTGATTAACCTACTGTTGATTGGCCCCCTGGCCTGGCCAAGTACAAAAGTTCCAACCTGTCCTTGGAAACTTGCCAATGCCTCATTCCATGGGATGGCCAGGAGCCAGGGCCTCCTCAAATGTGGAGGGCACAGGCACAGTCTCAGTTCCAACTACTGCTGGTAGAAACAGGGCAGGAGGAATCCTCAGATACCAGCCAGTCAAGGCCCCACATTTTCTAGATGAAAAATTGAGATTTTGACATGGGATTTACTTATTCAGAGCATGTGAACAGTCAGGCTTCCATGTCTCAGGAGGTCAGACAGAAGGTTTGAGAGTTTCCCCAGCACATTCAAGGGTAGAGGTAAAGAAAGCTGGGAGGAATCAGAATCCAGGCCAAACTGTGTCCCAGGTCTCTGGGCCTGAGACTGATTTAGGGCAGTGGTCCCCAACCTTTGTGGCACCAAGGCAACTTTCATAGAAGACAGTTTTTCCACTGACAGGGGTGGGGATGGTTTTGGGATGATTCAAACAAACACATTGCATTCATCATTAGATTCTCATAAAGAGCATACAACCCAGATCCCTCATATGCATAGTTCACAATACGGTTTGTGCTCCTATGAGAATCTAATGCCACTGCTGATCTGACAGGAGGTGGAGCTCAGCTTTGCTTGTTGGGCTGACGCTCACCTCCTGCTGTGTGACCCAGTTCCTAACAGACCTGGGACAGCTACCATTTGTGGCCCAGAGTTTGGGGACCGCTGGATTATGGGGGCTGTGTCTATTGAGCAAATCTTATAAGGCGAAAGGTGGCATCACTCTATGTGTGCACCTCAAAAAAAAAAGAAGTTTCACTACTTTTTCAGCCTATAATCTTCAAGTTAGGATTTCCAGGCCCATATATTCAGGCTTGAGGGATCATTCCAGACTCACCAAGGGGGGACACGGGTGAAGGGTCATTTGAAACTTCTAATCCCCTGGTGGTACATGTTGACACATTCCTGCAGCTGCCCACTTGCTCTGACCTATCATTTCTGAGCAGTCAATCCTCTATTCACTAGAAACCTGCAAACCTTCCCCATGTTAATCACAGTACTATTCACAACAGCCAAGATATGGAATCAACCTAAATACCCATCTATTGATGAATGAATAAAGAAAATGTGATATATATATGTACACACATATATATACACGTATGTGTGTATATATATATGTGTATATATATGTGTATATATATACATATGTGTGTGTGTGTATATATATATGTATATACATATATGCAGTGGAATAGTACTTGGCCATAAAAAGAATAAAATCATGCTATCTGCAGCAACACAGATGGAACTGGAGGACATTATGTCAAGTGAAATAAGCCAGGCATAGAAAGATAAATACCACATATTCTCACTTGTATGTGGGATCTAAAAAGAGTTCAGCTCATAGAACTAGAGAGCAGAAGAATTGTGGTTACTAGAGGATGGGAAGGGTAGGGCAAGGGGGATGATAGGGAAAGTTTGGTTAATGGATAAGAGATTACAGCTAAATAGGAGGAATGAGTTCTGATGTTCTATAGCACTGTAGGGTGAATATGGGTAACAATAATTTATTGTATATTTTCAAGAAGATGAAAGAGAATATTTTGAATGTTCCCAACACAAAGAAGTGGTAAATATTAGAGGGGGTGGATATGCTAATTACCCTGATTTGATCATTACACATTGTATACATGTATCAAAATATCAATCTGTATCCCATAAATATTTATAATTATTACATATTTCCATTTATTAAAAATAAAAGGAAAAAATGGCAGATTTTCAGAAGAAAGAAATGAAGAAATCTCTTCTCTGAGGGACCCACTTCTTCAAGAATCTCCCTGGTCTTTGCTGTGTATTCAGGTCTTAGGGAAAGCTCTTCATACTCCTTGCGCATGAGAATCATCCCTGTGCACAGATGCCCTGCTACTCCTGGAAATGGACTACCAGGTAAACTTGGTATCACCATGCCATAGTTTCTACTTTACCCTAACTGAGCTTTTTTCTCTCTAAGGAGTGGGGCTTGTTCCATCAGGGTCTCTTTCCTATCCTTAACACAGTTTGGAAACCCACTTGGGCAACATCTTTGACACTAGAGGAGATGCTAAAGTGAATAAGACTAGCTTTCGCTCACAGTCTAAGAATGGAGATAGACAACTGGAAAATGTGCTAGATGAAGGAGGTAAGCAAATGGCTAATGGGAGCAGGGAAAATGAGCTATTAATTCCTCCAAGGTGATCAGAAAAAGAGGCATAAGGGAGCTGACTTTCAAGTTGGGCCTTGAGTGGTGAGTGAGAATTCAGATGGGGAGATGAGAATGGCAGCTCAAGTGGATGGAATAACAAGAGCAAAGGCATGGTGGCAGAAGACTGAAAGGTATGCTCAGAGTACAGACTGAAGTCCTGTATGTCCGGAACACAGGGTGGAAGTATGTGGCAGGGGATGAGACTAATAGGAGGATAGAACTGAGTGTTTCCTCTTCCGGCCCTGTGTTTTGGTTAGTTATTGCTGCTCAGCAAACTACCCCAAAACGTGATGGATTGAAACAACAACCATTTTATTACATCTCACAGTTCAGTAGGTTACGAATTCAGGCAAGTCTCAGCTGGGTGGTTTCTTTGATCAACACAGATCACTCAGTGGTATTCAGCTGACAAATGGGCTGGTGTGGTAACCACTCCCCCCACGCCCCTGCAGCCACCCTCCAGTTTCACTCACATGCCTGATGCTCTGGCAGGAATTCCTAGAAGGCTAGGCTCAGTTTTACTTGTCAACCAGAATACCTCCACATGGCCTCAACAGCATGGTGATCTCAGGGTGGTTGGATTTCCTTTTTTTTTTTTTTGAGACAGAGTCTCACTCTGTTGCCCAGGGTGGAGTGCAGTAGCACTATCTTGGCTCACTGCAACCTTTGCCTCACGGGTTCGAGTGATTCTCCTGCCTCAGCCTCCCGAATAGCTGGGTTTACAGGTGCCCACCACCATGCCTGGCTAATTTTTGTATTTTTTTGGTGGAGACGAGGTTTCACCGTGTTGGCCAGGCTGGTCTCGAACTCCTGACCTCAGGTGATTCACCCACCTCGGCCTGCCAAAATGCTGGGATTACAGGCGTGAGCCACTGTGCCCAGCCGTGGTTGGATTTCTTATGTGGCAGCTCAGAGCTCCAAGGGCTAGTGTTCCAGTGACCCAGATGGAAGATGCACAGCCTTTTATAACCCAACTTCTGAAGCCATACAGTATCATTTCCCCAGTAGGCTATTGGTTGAAGAAATCACAAGCCCACTGAAATTCAAGGGCTTCACCCCTTGAATCACTTCACCCCTTGACACACTTCACCCCAAATGAGAGGAGTGTTAAATAATTTGCAGCCGTGTTTTAAAACCTCCACAGCTGCCTCACCAGAATCAGCCAGCCATGAAAGGGTCCAAGGCTTTCCTGGTTCTTGGCTCTCTACTTTCTGGATCAAAAATCTGGTGAGTTGAACCAGAAGCTGATTCATTTCAAGAAGTCTGCTCTTAGAGAGCAGACTAAAGGAACCACAAAGCATATCTGCCCCCATCCTTACCATGCCTGTGCACATTTCATTTCCTGGTAGCCAGAAAATAAATGAAAATGCTAATTAAGGCTTACAGCATTCTTCAAGAACCACTGGAAAGGATACAGGGAGGTGTCCCACCATAGGGGCAATGTCTTGCCCTGTGAATCTGACATTGACTCTCTGAAGAATGTTGGACAAGTTCATTTTCCTCTCTAGGTTTTATTTCTTTATCTCTGTAGTGGTGAGGATTCCTACTATACATTTAGAGAAGCAAATAGAACCTGCAGTGTATGACTCAGAGTGTGTAATATTCATTTACTGTGATACAGAGGCTACAGAGGTATGATGCTTGCTCCTGCTCAAAATGATCGTAATTTATTATGCTGTTTGCATTCTTATTGCTAATTGTTACAGTTTTCCTACCTCTCTTTTGCTGTCTCTCCCTCCAATGCTTGTCAATATGTCTTTCAGGCTTCCTCTGAGAATACTCCTTCCCTATACCTCTCTTAAATGTAAGCTGAGGTTGTTTATTTTCTCACTTCTCATGTATCTCAGGGTCTAAAAATGGCATTGGTGTCCTTTTTGCTTCAGACCCTGACTCCTCCATCTTTTTGTAAAACAAAACAAAATAATAAAGAAATTTCCATTTATTTGAGTCCCATGTAATCCAGGTACAACACAGTCTCTCCTTCCTGACTTTTCTAACCTACAGATCTTTTTCTAATGTCCTAGCCACAACACTCCCATTTATTGAGTACTTGGCACCTGGCTCACAGTGTTCTGCTGCACCTTAAGCTCTACCATCATTTTGGATGACTTCAGCATCCACGTATGTGGCTAATTCATCCAACACCCTAATTTTTCAGTTCCTTAATTCCCTTACTTCCAAAGACCCTCTTTTCACTTTATCTCAGCCACCTATTCTCACAGTCACACTGTAGACCTTGTCATTTCCTGTTATTGTCCAACCTCCAGAACCAGTACTTCAAGCATCCCACTCTTTGACAGCAAACTTCCCTCCTTCTGAATTGCTTGCTCTACTCTTCACCATGATCATTCTTCACAATGTTGGGACTCACAAACCATTGACTCTTTTGTTGTTCCCAGTTTGTCAACCCTTTTCTTTCTCTGCCTGACACTTTTTCCTATTTGGATTGCTTGGCTCATCCGTTTACACCATTGCCAATGCCTTGCCTAAACTCTCTTGCTTCTCAATGTTTGTCATTCAAACTCTGCGTGAACTAAAAAATGTGTTTGCTCTGTGCCTGAGCCTCAGCAGCTAAGTAATGCTGGCAAAAGTAGTAGTTAAAGAAAGTTGATTTTGGCCAGGGTCGGTGGCTCATGCCTGTAATCCCAACACTTTGAGAGGCCGAGGTGAGTGGATCACCTGAGGTTAGGCATTCGAGACCAGCCTGCCCAACATGATGAAACCCTGTCTCTACTAAAAATACAAAAATTAGCTGAGCGTGGTGGCTGTCGCCTGTAATCCCAGCTACTTGGGAGACTAAGTCAGGAGAATCGCTTGAACCTGGGAGGCAGAGTTTCAGTGAGCTGAAATTGCACCATTACACTCCAGCCTGGGTAACAAGAGTGAAACTCTGAAAAAAAAAAAAAAGAAAGAAAGAAGAAAGAAAGAAAGAAAGAAAGAAAGAAAGAAAGAAAGAAAGAAAGAAAGAAAGAAAGAAAAGAAAGAAAGAAAGAAAGAAAGAAAGGAAAGAGAAAGAAAGAGAAGAAAGAAAGAAAGAGAAAAAGAAAGAAAGAAAGAAGAAAGAAAGAAAGAAAGAAAGAAAGAAAGAAAGAAAGAAAGAAAGAAAGAAAGAAAAGAAAAAGAAAGAAAGAAAGTTGATTTCATTCAAAATGCATGATTATTAACTTCAAACAGTTCTCCACGCTGCCTGGCAATTCTCCAGCATACCTCTGATCAACCTATCCTCTCATTCATCCACAACAATTATTTCATACCTTATCTACCATCCTGAAATCTTTAATTCTCTACCCTAACTCAGTCTCACTAACAGCATAGGAACCTCACTCCCTAGTTTATGCACATAAAGTAGAAACCATCAGAAAGAAATTTCCTTGTGTTGTAGATATCAAACCTATAAAACTACCTATGTCAGCACCCATCTTTACTTGTTCCCTTCATGTATGTTAGAGGAAGTGACCACCTTTTGTCTTGGTGGAATCCCTCCCACCTTGTCTTGGATCATACTTGGTCTCAATTTCTCATAGTCCTGCCCCTATCAATTATCACTTCTCTTCCTTGTATGTTTAATTGCTACCTCTTCTTTGGAATTTGAGTAGTGTGTAAACTAGCTTTTACTGGAAACAAATTCAGGGCATTGCTAGAGCATAGTGGTTTTAGAACAGTAGTCTCCAATGTGAGTTGCATGGGAGTGATTTATCGTGGTCTGATAAAGAAGACATTACAGTTTGTTTCTTTGTCTTTAAATTTACAAAATGGGACAGAAACTTACCTTTTTAATAGGTAGTATACATGTTGATATATTGTCCTGTCTCATTTTGCCCAACTGCGTGACAGACAGTCCTGAGTCTTGTGCTATGTGAGAGGTACCCTAAGATAAGAAGGAAGATGAACAATGTTCTAGCATTGACACAGGGCCATCATGACTGTGTGTCAGCATTTTGAGCAGGTCATGGGTGCTGAGTTAAATGGATTTATAGACCAATTCATTTTCATGACAGCTTTATTGAAATATAATTCATTGATCATAAAATTCATCCCTTTAATGTATAGAATTTAGTGGTTCTTAATGTATTCACAGAGCTGTGCTACCATCACTACTATCTAATCCCAGAACATTTTCATCACCTCAAAAAGGGACACTGTGCCCATTAGCAGTCACTTCCCATTTCCACCCAACTGTCCTCCCATCCCTAGGCAATCACTAAACTATTCCCTTTCTGTATGGATTTACTTATTTTGAGCATTTAATATAAACAGAATCATACAATATGTGGTCTTTCTTTCCCTCAGCACCATGTTTTCAAGGAGTATCCATATTGTAACATGAATCAGTAACGCATTCATTTTTATGGCTGGATAATATTCCTTTGTGTAGATATATCACATTTTGTTTATACATCAGCTGATTAACATTTGGGCTATTTTCACCATTTTGCAGTTATGAGTGGCACTGTTATAAACATTAATGTATAAGTTCCTGTGTGGACATATGTTTTCATTTCTCTTGGGTAGATACCTGGGAGTGCAATTTCTGGGTCATATGGCAAAACTATATCCTCCCCTTTGATTAACCATCAAACTATTTCCCAAAGCAACTGCACCATCTTATAATCCCACCAGCAATGTATGAAAGTTCAAATTTCTTCACATTTTTGCCAACACACAGAATGAGAGAAAATATTTGCAAATTATGTATCTGATAAGGATGTGTATTGGAATATAAAATAAACTCTTAGAATTCAAAAAAGACAAATTACCTTGCTAAAAAATGATTGAGGCATCTGAGTAGATATTTCTCCAAAGACAATATACAAGTGGGCAGAAAACTGTAAAAAGATGCTCAATATTCTTTTATAGGGAAATGTCAATCAAAATCACAATGAGATACCAAGTCACACTCATTAGAATGGCTAAAATAAAAAACTTGCTCACTTTTAACTCAATTCACCCTCACAAAGTAGGTAAGTACCTTTAAAAGTTTCTTGCAAAGAAACAGCAGATTGAAGATAACACCAACAATGCTAGCAAAAATGAGTAACAAGAAAATGACACGGCAGACCCTTCAACCAACCTAGGAACAAACCTTTTATACATGACAAGGTAATCAGATGTGACAAAAATTTGTAAAACGTTGAAATTTTCAAGATAATATGAAACGTAACATTTCATCACTATTGTTAATGATGAACCTTACATTAAGTGTATATCACGCCTTGAGAAATTAGCAGATTGCAGGGTAAAGCCATCAGAATTTGTAAGATATTTATAGGTATTATTTAGCTCATCTTTATATTATCCTTTTTAGAATTCAAAAAGGATATAAATAAATATTCATATATTTGTGATAGATGACCAAAAACATTTAACTGATGGGATAGGCAATGACAAAAATATGAAGATTATTGTTTTATTGTGCAGACTTGAACTTATGTCCTGCCTGAAACGATTACTAACTGGTTGACTTTGAACAAGTTACTTAGCTACATACTTGGTTCCTCATCTGAAAAATGGGAATATTGATACAGCTACTTCATGGAGTTATTACAAGGGTTAAATGGTATAATGTACATGAAATAGGACAGTGACTGCATGTAGTACATGCTCAATTAATATCACAGTGGTGATAATGATGATGAATTCTTGGCAGGGTTGGGGGTAGCAGAGAGGGATTTTAATCCAACACAATTACACTCTAGAACTAATATTAAACATGATTCTCATGTGGCCCCAAGGAATGTATAGTATGATTGCCATCCTCAGCCTCTCTAAAGTTCTTCTTTCTCTATCCAAGGTTCCCCATCAGTTTTAGAGTTTCCAAACTTCATTTTTCTGGCTCACCAGAGGACAGGGAAATACCTGTTACTTTATCATGCCAAGAATTTTAATTCTTGTTGATCTCACCTCTTCCACCTCCTCTGTGCTCACTGGCTCTGCTTTTCATGGCCATGTGGCCCTAATAAGATTATTTTAGACAGAAAGGATCTTTTTTTCTAATAAAATTCAGCTTTCCTCCAGGGCCAACACAAAACCACAGCCAGCTCTTAAAATAACAATTGTTTTCCTCCCACCACAAATGAAAAAAAATGAATAATTGAATGAACGAGCCACCCTCTCTCCTGTTGAAAGACCTCAGGGCCTTCTTTCCAATCAAATAAGCAGCCTCACTCTGTTACCTCCTGCGTTCCCTAGGAGCTGCCCTTCATTCTGCCACTCCAGGCTAATTGGACTTCCTCAGACTCTTGTCATGTCACTCAGGGCATTTGCGCTAGTGGTGGGGTTGGCAGAGAAGTTGAGGGGAGGTAGCAATAGAGATTGTCCATTTCAGAGGAGAAAGTAGCTGGATGTACTAACATGAGCTGTAGTTAACTTTTCTGGGTTTTAGTTTTTGTCTGTAAAACAAGGAGATAGAACTAGATTAGAGAGGGGACCTTGTAAACCATACATGGGAGTGCTTTAAATCCCCTTAGTATTGAGAGACAGGAAAAGAACAAAACACTACTGAATCTGATTATCTAAGGGTAAACTAGACACAGGAAGGTTTTGCCACTTAAAATTGGCCACCCACAGTGGTTATCCTTAGATGGAGAGGTTAGTTGTTATTTTCATCTTTTACATTTTTATACTTTTCAAGACTTAAATAATTGTCAAATGCTGATTTTCTAATCAGTTATCATATAATGTCAAGTAAAAAACTCAGGATGCAACCTCGTAAATACAGTCGGATCTCACATTTGCATAAACCTTTTTATGTGTATATACAAAATGCCTTGCAACAGTGTTTTTATCTGAGTGATGAGATTGCAGCGATTTTATTTTTCTCTATATGTTTTGATATGTTGTAAATTTTATACAATAAGCACAATTTTTTTAACCAGAGAAACTGAGAATATTTAAAAATTAAATTTAAAAGGGCCTGTTTTGCTACCAGTAGCAAAATGGACTCCAGCCTTGCCCCCACCCTCTTCTCAGCAATTAACTCGGATCCAGTGTCTTCCTTTGTAAGGTTTGATTTCGATGGTATTTTCCCCCTCACTCCTGGGACCAATGGAGCCTGCCAGGCATATGTTTTGCTACATGTTTATAGTGTCTTGGAGAAGTCCCATGAGTGCACATACACCCCTCTTACTGCCTTTTTTAAAGCTTACCCGGGTACACCACAGGGCAAGCTGATGCCTCGGGGAAAAGCTGCTCTTGGCTGCAGACTTGATGGGCCAGGATTCAGCCATTCTGGTCATAGGGCCATCCCTGAGGCCATTACCAGCCATCCAAGTGTGCTTCTGCCTGGCAAGGCTCTACCTCTGCCAATTCTGTAGCAGCTGTAGCACCAAGGGAGGCAGACATCCTAACACTCACGTAATGCTTCCCACTCAACAACACCTTCTGAGTGGGTGCTAAGTTACCTACAGGAACCCTACAAAATTGGAGAAGGAAGGTCTCAGATCTTGGTACAGTATTTAATGTCATGAAATCCCTCATCTTTTTCTCCTTTGGCACTCTGGGCTGTTGCTAAAGCTGATGCAACCTTATAGAAAGCTTGGGATGCCACTATGGGCCTCAACTGACTCTGGTTCACAGGTAGCCTGCAACATTACTGTGCCTGGCTTCACTCTCATAAATAGTGACTATACTTCCTACTTCACTCAGAAAAATAGAAGTAATCAGAAGAGAATTTCTATATACTACCCTCATTATATCTACTCCCTACAACTAACTGTACCTATATATTCTGTCTTATGCCTATTACTATAAACTAACTCCCCATGATTATACCTAAAATCTATCTTTGTACTTCCACAGTAGATCAATTTCTCTCTCTCTCTCTTTCTCACTCTCTCTCTTTGTCTCTCTCTCTCTCTCCATTGGAACTGCTCTTGAAGAGGTCAATAATGACCTTTATATAACTATATTAAGTCTCAGTATTTATCCTACATGGCCTATCAAAAAGCATCTGTCACTGTCAATCATAGCCTCCTTCTTGAAATACTTTTGTAACTTGGTTTCCAAGTTAACATGCAATCTTGGTTTTCCTACTACCGAAGTGATGGCTCAGGCTCCTTTTCTTATTCTTACTCTTCGGCGTGAACTTTTCTTGTTGGGGCAATCCAGAAAACACTGAACCACTTCTGTCTGCACTCATTTCCATTCTCTTGGTTTTAAATATCTATATACCACTAACTTTCATATTTGTATCTTTAGTTCAGTCTTCTCTTACAAACAACACACTCATACTCATATATACAAATTCCATTCAACACCTACACTTGGGAGTTTAATAGACAATCCAAACTAAATATATTCAAAGCTGAACTTCTGATTAACTCTCAAAATTTGCTCCATCCACAACCCTCCCTATGTTAGTTGATGGGAATTTCAAACTCCAAGTTGCTCAAGCCAACGACCTTAGCATTATTCTTGCTATTTGGCTTTCAATATAATCTATCAAGAAATGCTATTGTAAATGACTTTAAAATATATCCAGAATCCAATGATTTCTTAACATCTATATTGTTACCATCCTGGACCAAACCATCATCATCCCTCCTTACTGTTCTCTCTGATGTCACTCTGCCCTCCTATAGTCCATGACAGTAGCCAGAATGATCTTTTGAAACACTAAGTTGTAGCTTTCAGTTGTAATAGAGTAACTGGTACTAGACAAGCAGTTCAGTTACTAACAACCATAAAATTGTACAAAATATATAAGACAACTGTTTTCAGGCATTAGAAAACAGGAAGTACATGTCTCTGACTAAGAAAGCACACAAGATATGCCTCAGATTCACTTCCTTGAGTGAGGCCTACTCTAACCCCACCAAAACCAACTCTCACACTAAGCTTTGATGAGTTCTGGAGGGTAGAAAGTGTTTGAAAACTGAGTTCTAAGTGAGATGGGCATGTGAAACACCTTTGGCTTTCACAGACCCCCCTAAACACAGAATAAAGCAGAGCCAAATAAGTTCAAGGCGACCAAGCAGATCACACAGAACAAAAATTAACTCTCTTCAGAGAAACATAACAGAATTTAGAGACTCAAAAATGTATCATTCACAGTGCTTATTATACAATCAAAATTTACTAGATATAAAAAGTAAATGGGAATATATGACCCATAATCAAGAAAAAGCAATCAATACAAAATGATCAGACAGGTCAGAAATTGGATTTAGCAGATAGCATTAAAGCAGTAATTAAAAATCTATTCAAAGAACTAAAGAAAATGAGGTCTTAAGCAGTGAACAAATAGAAAATATCAGCATAAAAGTAAGAAAAAGAAATAAAAGAAAATTCTAGAACTGAAAAGTACAATGATTGAAATATATAATATATATAGGTAAAGAATCTCGAATCAAAAAATCCGAAATCCAAAATGCTCCAAAATCCAAAACACTTTTAGCACCAACATGTGCTCAAAATTCAGATTTAGGATTTTCCTATTAGGGATGCTCAACTGATAAGAATAATGCAAATATTTCAACATTTTTTTTTTTATTATAATTTAGGGTTTTAGGGTACATGTGCACAATGTGCAGGTTTGTTACATATGTATCCATGTGCCATGTTGATTTCCTGCACCCATTAACTCGTCATTTAGCATTAGGTGTATCTCCTAATGCTGTCCCTCCCCCCTCCCCCCACCCCACAACAGTCCCCAGAGCGTGATGTTCCCCTTCCTGTGTCCATGAGTTCTCATTGTTCAATTCCCACCTATGAGTGAGAACATGCGGTGTTTGGTTTTTTGTCCTTGCGATAGTTTACTGAGAATGATGTTTTCCAGTTTCATCCATGTCCCTACAAAGGACACGAACTCATCATTTTTTATGGCTGCATAGTATTCCATGGTGTATATGTGCCACATTTTCTTAATCCAGTCTATCGTTGTTGGACATTTGGGTTGGTTCCAACTCTTTGCTATTGTGAATAGTGCCGCAATAAACATACGTGTGCATGTGTCTTTACAGCAGCATGATTTATAGTCCTTTGGGTATATACCCAGTAATGGGATGGCTGGGTCAAATGGTATTTCTAGTTCTAGATCCCTGAGGAATCGCCACACTGACTTCCACAATGGTTGAACTAGTTTACCGTCCCACCAACAGTGTAAAAGTGTTCCTATTTCTCCACATCCTCTCCAGCACCTGTTGTTTCCTGATTTTTTAATGATGGCCATTCTAACTGGTGTGAGATGGTATCTCACTGTGGTTTTGATTTGCATTTCTCTGATGGCCAGTGATGAGGAGCATTTCTTCATGTGTTTTTTGGCTGCATAAATGTCTTCTTTTGAGAAGTGTCTGTTCATGTCCTCTGCCCACTTTTTGATGGGGTTGTTTGTTTTTTTCTTGTAAATTTGTTTGAGTTCATTGTAGATTCTGGATATTAGCCCTTTGTCAGATGAGTAGGTTGCAAAAATTTTCTCCCATTGTGTAGGTTGCCTGTTCACTCTGATGATAGCTTCTTTTGCTGTGCAGAAGCTCTTTAGTTTAATGAGATCCCATTTGTTGATTTTGGCTTTTGTTGCCATTGCTTTTGGTGTTTTAGACATGAAGTCCTTGCCCACGCCTATGTCCTGAATGGTATTGCCTAGGTTTTCTTGTAGGATTTTAATGGTTTTAGGTCTAACATATAAGTCTTTAATCCATCTTGAATTAATTTTTGTATAAGGTGTAAGGAAGGGATCCAGTTGCAGCTTTCTACATATGGCTAGCCAGTTTTCCCAGCACCATTTATTAAATAGGGAATTCTTTCCCCATTTCTTGTTTTTGTCAGGTTTGTCAAAGATCAGATAGTTGTAGCTATGCGGCATCATTTCTGAGGGCTCTGTTCTGTTCCATTGATCTATGTCTCTGTTGTGGTACCAGTACCATGCTGTTTTGGTTACTGTAGCCTTGTAGTATAGTTTAAAGTCAGGTAGTGTGATGCCTCCAGCTTTGTTCTTTTGGCTTAGGATTGACTTGGCTATGCGGGCTGTTTTTTGGTTCCATATGAACTTTAAAGTAGTTTTTTCCAATTCTGTGAAGAAAGTCATTGGTAGCTTGATGGGGATGGCATTAAATCTATAAATTACCTTGGGCAGTATGGCCATTTTCACGATATTGATTCTTCCAACCCATGAGCATGGAATGTTCTTCCATTTGTTTGTATCCCCTTTTATTTCATTGAGTGGTGGTTTGTAGTTCTCCTTGAAGAGGTCCTTCACATCCCTTGTAAGTTGGATTCCTAGGTATTTTATTCTCTTTGAAGCAATTGTGAATGGGAGTTCACTCATGATTTGGCTCTCTGTTTTTCTGTTATTGGTGTACAAGAATGCTTGTGATTTTTGTACATTAATTTTGTATCCTGAGACTTTGCTGAAGTTGCTAATCAGCTTAAGGAGATTTTGGGCTGAGACAATGGGGTTTTCTAGATATACAATCATGTCATCTGCAAACAGGGACAATTTGACTTCCTCTTTTCCTAATTGAATACCCTTTATTTCCTTCTCCTGCCTGATTGCTCTGGCCAGAACTTCCAGCACTATGTTGAATAGGAGTGGTGAGAGAGGGCATCCCTGTCTTTTAAAAAGTCAAAATCCAAAACACTTCTAGTCCCAAGCATTTCAGATAAAAAATACAAAATCTGTATTATGTATAATATATACATATAAGTATAAATTTAATTTTTTATTTATACAAACGTATGGGGTACATGTGAAATATTATTACATGTATATAATGCATAATAATAAATCAGGGTATTTAGGGTGTCCATTAGCCAAATACAATACATTTTTGTTAAGCATAGTCACCCTACTTTGCTATCTAACATTGAATTTTTTCCTTCTATCTTTATCTTTCTACCCTTTAAACCCACTACTCTTCATCCTTCCCCTACCCACCCTTCCCAGTCTCTGTTTTCTACCTTTCCACTCTCTACCTCCATGCCATTAAGCTTTTCAGTTCTCACATATTAAGTGAAAGCATGAAATATTTGTCTTTCTGTGCTTGGCTTATTGCACTTAAGATAATGACCTCCAGTTCCATCTACATTGCTGCGAATGGTAAACTTTCATTCTTTATATGGCCAATAGTATTCCATTATGTATATGTACCACATTTTCTTTATCCATTCATTCATTGATGGACACATAGGTTGATTTTGTATCTTTTTTATTGTAAATAGTGCTGCAATAAACATGTGAGCACAGGTATCCCTTGATACAATGATTTGTTTTCTTTGGGGTAGATACCTAACAGTGGGATTGCTGGATCCAATAATAATTTTACTTTTAGTTCTTTGAGGAAAAAAAAGCTTCTGTACCACAAAAGAAATATTCCACTACTAGGTATCTAGAAGTTGTACTAATTTACATTCTCACCAACAGTATATAAGCATTCCCTTTTCTTCATGACCTTGCCAACATGTTAATTTTTGTAATTTTAATAGTAGCCATTCTGACTGTGGTAAGATGATATCTCATTGTGGTTTTGATTTTCATTTCTCTGATTATTAGTGATGTTTAGCACTTTTTAATATGCTTGTTGATCATTACATGTATTCTTTCAAGAAATGCCTATTCATGTTCTTTGTCCACTACTTATTGGAATTATTTGTTTTTATTCCATTTAAGTATTTGAGTTCCTTGTATATTCAGGATATGAGTCTTTTGTGAGATGAATAGTTTGCAAATGTTTTCTCTCATTCAACAAGTTGTCTCTTTATTGATTATTTCTTTTTTTGGTACAGAAGCTATTTAGTTTATTTAAGTCACATTTGTCTATTTTTGTTTTGTTGCCTGTGCTTTTGAGGTCTTAGTCACAAATTCATTGCCTACACCAACATCCAGGAAAGTTTTCCCTAAGTTTTCTTCTAGTATTTTTTATAGTTTCAGGTCTTATGTTTAGGTCTTTAAGCCCTTTTGTGTTGACTTTTATATATAGTGAGAGATGAGAGCCCTGTTTCATTCTGCTTGTGACTATCAAATTTTTCCCAGCATCATTTATTTAAAAAAGTGTCCTTTCTCCAGTGTAAGTTCTTGTCAGCTTTGCTGAAGATCATTTTGCTATAAACATGTGTCTTTATTCCTGGATTCTCTATTTTGTTTTATTGATCTATTTTATACCAATGCCATGCTATTTAGGTTACTATATCCTTGTAATACATTTTAAAGTCAGGTAATGTGATGCCTCCAGGTTTGTTCATTTTGTTTAGAATTGCTTTGGCTATTTGGACTTTTTTGTAGATATGCGACATTATTTCTGAGGGCTCTATTCTGTTCCATTGGTCTATATCTCTGTTTTGGTACCAGTACCATGCTGTTTTGGTTACTGTAGCTTTGTAGTATAGTTTGAAGTCAGGTAGTGTGATGCCTCCAGCTTTGTTCTTTTGGCTTAGGATTGACTTGGCAATGAGGGCTCTTTTTTGGTTGCATATGAACTTAAACTAGTTTTTTCCAATTCTGTGAAAAAAGTCATTGGTAGCTTGATGGGGATGATATTGAATCTACAAATTACCTTGGGCAGTATGGCCATTTTCATGATATTGATTCTTCCAACCCATGACCATGGAATGTTCTTCCATTTGTTTGTATCCTCTTTTATTTCACTGAGCAGTGGTATGTAGTTCTCCTTGAAGAGGTCCTTCACATCCCTTGTAAGTTGGATTCCTAGGTATTTTATTCTCTTTGGAGCAATTGTGAATGGGAGTTCACTCATGATTTGGCTCTCTGTTTGTCTGTTATTGGTGTATAAGAATGCTTGTGATTCTTGCACATTGATTTTGTAACCTGACACTTTGCTGAAGTTGCCTATCAGCTTAAGGAGATTTTGGGCTGAGATGATGGGGTTTTCTAGATATACAATCATGTCATCTGCAAACAGGGACAATTTGACTTCCTCTTTTCCTAATTGAATACCCTTTATTTCCTTCTCTTGCCTGATTGCCCTGGCCAGAACTTCCAACAGTATGTTGAATAGGAGTGGTGAGAGAGGGCATCCCTGTCTTGTGCCGGTTTTCAAAGGGAATACTTCCAGTTTTTGCCCATTCAGTATGATATTGGCTGTGGGTTTGTCATAGATAGCTCTTATTATTTTGAGATACGTCCCATCAATACCTAATTTATTGAGAGTTTTTAGCATGAAGGGTTGTTGAATTTTGTCAAAGGCCTGTTCTGCATCAACTGAGATAATCATATGGTTTTTGTCATTGGTTCTGTTTATATGCTGGATTATGTTTATTGATTTGCGTATGTTGAGCCAGCCTTGCATCCCAGGGATGAAGCCCACTTGATCATGGTGGACAAGCTTTTTGATGTGCTGCTGGATTCGGTTTGCCAGTATTTTATTGAGGATTTTTGCATCAATGTTCATTGGGGATATTGGTCTAAAATTCTCTTTTTTGGTTGTGTCTCTGCCTGGCTTTGGTATCAGGATGATGCTGGCCTCATAAAATGAGTTAGGGAGGATTCCCTCTTTTTATATTGATTGGAATAGTTTCAAAAGGAATGTTACCAGCTCCTCCTTCTACCTCTGGTAGAATTCAGCTGTGAATCCATCTGGTCCTGGACTCTTTTTGGTTGGTAAGCTATTAATTATTGCCTCAACTTCAGAGCCTGTTATTGGTCAATTCAGAGATTCAACTTCTTCCTGGTTTAGTCTTGAGAGGGTGTATGTGTCGAGGAATTTATCCATTTCTTCTAGATTTTCTAGTTTATTTGCGTAGAGGTATGTATAGTATTCTCTGATGGTAGTTTGTATTTCTGTGGGATTGGTGGTGATATCCCCTTTATCATTTCTTATTGTGTCTATTTGATTCTTCTCTCTTTTCTTCTTTATTAGTCTTGCTAGCAGTCTATCAATTTTGTTGATCTTTTCAAAAAACCAGCTCCTGGATTCATTGATTTTTTGAAGGGCTTTTTGTGTCTCTATCACCTTCAGTTCTGCTCTGATCTTAGTTATTTCTTGCCTACTGCTAGCTTTTGAATGTGTTTACTCTTGCTTCTCTAGTTCTCTTTTAATTGTGATGTTAGGGTGTCAATTTTAGATCTTTCCTGCTTTCTCTTGTGGGCATTTAGTGCTATAAATTTCCCTCTACACACTGCTTTGAATGTGTCCCAGAGATTCTGGTATGTTGTGTCTTTGTTCTCATTGGTTTCAAAGAACATCTTTATTTCTGCCTTCATTTTGTTATGTATCCAGTAGTCATTCAGGAGCAGGTTGTTCAGTTTCCATGTAGATGAGTGGTTTTGAGTGAGTTTCTTAATCCTGAGTTGTAGTTTGGTTGCACTGTGGTCTGAGAGACAGTTTGTTATAATTTCTGTTCTTTTACATTTGCTGAGGAGAGCTTTACTTCCAACTATGTGCTCAATTTTGGAATAAGTGCAATGTGGTGCTGAAAAAAATGTATATTCTGTTGATTTGGGGTAGAGGGTTCTGTAGATGTCTATCAGGTCCGCTTGGTGCAGAGCTGAGTTCAATTCCTGGATATCCTTGTTAACTTTCTGTCTCATTGATCTGTCTAGTGTTCACAGTGGGGTGTTAAAGTCTCCCATTGTTATTGTGTGGGAATCTAAGTCTCTTTGTAGGTCTCTAAGGACTTGCTTTATGAATCTGGGTGTTCCTGTGTTGGGTGCATATATATTTAGGATAGTTAGCTCTTCTTGTTGAATTGATCCCTTTACCATTATATAATGGCCTTCTTTGTCTCTTTTGATCTTTGTTGGTTTAAAGTCTGTTTTATCAGAGACTAGGATTGCAACCCCTGCCTTTTTTTGTTTTCCATTTGCTTGGTAGATTTTCCTCCATTCCTTTATTTTGAGCCTATGTGTGTCTCTGCACATGAGATGGGTTTCTTGAATGCAGCACACTGATGGGTCTTGACTCTTTATCCAATTTGCCAGTCTGTGCCTTTTCATTGGAGTATTTAGCCCATTTACTTTTAAGGTTAATATTGTTACGTATGAATTTGATCCTGTCATTATGATGTTAGCTGGTTATTTTGCTCATTAGTTGATGCAGTTGCTTCCTAGCCTAGATGGTCTTTACAATTTGTCATGTTTTTGCAGTGGCTGGTACCAGTTGTTCCTTTCCATGTTTAGTGCTTCCTTCAGGAGCTCTTTTAGGGCAGGCCTGGTGGTGACAAAATCTCTCAGCATTTGCTTGTCTGTAAAGTATTTTATTTCTCCTTCACTTATGAAGCTTATTTTGGCTGGATATGAAATTCTGGGTTGAAAATTCTTTTCTTTAACAATGTTGAATATTGGCCCCCACTCTCTTCTGGCTTGTAGAGTTTCTGCCAAGATATCAGCTGTTAGTCTGATGGGCTTCCCTTTGTGGGTAACCCGACCTTTCTCTCTGGCTGCCCTTTACATTTTTTCCTTCATTTCAACTTTGGTGAATCTGACAATTACATGTCTTGGAGTTGCTTTTCTCTAGGAGTATCTTTGTGGTGTTCTCTGTATTTCCTGAATTTGAATGTTGGCCTGCCTTGCTAGATTGGGGAAGTTCTCTTGGATAATATCCTGCAGAGTGTTTTCCAACTTGGTTCCATTCTCCCTGTCACTTTCAGGTACACCAATCAGGTGTAGATTTGGTCTTTTCACACAGTCCCATATTTCTTGGAGGCTTTGTTCATTTTTTCTTCTTCTTTTTTCTCTAAACTTCTCTTCTCGCTTCATTTCATTCATTTGATCTTCCATCACTGATACCCTTTATTCCAGTTGATCGAATCGGCTACGGAGGCTTCTGCATTTGTCACGTAGTTCTCATGCCTTGGTTTTCAGCTCCATCAGGTCCTTTAAGGACTTCTCTGCATTGGTTATTCTAGTTAGCCATTTGTCTAATTTTTTTTTTCAAGGTTTTTAACTTCTTTGCCATGGGTTCGAACTTCCTCCTTTAGCTTGGAGTAGTTTGATCATCTGAAGCCTTCTTCTCTCGACTCGTCAAAGTCATTCTCCGTCCAGCTTTGTTTTGTTGCTGGTGAGGAGCTGCATTCCTTTGGAAGAGGAGAGGCACTCTGATTTTTAGAGTTTCCAGTTGTTCTGCTCTTTTTTTTCCCCATCTTTGTGGTTTTATCTACCATTGGTCTTTGATGATGGTGACGTACAGATGGGGTTTTGGTGTGGATGTCCTTTCTGTTTGTTAGTTTTCCTTCTAACAGACAGGACTCTCAGCTGCAGGTCTGTTGGAGTTTTCTGGAGGTCCACTCCAGATCTCGTTTGCCTGGGTATCAGCAGTGGAGGCTGCAGAAAAGCGGATATTGGTGAGCAGCAAATGTTGCTGCCTGATCGTTCCTCTGGAAGTTTTGTCTCAAAGGAGTACCTGGCCGTGTCAGGTGTCAGTCTGCCCCTACTGGGGGGTGCCTCCCGGTTAGGCTACTTGGGGGTCAGGGTCCCACTTGAGGATGCAGTCTGTTCATTCTCAGATCTCCAGCTGCATGCTGGGAGAACCACTACTCTCTTCAAAGCTGTCAGACAGGGACATTTAAGTCTGCAGAGGATTCTGCTGCCTTTTGTTTGGCTATTTCCTGCCCCCAGAGGTGGAGTCTACAGAGGCAGGCAGGCCTCCTTGAGCTGCGGTGGGCTCCACCCAGTTCTAGCTTCCCAGCTGCTTTGTTTACCTACTCAAGCCTCAGCAATGGTGGGTGCCCCTCCTGCAGCCTTGCTGCCGTTTGCAGTTTGATCTCAGACTGCTGTGCTAGCAATGAGTGAGGCTCCGTGGGTGTAGGACCCTCTGAGCCAGGCGCGGGATATAATCTGCTGGTGTGTCATTTGCTAAGACCATTGGAAAAGTGCAGTATTAGGGTGGGAGTGACCAGATTTTCCAGGTGCCATCTGTCACCCCTTTCTTTGACTAGGAAAGGGAATTCCCTGACCCCTTGCACTTCCCGGGTGAGGTGATGCCTCGCCCTGCTTCAGCTCATGCTCGGTGTGCTGCACCCACTGTCCTGCACCCACTTTCCAACACTCTGCAGTGAGATGAGCCTGGTGCCTCAGTTGGAAATGCAGAAATCACCCATCTTCTGCATCACTCATGCTGGGAGCTCTAGACTGGAGCTGTTCCTATTCAGCCATCTTGTCTCCACCTGAGAGTTTTTGTCATAAAGTGATGATGAATTTTATCACGAGCGTTTTCGTCATCTATTGAGATGATAATGTACTTTTTGTCCTTCATTTGGTTGATGTGATGTAGCATGTTTATTGATTTGCATATTTTGGACCATCCTTGCATCCCTGATATTAATCTTGCTTGACTGTGGTATATTACCTTTTTGAAGTATTGTTGTATTCAGTTTATTAATATTTTGTTGAGGATGTTTGCATCTATGTTAATTAGGGAAATTAGCCTATAGTTTTCTTTTTCCATTGTGTCCTTGTCTGGTTTTGGTATTGGTGTGATGTTGGCCTTTCTGCAAGAATGAGTTAGAAATAATTCCCTCCTCTTTGATTTTTTGAAATAGTTTCAAGAAGATTGGTATAGTTCTTTGTATGTTTAGTAAAATTTGGCTTTAAATCTATCTGATCCTGGGCTTTTATTTCTTGGGAGACTTTTTATTACTGATTCAATCTTGCTACTTGTTACTGGTGTATTCAGGTTTTATATTTCTTCCTAATTCAGTCTTGGTAAGTTTTATGTTTCCAGGAATTTATCCATTTCATCTAGGTTTTCCAGTTTGTTTGTACGTAGTCATGCATGATAGTCTCTGATGATACTTTTGCGTTTCTGAAGTATCAGTTGTAATATCTCCTTTTTTATTTATAATTTTTCTTATTTGGGTCTTCTCTTTTCATGGCTAGTCTAGCTAGTGGTTTATCAATTTTATCTTTTTGAAGAATCAACTTTTATGCCATGTATCATTAGTATTGTTTTTTAGTCTCTATTTCATTTAGTTTTGCTCTGATTTTTGTTATTTCCTTTCTTCTGCTGATTTGTGGTATTGTTTGTTCTTGCTTTGTGACTTCCTTAAGGTACATTGTTAGATTGTTGATTTGTAATCTTTCTACCTTTTTGATATAGGCATGTATTATTATAAATGTCCTTCTTAGCACAGCTTTTGCTGTTTCCTACAGGTTTTGACATTTTGTATTTCCATTTTCATTTGTTTTTGTATTTTTGCATTTCCATTTTCATTTGTTTCAAGAAATGCTTGATTTTCATCTTAGTATCTTCATTGATCCAGTGGTCATTCAGGAGCATTTAATTTCCATGTATTTGTATAGTTCTTCTTGGTATTGATTTCTTGTTTTATTCCATTGTGGTCTGAAAAGATACTTGATATAATTTTGATTTTTAAAAATATGTTGGGAAATGTTTGGTGGTTTAACATATGGTCTATATTGGAGAACGTTCCATGTGCTGATGCAAAGAATGTATACTCTGTAGTTGTTGAATAAAATGTTCTGTAAATATCTGTTACATCCATTTGGTCTAAAGTCCAGCATAAAACTTATTTTAAAAATGTATTTTCTGTCTAGATGATATGTCTAATGCTGCAGATGGGGAGGAGGGACCCCATTCTCTACACATGAGCCCAAGCACAGAAGCTGTTCTACCAGTGGAAGAGGATTTTGCTCTCCTTGCAAAGCTGACCACGGTGTTTGTTCCACTGCTGGGGCAGGATCACTTCTCATGCCCCTCAACAAGGAGCTCTCAGGGTGTGAAAAGTTAATGCTTTGGATTCTTTTGTCCCAGGGGCTCCCTTTTTGTTGCACTGCACTCTCCTTTCCCTAGGGAGTAGTATTCCTTGTGGGCTAGAGTACTGGGGACTCCACAGAACTTTTGGTTCCAGCTAGCAGTGTGCCACTGCAGCCCTTCAGGTGGATAATAGAGGATGCTAGTGGTTAGAGTTTAACACAATTGAAAAATTCAAAGTAAGACTAATCAAGGAAAAAGAGAAAATATAAAACTTTAATAATAATAATGAAAGAGAGGTTATCACCAAAATTTCAACATATTTTAAAAGGGTAATAAGCAAATATTATAAACAAATTTATGCCAATTAATTTTATAACATAGATCAAATGGACACATTTCTGGAAAACAAAATTTACCAAAACTGACTTAAGAAGGTATATACAATCTTAACAACACATGTCTCTTAGACAATTTTAACTTATATATTTTTAAAAACTGCCCACAAATTAAAATACAGGCTTAAATAATTTTGATGGTGTATTCTTTCAAACTTTAGATAAGAAATAAAACCAATCATATACAAATTATTTCAGAAAACAGGAAGTGGAACACATCCTAAGTCATTTTATTAGGCCAATAAAAATTTTTTAATAAAAAATTATAGACCAACATTCTTCATGATTATGAATGCAAAAAATCCTCAATAAAATACTAGCAAATTGAATCCAACAATATATTAAATGTTAACACCCTATGCCCAAGTAAAGTTTGTAATATGAATGCAAGACTGATTTAACATTCAAAAAGCAATCATTGTATTTTACCAAGTTAAAAGGATAAAGAAGAAAAATCATATGGTTATCTCAATAGAATTTTAAAAAGCATTTGACAAAAACCAGCATTCATTCATTATAAATGCTTCCAGGAAATAAAGAATAGACAGAAACATTCTCAGTCTGATAAAACATATGAATATTTTCCCCCTAAGATCAGGAACAAGGCAAGGATATTCACTCGTACCATTTCCACTCAATATTGTACTGGAGGTCATAGCCAGAGGAATAAAACAAGAAGAAATTAAAAGCATACAGGCTAGAAAGGAAAATGGAAAATTGTCTTTATTCACAGAGAATATAACTCTACAAAGAAAATTCTAAGAAGAATTCAAAGAAAATTCTCTCCCTTTCTCTTACTACACACACACACACGCACACACACACACACACACCCTAACGGAATTTGTAAATAGGTAAATAAATTTAACAAAATGCCATGATACAAGGTCAATATGCAAATAGCAATTATATTTCTATATTCCAGCAATAAACAATTGGAAATAAATAACAAATGTCTTTAACAATAGCATCACAATATAAACCACCTAGGAGTAAATGTAATAAAAGTTATGATAAACCTCCACACTAAACACACTTCTAAGAGAAATTTAAGATTAAATACAGAGAAATAGTATACTCTTGGAATGGAAATCCAATATTGTTAAGATGTCCATTCCCCCAAATTGATCTCTACATTTAATGCAATTCCAATCAAAATTATACTAGGAAAAAAAAAACAGAAATCCGTTCCAAAATCTTCATGGAAATGCAAAGGTATTAGAATATTGGGGGAAATTCAGCCAGAGATCAGGCGAAATTCACCCCCAATATTTCACATAGGTTCTTTTCGATTTTCCCTAAGTGTCGGCTGGTCTGAGAAATAAAGGGACAGGGTACAAAAGAGAGAAATTTTAAAGCTGGGTGTCCGGGGGAGACATCACATGTCGGCAGGTTCTGTGATGCCCCCTGAGCCATAAAACCAGCAAGTTTTTATTAGTGATTTTCAAAAGGGGAGGGAGTGTACGAATAGGGTGTGGGTCACAGAGATCACGTGCTTCACAAGGTAATAGAATATCACAAGGCAAATGGAGGCAGGGTGAGATCACAGGACCACAGGACCGGGGCGAAATTAAAATTGCTAATGAAGTTTCAGCATGCATTGTCATTGATAACATCTTATCAGGAGACAGGGTTTGAAAGCAGACAACCGGTCTGACCAAAATTTATTAGGCGGGAATTTCCTTGTCCTAATAAGCCTGGGAGTGCTATGGGAGACTGGGGCTTATTTCATTCCTACAGTTTCAACCATAGCAGACGGCCACACCCAAGGGGGCCATTTTAGAGGCCTAGCCTCAGGGACGCATTCTCTTTCTCAGGGATGTTCCTTGCTGAGAAAAAGAATTCAGCAGTATTTCTCCCATTTGCTTTTGAAAGAAGAGAAATATGGCTCTGTTCCACCCGGCTCACCAGCGGTCAGAGTTTAAGGTTATCTCTCTTGTTCCCTGAACATTGCTGTTATCCTGTTCTTTTTTCAAGGTGCCCAGATTTCATATTGTTCAAACACACATGCTCTACAAACAATTCATGCAGTTAATGCAATCATCACAGGGTCCTGAGGTGACATACATCCTCCTCATCTTATGAAAGTGACCAGATTAAGAGATTAAAGTAAAGACAGGCATAGGAAATCACAAGGGTATTGATTGGGGAAGTGATAAGTGTCCATGAAATCTTCACAGTTTATGTTCAGAGATTGCAGTAAAGACCGGTGTAAGAAATTATAAAAGTATTAATTTGGGGATCTAATAAATGTCCATGAAATCTTCACAATTTATGTTCTTCCACCATGGCTTCAGCTGGTCCCTCTGTTTGGGGTCCCTGACTTCCCGCAACACTAGAATAGTTAAAACCATTTTGTAAAAGTAGAACAGAGTAAAGGACTTCCACTACCTGATTTTGAGATTGAGAATAAAGTTGCAGCAAAGCAGCAGTGTGGTATTGGTGTAATACTTAGACATAAAAATCACTGGAACAGAACAGACAGTTCAGAAAGAAACCTGTGTATACAAATTTAATTGACATTAGACTAATGCGTTAGTCCATTTGGGCTGCTATAACAAAACGCCATAAACAAAGTAGTTTATAAAAAACAGAAGTTTATTTCTTATGGGAGGCTGAGAAGTCCAAGAACATGGAGCAGGTAGGTTCAGTGTCTGGTGAGGGCCTGTTCCTCATAGATGCCACCTTCTTGCTGCATCCTTACATGGTAGAAAGGGCAAGGCAGTTCTCTGGAACCTCTTTTATAAGGACACTAATCCCACTCATGCAGGCTTCATGCTCATGATCTAATCACTTCCCAAGTGCCCCACCACCTAATACCTCCTTGAAGGTTAGGCATCAACACATTAATTTTGGGAAGCATACAAACATTCAGACCATTACAACCAAGGTGTAAAGTCAATTCAATGATGAAAGAAAGTCTTTTTAATAAATGGTACTAGAAAAAATGGATATCTGTAGGGGGCGGGAAATGAATCCTAATCCTTACTTCACACCATATACAACATTTTAATTTAAAATTGAGCATAAACCTAAATGTAGAAGCTAAAACTAAAAAACTTCTAGATAGAAATGGAGAAAATTCCCATAATCTTGGGGTAGACAAATATTTATTCACCAGGGCGTAAAAATCACTAACCATAAAAGGAGAAAAATGATAAATTGTGCTTTCTTAAAATCAAAAGCCCTCACAAAGAAGAATAAAGTTGGATGTCCTATACTACTAGATTTCAAGATCTACTTTTTAATCAAGACAGTGTAGAAATGCCATAAGGATAGACACATAGATCAGTGGAACAGAATTGAGAAGCCAGAAATGGATGCATGCACAGTCACTTGATTTTCGCAAAGGTTTCCAAGCAATACAAGGGGCAACAAAAAAACGTTTGAACATACGGTGCTGGAACAACTGGTTAGCTATATTGAAAAACATACACCTCCAATCTACCACACACCATAAAGATTAATTCAGGATAAATCACATACCTAAATGTAAAAGCTTACAATCCTAAATCCTTTTAAGAAAAATGTAGAATGTCTTTGAGAACTGGAGGTAAGCAAAGGTTTCTTAAGCCACAGAAAGCACTAATCATAAATAAAAAATAAAGTGAACTTAAAATCAAAATTTCTGTTTAATAAGACACTTATTTCTGCTCATAATAAAATGAATGGCAAATCATAGGTTGGAAGAAAGTATTCCCAACACATATCTTACAAAATACTGTTATTCAGAATATATATATATATATATATATATATATATATATATATGCGCTCTCCTGCAGCTCAGTAAGAAAAGGACAAAATAAAAACACTTTAAAAGTTGGCAAAATATGTGAACAAACCATTCACAAGAGGCCGGGCATGATGGCTCATGCCTGTAATCCCATCACTTTGGGAGGCCAAGGTAAGAGGATGGCTTGAGTTCAGGAGTTTGATACCAGCCTGGGCAACATAATGAGACCTCGTTTCTACTAAAATTAAAAAAAAAAAATTAGCCAGTCATTGTGGCATGTGCCTATAGTCCCAGCTACTTGGGGGACTGAGGTGGGAGGACTGCTTGAGGCTAGGAGGTCAAGGCAGCAGTCAGCCCTAATCATGCCACTGTACTCCAGCCTAGGTGACAGAGTGAGACCCTGTTTCAAAAAAACAAAAATTCACAAGAGAAATATATAAATGGCAAAAAACATATGAAAAAGTATTCAACATCAGTAGCTATCAGGAGAATGCAAAATTAAACCAAAAGGAAATACCTCTGCATACACATCGGAATGGCTAAAATTTTAAAAGACTAGGGCTAAACTAGTGCTATTACACATTGTTGGTTAAAACATAAAATGTTACAAGCACTTTGGGACAGGTCTAGAAGTTTCTGATAACTAAACATTTTCCTACCATATGACCCAGCCATTCTACTTCTAAGTATTTATCCAAGAGAAATGAAAAACTAAAATGTGTTCACAAAAAGACTTGTAGAAGAATGTTCATAACAGCTTTATTCATAATAGCCAAACACTAGAAAAAAAAAGTCCTTCAATACAGGGGTCCCCATTACAGGGTACCAGTCTGTGGCCTTTAAGGAACTAGGCTGCACAGCAGCAGGTGAGTGGTAGGCCAGCTAGCTTCATCTGTAATTACAGCCACTCCCTCATCACTCACATTATTGCCTGAGCTCCACCTGTCCTGTTAGATGTCAGATCAGTGGTAGTATTAGATTCTTCTTCTTCTTCTTTTTTTTTTTTTTTTCTCTCTCTGTCACCTGGGCTTCAGTGCAGTGGTATGATCTTGGCTCATTGCAACCTCCACCTCCCGGGTTTAAGGAATTCTCCTGGCTCAGCCTCCCTCGTAGCTGGGATTACAGGTGCACACCACCACACCTGGACAACTTTTGTATTTTTAGTAGAGAGAGGGTTTCAACATGTTGGCCAGGCTGGTCTCGAACTCCTGACCTCAAGTGATCTGCCCACGTTGGCCTCCCAAAGTGCTGGGATTACAAGCATGAGCCACTGCACCTGGCGGACATTAGCTTCTTAGAGGAGTGGAACCCTGTTGTGAACTGCACGTGCAAGGAATCTAGGTTGTGCACTTGTTATGAGAATATAATGCCTGATGATCTGAGGTGGACCAGTTTCATCCCAAAACCATTCCCCGCTGTCTGTGGAAAAACTGTCTTCTATGAAACTGGTCCGAGGTGCCAAAAAGGTTGGGAACTTCTGCTTCAGTGGGAGAACAGATAAACAAAATGTGGTATATTTATACAGTGGAAGTGACTCAGCATTAAAAAGGAAGACACTATTGATACACACAAAAAAGGTTAATTCATCTCTCAAAAATAGAGCAAAGAAGAGCAATCTGAAACTGACTAAAAGAAGGCATAGACAAGAGAGTACATACTGTATGTCTTCATTTATATGAAGTTCTAGAACAAGCAAAGTAATCCTTAAAAATGCTAGAACAGGCCGGGCACGGTGGCTCACGCCTGTAATCCCAGCACTTTGGGAGGCCAAAGCAGGCAGATCACGAGGTCAGGAGATCAAGACCGTCCTGGCTAACACGGTGAAACCCCGTGTCTACTAAAGTACAAAAAATTAGCTGGGTGTAGTGGTGGGTGCCTGTAGTCCCAGCTACTCGGGAGGCTGAGGCAGAAGAATGGCGTGAACCTGGGAGGCAGAGCTTGCAGTGAGCTGAGATAGCGCCACTGCACTCCAGCCTGGGCGACAGAGCAAGACTCTGTCTCAAAAAAAAAAAAAAAAAAATGCTAGAACAATGGTTGCTTTCAGAGAATAGTATAGACAGAGGTATAAACAGAGTTTGACTACGAGGATCATGAGGTAATGGTAAATGGTTGTGGTAATGTTCTACATCTTTCCAAGGACATGGCTTACTCAGGTTTGGAATTTGTCACAACTCGAGGGATATACTTTTTAGATTTGTGCATTTCATTGCATGTAAATTTTAAATTAAAAGAAAAAATGGCAGACAAATATTGAGTTCTAGTTGATGACATATCTAATTAAATATTTATAAGGAAAATAACATATCTGTAATTAGTTTGAAAATACACACATAAGATTAGATATTTGATGGGGGATGGATAAGTGTGATATAGCAAATATTTAGAACAATGGTAGTATCGGCCAGGTGTGGTGTCTCATGCTTGTAATCCCAGCACATTGGGAGGCCAAGGCGGGTGGATCATGAGGTCAGGAGTTTGAGACCAGCCTAGCCAATATGGTGAAACCCCGTCTCTACTAAAAATACAAAAATTAGCCAGGCGTGGTGGCACGTGCCTGTAGTCCCAGCTACTTGAGAGGCTGAGGCAGGAGAATTGCTTGAACCTGGGAGGCAGAGGTTGCAGTGAGTCGAGATCATGCCACTGCACTCCAGCCTGGGCAACAGAGCAAGATTCCATCTCAAAACAAACAAACAAACAAACAATGGTAGTATCTAGATAGTAGTATACAAGTGTTTACTTTGTTATGTGTGTCAACGGTTTTATAATAATATGTTGAAAAAAAATAAATCTGTTCTTCCAAAGACAGAAAATGAGGAGAGGGAGAAACAGAAAATCAGGAGGACAGAAAATGAGAAAATGAGGAGACAAATCACTAAGATCAAATATTCCCACCACATATATCTGATAAACAACTTATGTTTGTAATATATAAAGAATTCTTTCAGATTAAAAATAATTTTAAAAAACAGCCTGATTTTTTAAATGGTCAAAATAAATGAGTTGATATGTCTTAAAAGAAAATATACACGAATGGCCAACAAAAACACTAAAAGGTGCTCAAATAACAGTATTAATCAGAAAATTACAAATTAAAACCACAATGAGATAGCAGTATACACCATTGGAATGGCTAAAATTAAAATTCAAAAGCCTGATAATACCAAGTGCTGGCAAGCACAGGGAGCTACTGAAACTCACCTACACTATTTGTGGGAATGTAAAATGACACAACCAATTTGTAAAGCAGTTTGGCAGTTTCTTATGAATTAGACATGCACTTACTATATAACCCAGCCATTTCACTGTTAGATATTTACCTACAGGGAATTGAAAACTTATGTCCACACAAATGTTTACCCAAATTTTCATTGCATATTTATGTTTGACAAAAACTAAGAATGATATGAATATCTATCAAAAAGTGAATGGATTAACAAACTGTGTTAGATCTGTACAATGGAATACTACTCAGCACTAAAAAGGAATGAACTATTCCTACACACAACATCAATGAATTTCATAGACATAATATTTGGCAAAAGAAGGCAGCCGTAAAAGAGTCTATTCTATATAATTGCACTTTTGTGAATTCTGGACTGACAAAGCTAATGCATTGTCATTGAAATTGGAGCAGTAGCGTTACATGAGACAGGAGGCAGGAGTGGGAGACTGACTTCCTAACAGCATTTAGAACCTTCTTAAGGTGACGCAAACATTCAGTATCCTGATTGTGGTGGTGTTGACAAGCTGTGCATATTCTAAAACTGTTATGCAACTGTAGTACAATTAAACTTGGTGTATTTATTGTACATTAAAAAAATGCTTCAAAGAAGTAGATTTTTAAAATAACTAATCCAGATCATGACACTTCCCTGTCATACAATGCTTCCCCCATTTCACTCATAGTAAAAGCTAGAATCCTTCCAATAGCCTTGAAGTCCCTAATGATCTGTTCCCCCTCCTCTTTCTGACCTCAACTCAATACTCGTTGCCTTACTTACTCAATTTTTGCTACACTTGGCCTTCTTACCTTTCCTGGAACACGCCAAGCATGCAATCACTGTGGGGACTTTGAACTGATTCTTCTCTCTGTCTGGAATGCTGTTTTTCCAGATATCCATAATGTAGCTCACCCTCCACCTCTTTTGGGTCTTTGTCAAATGTTAAAGTATTACCTTCTAAATGAAGGACCATCTATTTAAAAGTGCATTGTGTGTGCGCGCGCGCGTGTGCACACACACACACACACCTTACTCTTCTTTTCTGCCCATTTAGCATAGCAATCTTTTGTATGTTTTGTTTACTGCTGTATTGTCAGAGCCTGCTACCATGCTTGGAACATAGCAGGCTCTCAATAAAAAATGTGTTGAATAAAGAAATAATACTGAGGCTGAGATGAGGATCTTCTTGGAGGGGGAAATGTGAGAGGGGACAATTAGCAAGCCGATCCCTCAGATGTGTTATGTGTGATGCTAGTTGGGCCTCTGTACGATTACCTTGTAGCTTCAAACAAGCTCCAAAGGCTTTTCCCATAAGCACATTGTGTATTATTCATGGGGATGAACAGAAAAGCCTCTAATCCCCCAGAGCTGGTATATGGGGCTTGAGGGGCTATATTCTACTCTGAAGCCCATCTTGGGGGCCAATTCCTTAAAATATAGTCAGATGGCAAGTTTGAGAAAGATGATTAGCAGGGAGGATCCCTAGGTCTGAAGATGGAAAGAGACCCTTCTCAAGAAATAGTCTGGGCTTTACGCCAAGTCTCCCAGGTTTTCCTGACCTCAGTAAATTACTGTGCACCACTAGACCTGGCGATTCTGAGGACAGGAGTCCTTTCCAGGGCAGTGTGCTCTAATGGAGAGAAGGAAGGAGAGGTGTGGGTGATGGCACCCTGTTCAGGGAGGACAGCCTGGCTGATGGAGGAGGATAGCAGGACTCTGGACTGGGCTTTGGATAATGGGAGGGATATTGGCAGCCTGTTCTTCTGAGAGTTGGCCTTTGCTTCACAGTTCTCACTTGCCAAGGATATGCACCTCTGAGTCTAACTTTTCAAAGTCCTATTTCACTTACTTGATGGATTGGAATAAATGGCAAAGTCTCCAATGACCTTTTGCAGTTGGGTAACATCAGAAGCTCAATGCCTCCTGACTGACAGGTCAGAGGTTGGGGTAGCAGGACACTCTGTAAGCTAGAATCTGAAGATAAGGCTTTGAATCACAGCTTGGCAACTCTGACTTGAAGCCTTGGGCAAGACACTTTCCTTCACCGAGTCCCTCATCTGTAAAATGGGATGCTCAAGCCAGCATGCCAGCCCTACCTCAAGGGTAACATGAAAATCAAATGAATGTGTTCCTGGGAGGCATTTCAGTAACTTCAAAGGTTTGTACAGGTATCAGAGGCTATTGTTGTCAGGTTATTTCAGGTAGCATGCTGACCGGGGACTAGCTGGCCAACTGGGGTAACTGGGTACATTTGAAGATGGAAAGAAGAACCTTCCAGCTCACTTGACTCTGGGTCAGGTGAGTCTCTGGTGTAATTGAGACCAATTATCAACATGTAGTTTTTTCTTGAGCTATCAGCAACAGAATCTCCCTGCCCAAGCCTATTGTATCAAAACGTCTAGGGCAGGGCCCAGGAATCAGCCTTATAACAAGTTCCTCAAGTGGTTCTGATGACCATGGAAGTTCAAGCACTGCTTCATATGTCTGCCTACACATGGAATTTCCCTAGCCTTTAAGCTTATTTCTCTCCAACACTTAGCTCTGCGGTTGGTCTTACTCACTAAAAAGAACACTTATGTCTGGAGGAGTGGAGTGGGCCCCACCTCCACAAAGCCATCTTGAACTGTCACTCACATCATCTTGCCTATAGCTGAGGATATGCAAGCTGCATTATTAATCATAAAGAAATAGTTCGACTGATTGCTATCTAATCTGTTTACCAGGTCACAGCACTAGTTAAAACTATTTGGAACTGCTCACCAGACATTGCTGAGTCACCTGCATGATCTTTGTCATGTATCCCATTAGAATGTCACAGTCCTTAAGAGATTCCAGCCTTTGGGCTTTGCTAAGTTCCTGCTGGGTGGGAGGGAAGTTAGAGACAGAAAAACAAGGAAATGTTCTCTGTCCTTCAAATACAGTGTCGACTCAGACCTCCCACATATACAGGTTCAATGCCCATAAGGTTGGGGGAGCAGGAGGGGACAGAGATGGTGAGAAGCACTAGGCACAGTGCTTCCATGCTGCTTTTGTAGGAGGATGACCAGCAATTTTGACTCATAAGGTTAGTGGAATGGAGCCAAAATAATTCTCATGTGCACCTCCTTAGCACAGGCCCTATTGGTTAGAGGTAGTTCCATGGTCTTTGCTTAGCAATTCTTTCAAGCTTCCCAGACAGCAATAATTAGGTAGAAAAAAAATTTGTGCAAAATACATAGACATAACTAGTAATTTCTGGAAAGTTAGATTTTCTGTCTTGTCTGGGCCAGGGCAATAATTAGACAAGAACGTAGTCAACATTAATTCTTATCCCAACTCCACCATTGACATGCTGGGTGACCCTAGGCAAGTTCCTTGCCCTCTCTGAGAATTACTGTCTATGTTGTAACATCAACAGTTTTGGATTTTGAGCCCTTTCTGTCAGCAGTAGAATTCTGGAATTCCCTCAGTAAGCTACTGACTCAGGAGCAAGTCTGGTCCAACCTTCAGAGTCCACTTTCTAAAAATATCAAATAACCCTTATAACTTGACCTCACTATTCCCTAAAAAAGCTCACTGGGTATTTGTTTGGTTTCTTTTCTCACTCCCTAAAAGTTCTTCAAATAAAGCATGATTTTATTTGAAATTATAAAGCAGCCTGAAAAATTTGGAGATAATTTTACCCCTGGGCCTTCCTGCTACCAAAGAGCTCTTTCCATATGAGTGAGTGAGTAAGCTTTCCTTACTTCAAAGTCTGAGCCAACCTGGACATAGAATGTAGAACAAGCTTGTCCAACCTATGGCCCATGGGCTGCATGTGGCCCAGGGTAGCTTTGAATGCGGCCCAACACAAATTTGTAAACCTTCTTAAAACATTATGAGATTTTTAGTGATTTTTTTTAGCTCATCATCTATCATTAGTGTTAGTGTATTTTATGCATGGCCTGAGACAATTTTTCTTCTTCCAATGTGATCCAGGGAAGCCAAAAGATTGGACACCCCTGTTGTAGAGGATACAAAGTCTTTAGCAACCTAGTGGGACTCTAGAGAGCCATAAGTCTAGAAAACACTTTTGAGGTTTTCAGCTTGTGCCATAATCTCAGAGCCAGACCTCAGTCCTTTCTGCCTGGTATTGTTCTCCATCCCTGGGGCCCTCCTATATGAGTGACTTCTCCTGAAGGCCAACTGCCAATTATTGGCATGACAGGAAGTGCCACATGTAGGCACTTTCTTCTGAGTGAGGCCAGGTAACAAGGTGATGATCACAAATCCTGATGTGATTGGTGGATTCTTCCTTGGGCTTGGTTAACTGTCAGTTTCCAAATTCCAGATTTTCAGTTGAAGAGGGAGCACAAAAATGAAGTCCTTTTTATCGTATTAGTTATGGTAAACATAAGCTACTAAAAACATAACCAGTAACAGAGCAGATTAAGGTGTGAATATACATATATGTTTACATATGAAGAATAGATATTTGTATCTCTCTTTCATGTAACATTCCCCCTGTGAATGATCCAATGCTACATAACAAGGTCATTCTGGGACTCTGTTTCTTCCCTTCCAAGTCATTGCTCTCCCATTCCTTCTATCCCTTAAGACATGTCATCTTTTACATAATTCAAACCCAGTGGCTACCACAAAAGGGTTTCCGCCAGCAAGAATGGAGAAGAGAACATCCACTCTTTTAGGGCCCTGGCTTAGAATGAGCCCACGTCACTTCTACTTCTAATTTACTGGCAAGAATCTAGTCATACATTCATGCCTAACTGCAGAGAGTGTTGGGCAATGTAGTCACCATGAGCAGCCATGTGTTCTCTAACAATTATATTATATTGCAATAAATGCCAAGTGGGTTTTGGTGGGCAATTAACAATATTCGTTACAATCCACCTACCTGTCCACCTCAATATTTGTGTGCAAACTTATTTGCACACATACACACACACACACACACAACAGTGTTCAGAAGGGAAACAACCCACAGCCTCATTCAATTACTGCAGACACCCACTCTCCGAAATCTCCAAGTGACACAATATTGGAGAATATATTTTTTATAGGGGCTGATTTAGGGCTTAAACAATCAAGAAATTTGGCAGACCAGGTGTGTGTGTGTGTATGTGTGTGTGTAAAACAGTTCTAGTGAGATATAATTTATATACCACACATTCGCCACTTAAAGTTTATAATATTCTTTAATGTATTCATGGAGTTGTTATAAAATGAGTCCATTCCATAACATTTTATTACCCCCAAAAATACTCCATACCCTTTAGCTATCACTTACCACCACTCCCTTTATCTCCTTCAGTCCTAGGCAATCACTATCTGCTTTCCATCTCTACAATTTGGCCTATTCTGGACATTTCATGCAAATAAAATCATATAATATATGACCTTTTGTGACTGTCTTCTTTCACTTAACATATTATTTTCAAGGTTCGTCCATGTTGCGGCAGGAATCAGTACTTCAATGCTCTTTATGGTTGAGTAATATTCCACTGCATAGATATGTCACAGTTTGTGCATTTGTCAGTTGATGGAAACTGGGTAGTTTTGATTTCTTTAGCCATAAGTTTCTCTCAAATTGTGTAAATATGTTCATGGATTGGAGAGCTCAATATTCTAATGAAGCCAACTCTCCCAAAGTTGATTTATAGATTCAACACAATTCTCAAACTTCCAGCAGGCTTGAGTATGTTTGTGTGTGTATATGTGTATATATAAATTAAAAAAATGATTCTAATGTTTATACGAAAATGTGGAGGTCCAAGAATAGCCAAGGCAATCTGGAAGAAGAACGAAGTCAGAGGGATAACACTACCAGACATCAGACCTATTATAAAGTTATAATAATTAAGACCAACGTAATAACATAGACCAGGAAAATGCATATAAACACTGTCATTTGGTTTATAACAAAAAATGCCACAGCAATGGTGGATTGATTCAATATCTACTTGGGAAAAAAATGAATTGACCCCCATATCACACTATAGACATAAATAAATTCCATAAGATTACACATCTAAGTGTGAGAGATAAAATGCTAAAGCTCCCAGAAAACGATACAGGAGCTCATCTTCACAGCATTGGGACAGGAAAAACATATTTAAAAGGCTATAAAAATCTCATATAATGGGAGGAGATATTTAAAATATCATCAACAAAGTCTCATATGCAGAATATATAAACAACTTTTAAAAATTGATAACAAAAATGTAGAAATCCCAGGGGAAACGTGGACAAAAGGAGCTTAACAAACAAAACAAAAATATTCAAATGTTCAAAAGAAAAGATGCCCAACATCAGGAAAATGCAAATTATAACCACGATTACATACTGCTGCACCCGCAACAGTGTGGCTAAAATGAAAAAGCCTCACCATACTATGTGTTCATGAGGATGTAGAGCAAAAGAAACTGTCATATACTGCTGGCAGGAATGTAAATTGGTGCAGCCATTTCAGAAGAGTGTTTCGCCACACTTATTAAAGCTGAAAATATGCATGCCCTTTGACCCAGCAATTCTAGTTCTTGGAATATAACTAAAAGAAATACATTCATTTACCAATATGTAAAAATTTTAAGAGCAAGCTTATTCATAATAACCCCCAAAATTTGAAACATTCTAAATGTCTAATAAAAGTAGAATGGATCTTTTAAAATATAGTATATGATGTAATGTTACATAACAATAAAAAGAAGTAACTACTGATACACACCGCAACATGGAAGAACCTCAATGGACATTCTGGTTAGCAGTAACAGCTGGATACAAAAGAATACAAACTATATATTCCATTTATATAAAAGTCAAAACAAACACAAGTATTCAATGGTGACAGAAATCAATATAATGCGGTTATTTGCTTGGGGTGTGTAATTACTGGAAGGAAGTCCAAGAGGTGTTCTGAGGAGCTGATCATGTTCAGTTTTTTGAGATTAGTACTGATTACAAGAATATGCTTATTAAGCTGTACCTCTAGGGATTATGTTCATTTCTCTCTCTCTCTCTTTTCTCTCTGTTTCTTTCTTTATCTCTCTCTCTGTGTGTGTGTGTGTGTGTGTGTGTGTGTGTGTGTGCGTGTGTGTCTTCAATAAAAAGTTAATTAAAAAAAACAACACCTGTTAGTATTCCCAGGGAAGCAAGAGGTCAGGGGATAAGTGGAGGTATGGATGAATTTAAATTTACCACAAGGTGATGATTGTTGAAGCAGGGCTAAAAAATGGGTACTTGGGAGTTCACCATGCTATTCTCTCTATAGTTCACCCAAGTGAAAATTTCTGTAACGATTTTTAACACGAAATTTGGTAGACTTCTGGTACATTTGCTGCCAGTCAGTTTTATATCTTAGTCTGTAGACACAGCTCTTAAACTTGCTTTATTTCTTTACTTCTTTGGTTCATAATGCTATGCACCATTTTAGGGGTCGCTCCCTGATATAAGCTGAAAACAATGGGTTTAGGCATTAAGGCAATCCCTTAGTCTAATCTTTTTCAACAGTATCTCTCTCTCTCTCTCTCTCTTCTCTCTCTCTCTCTCTCTCGCTCTCTCTCATCTGTTTTTATTGGCTGAAAAGTTCTATTGTAACTTTGAGAATGCTGGTCTTCTTTGTAGCCACTTAAAATTACTTAAGTAGTTGCCTTTCCCAAACCCAAGGATCCCACACCTTTTGACTGCGTCTATTTCCTTCCATCTCAGATTGCAGGTCAGGGAAATTCTTGTCTGAGATTACTTCTTTTTAATGCTTTTCTAAAAGCATCAAGGAAGAGCCAACACAGACACCGACCCCAATCACTTTCTCTAGAGTTATAGTCTCAGTGGGCATCAGACTGCATTCAAAGTTATTTTAGTTGACAGTTTTGCCATGCTATCATGCTTTTCATGCTTTGCCATGACATGAAAAGTTAACAGCTTTCAAGCCTATAATGTTAATATTGTTGTCCCTGCAACCTACCTGCTGAGATGCTGTTGCAATAGCACCCTACTTGAAGATGCATTTCCATTTTAGTTAGGGTAAAGGCAAACTGTTGTAACAGAAACTCACCAAAGGGATGACTGAGATAACAAAGCAGATATTTATCTCTCACTTAAGAGTTCTGATGTGAAGGAATCTGATTGGCAAGTGGCTCAGCCCCTTTGAAGTCATTTAGGAACCCATGTTCCTTCCAAGTTGTTGCTTGGCTATCCATTACAACATTGGCATCATCTACATAGTTAAGTATGGGTGGTCACAATAAAAGCATTCCAGCTGGTAGGAAGGGAGAAGAGTACGAGGAGGAGACATACTGTGGTCTTAAGATTCAGGCCAGGAAATGACATATAATTACTTCTGCTTACATTCCATTACTGATAAGATAGTCATATGACAGTATGTAACTGCAGGAGATTCTTGGAAATATGTTCTTGCTGGATAGCCATATGCCCAGCTACAATTTTATTTTATGGAAGAAAATAAAACTAGATTCAGATACACAGCTAGCAGTTTTGGCCACACCAATTTCCTCTTGCTTCCTTCATACCTACAAGCTAGGCTTAACCTCTCACTTGCATTTATACCTAAAGGTCTCTATACAACTTAGCAAAAAACTTATTTAGCCTTTATCATACTTGGCCTTCCCAACAGTACTGTGAGGCAGGCAAGGTGTAAATTTTTGGCTCCAGTGGAAAAAAAAATATATCAAGGCTCAAATTATCTCCCACACGAGTGGCAAGCCTGAGGTTAGTACTCCAGTCACCTAACTCCAAGCACGTGCATTTTTTTTTTTGCTATCCTATGTTCCATCTTTCCTGCTTTCTAAGAGTCATCTGCATATAGTTCTTAGTTCAGTTCAACTCCATTGTTGCCCTGCGCACTGCTTTCACACTTACCAGGACACAACACAGCCTCACATGAACAAGACTCTCTTTATCTTGCCAGTTTGATGGTATGTGTTCCCAATGAAGATTCCTAGGCCTTGCCAGACCAAGGTGTTTTCTGTCCTTTGCATCATTGCTTTAAATAGGTTCTCAATCCCATCGTACATCACTCACTCCCTGGCATACCCTCTCTTTCATTCTCTTCCAGCCTATGTTCATCAGCTCCTTCAACTCTGAGTCCAACACACACTTTTGAACAACTTTCACTATGCTCCCTCAATATTCATATCCACAGATAATTTATGTGGCTGCCCTTGTGTCTCAATAATTCTTGCTTTACACTGGAGCCAGAATGCTGTTTTAAAGTTAAGTCTGATCATGCCACTTGTATTAGTCTGCTAGGGCTGCCATAACAAAATACCTCAGACTGGGTGGCTTAAACAACAGAAATCCCTTAGTCTAATTTTTGCATTGTCTCATAGTTCTTGAGGCTGGACATCACAGACAAAGGTGTAGGTAGAGTTAACTGCTCTTGAGGCCTCTCTCCTTGGCTTGTAGATGGTGTCTTCTCCCTGTGTCTTCACATGGTCTTCCTTCTGAGTGTGTCTGTGTCCTAATCACTTTTTCTTTATGAGAACACAAGTCACACTGTATAAGGGCACACTCTAATGACCTCATTTTACCTTAATTACCACTTTAAACACCCTGTCTCCAAATGCAGTCATGCTCGGAGGTAGTGGGGATGAGGACTTCAACTTAAGAATTTGTAGAGGGTCCACAATTCAGCCCAAAAATCTACTCCTCTGTTCAAAAGCTCTTTAATGGTCCTCCCATCTCATTCAGAGTGAAAACTAGTGTCCTTCCAATAGCTCTGAAGGCATTTCAGGATCCGGCTCCTGCCACCTATCTGACCTTATGTCCTACCACTCTCCTCTTTGCCCACTCTGCTTAGCCACACTTGCCCCATTGCTATTTCTTTGACACAGTGGGCATGCACTCACCCACCTCGGGGCCCTTGTCTTTCTCCTCCCTCTCTCTGGAATTTTTCCCCTCAGATATCCACATGGCTCATTCTCTCCATCCAATTCCCTTATCAATCATGGCATCCTAATACAAATAATTACCTGAACCCTCAGCACTATATCACCCCCTCCTCTACTTCATCTATCTTCCTAGCGTTTTCCATCTTCAAATATATAGTGTCATGGGCTTATTTTCAAAGCATTTCCTCCCACAAAATGAAAGCCCCAATGAGGTTAAGGATCCTTCCTGCTTTGCTTGCTTCTGTATCCCCAAGCTTCAAAAGAATCCCTGACATACTGGAAGTGCTCAGAAAATATTTGCTGAAAGAATGAATAAGGCACACTTATTGAGAACACAACTGAGAGAAAGGGAGGGAGAGAAAAAGGGAAAGCCTCCAGAGCAACTGAAATCGTGACCACGAATCCCAAGCTCCATATCACGTGCACTTTCTTCAGAGGGGGCCCCCTCAGGATTTCACTCAGAGCCCACAAACTTTAGTTTACATAAAATTCTATGAAACTTAGGTATTTAAATTCCAATCTCAAAGTAAATAAGAAGTAGCAAGAAAAAGTGGATTCATGCAAGCAGCAAACTCAGTGATGATCATAAGAAGTGGCAGTTGACAGATTGACAGCAAAGAAAGAGAAAAAAAAATCCTGTAAAAAGAGAGACACGACAAAAAGCACATCCATCTAGGGCCATTTTCCATAGGAATAAAGTGACTTTGTATAAGTAGCAACCAAGACAACCACAGTAAGAACCAGGAGTCATTAGGAACAGGTTACATATGTCTGGTGTGCTTCCTTTCCCTAGGGTAGAAAAATAAGCCTCATCTTGGAGATGAATTTCCCTCATAATGTGGTTTAAATAATACTTTCAAGAGCATTGATGCTAAAAGTGGTGAACTTCCTTTCAATACTCTTGTGTAGATCCCTCACTCCCCAGGCTGGAAAATGTGATACGAGAAGTATGGTTGTCCTCAGTGCAGTTCTCCTGCTCACTGCTTCCTGCTGAGGACTCAAAGAAATGGCATGTCGTTTCCCTGAAGGCAGAAACCAGAGCTTCCATTGTCTTCCTTGGTACCCTCTCTCCTCCAACTCTCCTAGATTTGGCTGATGTTTGCCTTATAGACTTTTTTGTACTGCCTCTCCACAAGGGCCACCTAGAGAATAGCTCTCCGGTCTGCAAAGCCCTCATTTCTGTTGAAGATGCCCTGTGAACTTTCACTGGGTCTTCTTTGCCAATCAGGCAAATCGCAGCCATTCTTCAGTGACCTACTGTTAAGAAAACAGGCCTGAGAGGGGATGAAGAAATGTGACTGAATCCCTGTGACACAGCAAGCAGCCTAGGTCCCGGACAGAGTCCAGAACCAAACCAGGGAGGCCCAGGGTGGATCCAGTGAGTCAACAATCTAGGGACATGGCCAAGGTTCAGAACTACGAGGCACAATGCACAGAACCGTGATCCAAACTGCAAGCCAGAACCCAGTGACTCCAGCAGGAGCAAAGGGAGGAGAAGGCTGGGGTAGGTGTGGGAGGAGAGCTGGGAAAGGCAAAGTTGCAGCATCCCCAGGGTCAAGAGACTAGGCAAGGTCCAAAGGCAAGTGGAATAATAACTTCGTCCCATCAATCAGAACTCTGCAGGCCCAGCTGCAGGCAGCTTACGTCTACTTTCACGAAAGCTCTAGGACTCCATCGTCTGCCCAGCTCTCTTCTGGCTCTTCCTAAGCTTTCCCAGGGACGTCAGCAATTGCCAGAGCTTCTATCATGATCTCACTGCGGCTGCCATTGCTGTCTGAAGAACAAGGGGAAGGATGTGGCACTCAGCATTGCGGGACCTGCATTCTTGCCCCAGCTCTGTTACTTTCTGACTGTGTAATCTTAGGCAAGCCATCTACTTTCTCTGAGACACAGTTATTCCAGCCGGGAAGCGGGAAAGATAATGTCTACCTCATAGAGTCTGGGTAAGATCTAAATAAAATCATGAAGATGGAGCTGCTCTGTAAATCACATAGTTCTGGACAATACTATTCCTGATATTAACAAGTCAATCTATAACCTAAATATCTGTCCTATGCTCCAGCCTGATATATTCAACTGCCTCCTGGAAACTTCCACTTGGACTCAGAGTCAACATATCCCAAATTTTCAAAACCCCCATCTTCTAGTACATGGCTTCCTGTCTTCCCTGTGCAGCCCATTTCAGTGAAGGGCACCAGAGACACTCAGCGTGTCGGGGTGTGGAACCTGAAACCTAATGTCTCCATCAGTGGAACCTTCCTTTCCCAGCTTACATATAATCTGCCAACAACTACCAGGTTGAGATGAATATCTGACAGACTTTCAGCCCTTTTTCTCCTTCCCCTCTGCCCTGACATAGGTTAAATTCTCAATATTTCTGTCCCAGAATATTGCAACAGAGTCTTAAGAGACCCAGCTACTTCTGGTCACACACCCATTTCCTCAAATCCAGACTTGTCATCACAGCCGGGTTAACCTTACAAAACACAAATCTGGCTAAACCGCTTTCCTTAAATCCTTGAAAGGCCCCTTGTACACCTAAAGGAGAAAACGTATGCCAGTTTCACTTCTCACTCTATCCCTTAAAGTATCCACTGTTCTCACCTCTCCCGATGAGAAACATCCTGAACAGACCAAGTCCTCGCCAACCTCTTTGGCTTTTTTCCATTCTGATATACAAGGAACCATATCATGGAATCAGATTCTTCCTAGAGTTATGGAAGCCTATTTGACATCAAGAGTGCCCTGAGATAGCTTTCTTCCGCTTCCAGTGATTTTTTTTTCCCCACACACAGCCTCATACAGAAAGCAACTGCTGACTTGGGCATACCCACAGTTCTAAGGCAGCACAGGCAGCTAACAGAACCGTGTTAGCTGTCACATGATGTTAGATTTAGTTCTCGTTCTAGTTCAAGTTCTGCCACTAAAGAAAAGAGCCAACTACATAGTGATGTCTGTGAGATGGTCTTCGATCACATGTTGAGCTGCTGAATTAAGCAACCCAGCAGCCCACATGCGAATGGACTTCCTGTTACAAATGTTTTCGTTGTCTGAGTCAGTCTGAGTAAGGGTTTCCATTATTTGCAGCTAAAAGTACTGTAAATTATCCAACACAATAGGTGACTTAAGCAATAACACAGCCTAAGTATGCAAGGGGGTTTCTCACACCAAACAAACAAAAAAACAGAAACTGAGGTTCAGAAAAAGAAAAATGATTTTGCCAAGAACATACTGAAAATTCTCTGGTTAATTGCATAAAATATAACAATACTAATAACTATTTCTAGTCTGGATTATCAGGTGAATAAGCCCTGTTCTCTTCTAGTTTTGCTGTTAAGCTGCTGTGGACTGGAAAACCAGGTTTCTGCAAGACAGGTAGATCTGTTTGTAAATTAAGTGTAAACAGACTCTGAGTGAAGTCCCAAAAGCTTGTCTAGAAGAAATGGCAGGCGCTTTAGCACTGATTTTAGGACATTGAGATAAGTGTGATGTCTCTATATACTTGGCTAATCTTTGGTCTATATCGTATCAGAACTATTAGGACAATGTGTCATTTACTTATTTTTCTTGTGAAAATAAATGATGAATGTCACAGAGTGGATGCCTATATAGGGGGAGCTCAAACTATGCCTGCCTGAGTGCACATAGCACAAGAGTAGTAGGGACAGGCTCTCTAATTTCAAGTTTAAATGTTTTGTCCTGGCCAACTTGGACTTGAAAAGTAAGGGATGATCTGATTGACTCCTCTACCTTCTCTCAGAAAATTCTTCACTTACCATGTCAAAGGACTATTTTGCTGTGGAGCTTATTGAAAAGTGACACATGCTGCCTTGTGGAGGTAGTGAACTCCTCATCTCTGGCTCAGACTGAGTTTGAAGGCCCTACTTGTGAGGAAGACTTCTATTCCAGGAAAAAGTTAAGGCTGACGTCATCAAGTCGTTTATAGTCTCTTTCCAATCCTGATTTCTCTTACAGCCCTTTTAGAGGGAGAAAAATATTCTCTGTTGTTGTTCCTGTCAAAGTTGCCCATAGAAACAGGCAGTATCAAAGTGATCTAGCTCACCACTGAGCCCTTTCTATGTCATACAAGAGCACCAGCAATAAAAATGCTGGAACTGAGGCCCAACCAGTGATATCACTGATGATGCCTCAGAAAAGAGAGAACACCTGCTCTTTACAAAGACCTTTTTACACTTACTTCCCTGATGAGTTCACTTCCCAATCTGTTGGAGCAAATCCCTTTTGTAGGACAGGCTGCTACACACCATAAATTTGATGGCAGCTCTTCCATCCAAGGAGCCTCTTGGGGCACTTGACCAATCTCAACATTCCCAATTGTTCTAACTGATTGGCAAGCATTATGAACTCAACAAGTGGGTGTCCACAGCTTTGGGAGGAGAAATGTCTTTCATTAGTAGCCTATATTTCACCAGGTTGCCAGGGAAAAGGCGATACTACTGGAAATGTCAGAAAGAGATTCCCTCTTTTCCTCCCTAACCTACAGCAGGGCAAGCAAGCATGGCTGGTAAAGGAGGGTAAGAAAAACACAAAGACTCTTGGCCAGGCGCGGTGGCTCACGCCTGTAATCCCAGCACTTTGGGGGCTGAGGCTGGCAGATCATGAGGTCAGGAGATCGAGACCATCCTGGCTAACACAGTGAAACCCCGTCTTTACTAAAAATACAAAAAAATAGCCAGGCGTGATGGCACGTGCCTGTAGTCCCAGCTACTTGAGAGGCTGAGGCAGGAGAATTGCTTGAACCTGGGAGGCAGAGGTTGCAGTGAGCCGAGATCATGCCACTGCACTCCAGCCTGGGTGACAGAGCCAGACTCTGTCTCAAAAAAAAAAAAAGACTCTTCAGTGTAGCTGCTTGGCTCCATCTTCACCAGGAAGCTTCCCTGCTCCAAACCATTGCTGAAACATCTATTTGTTCCCTTGAGAGCTTTTGGGAAAGTCTTTCTTAGGGTTGGGGTAAGGCAATATGGCTCCTCAGGATTATTCAAGCTCAGAAGCCCTGTCCCCCTGACTTCAAGCTCAGAAAAACAGGCAAGCCAGTAAACTATCCAGACTGTTTGGTGCAAAGTCCTGCAGCTCGGAAGGATGAGTCATCTGCTTTTACCACCACTTGAAATAAACGATAATGGCTTGGCAGCCTTTCGTATATTAATAGCCTTGTCATTTTGCCTTCCTCCCGCTCCCTTTATTCCACATTGGAATTAGAAATGGCAAAAGGGCCTTCAGAGCTGATTACCCTGTGGTTCCAAGCTTCCCAGAGAGCCCAAGAGGAGACCAAGATGTTCCCTGCACCCTGGGCAGACTGAGAGTCCCCCCCAATCATTATCCTGTAGTCATTCTTCGTGGCATTTCATACTGGAAATGATCAGATTTATTTCCTTGTCTGCTGATTGCCCGTTTCCCTGCATAAACATGTAAACTTTATGAAGGCAAAGACTTGATCTGCCTTGTCACTGCATCCTCAACACCCAGAACAGCACCTGTGAGAGAGGAGGGAGGAGCTGGAAGTGTTACCCTCCTACAAAGAATGAGAATACACAAAGGAGGCAGGGTTGTACATTGAGGGGAAGGGCTTTATGAGGGTGAGAACTGTAGGGGATGTGGGGAAAGTATCCACATTTCTATATCTCTCTGACCCCAATGTCTTTTGTGTTAATTACTCTGAATTTCCAGGAGAGGGGAGAGGGTGCAGTTAATCATTTCCCTCAAACCTCAGCAAGACCCACCTCAGCCCTCCACTGTGCTCCGTAGTACTACTCTGCATTTCTTCAACTTCCACGGAACCTCTGAGCACTTCTGTGCCCTCTCCACATCTTCAAAACCTACCACTGGCCCACTAGCACCTTGCTCTGGGAGAAAAATGCCTCCCCTACTCCCATCTCATCTCTGAATACTACTTCTACCTCTTTGTCCAAATCCACCTACAGTTCCTCTCTGCCTGGGGAATGCAGCTTCCCCTGCAGGCCTCTCAACTATTCACTCAGTCCTTAACCCAATCAATACATTGTGATTAGGTATCAGTTCCGGGAGGCAAGTGAAGAGATTCATTCTCCACACTCCGTGTTTCTCGGAGTCTGGAGGTAGGGTAGTCACCTCCTCTAATTCTGCTTCCAAAGGGTTACATCTCATCCCTTCTTGCTGACTCAATGACATCACAGCACTCCTCTTCCCTCCCTGGTAGTATAAAGGGTTGACTCTGCACTTAGGCATTCCCCTTGGCATACACGCATGCTGTTATTTTCCCCATGTAACCTTCTCTAGAGTCTCTTTCCTTCTTCAACAACTGCCCTATTTTGCCGCCGCCTTCTGCAACAAAACTCTTCCAAGGAGGTGTCTAAGCTCATTATCTCTAATTCCTAGTCTTTTGTGAACCCACTTGAGCAGTCTTTTACCTCTCCTGCCCACCCTTCCCAACACGCACACACACACACACGCACACACACATACACCATAGAAATTTTTCTTCTCAAGGGCACTAATGACGTATGTTGCTAACCCCAATGGTCAATTCTTAGTCTTACTCCTCTGGACCTGCCGGCATCATTTGACAGTTGATCTCTCTCTCCTTGACTTGCAGGATGTTTCACTCTCTTGAGTGAAACATCAAGAGATGTTTTCCTCTTCCTACCTCACTGGTCACATTTCTCAGTCTTTTTCCCTGGCTCCTTCTCTTCTTCCCATCCTCTTCATCTCGGAGCTCAGTCCTTGTCTCACTCCCCTTCTCCAGCTACATTCACTCTCATGTTCATCTCATTCAGTTTCAAGGCCTTAAGTGTCATCTCTATACTGATGATTCCCAAATGTATATATCCAGGCTACACTTTTCTCCCACCCACATTTCAGACTCAGGATCACACCTGAATTTGGAAGTCTAATAGACACCTCAAATCACCATGTGGAAAACTGAACTTCTGACCTATCTTCCAACAAAACCAACCAAAACTCCAGGAAAACCAAACCCTCACAGAACAAAACTAACAGCAGAAAAAACAGACAAACAAACAAGCAAACAAACAGAAACCTGTTCTATCCAGAGCCTTCCCCATTTCAGCTGTTCTACCATTCTGGAGCCATCCTTGACTTCTCTTTTTCTTTCACAATTCATATAATTTGGCAGGAAATCTTATTGACTCCATTTTCAAAATATAGCCAAAGTCTGAATACCTCTCACTATCTCCACTGTGACCATCATGACTTTTGCAATTGCTGCAGTTGCCCCTTAATTACTCCCTCTGTTTTTATCTTCACCATCGTCAATTTATTCTAAGGGCAGTGGTCCTTTAAAAAAGTAATTCAAATTGTGTCACTCCTCTTCTCATAACTCTCCCAGTGACTCCCAGTTTCAATCAGAAGAAAAGTTAACTTCTTCCAGTGAGGAGCGCCTCTGCCCGGCCGCCCCGTCGGGAAGAAGTGAGGAGCGCCTCTGCCCGGCCGCCCCGTCCGGGAAGAAGTGAGGAGCGCCTCTGCCCGGCCGCCCCGTCTGGGAGGTGAGGAGCGCCTCTGCCCGGCCACCCATCGTCTGGGAGGTGAGGAGCGCCTCTGCCCGGCCACCCATCGTCTGGGAGGTGAGGAGCGCCTCTGTCCAGCCACCCATCGTCTGGAAAGTGAGGAGCGCCTCTGCCCGGCTGCCCCATCTGGGAAGTGAGGAGTGCCTCTGCCCGGACACCCATCGTCTGGGAGGTGAGGAGCGCCTCTGCCCGGCCGCCCATCGTCTGGGAAGTGAGGAGCGCCTCTGCCCGGCCACCCATCGTCTGGGAAGTGGGGAGCGCCTCTGCCCGACCACCCATCGTCTGGGAAGTGAGGAGCGCCTCTGCCCGGCCACCTATCGTCTGGGTAGAAGTGAGGAGCTCCTCTGCCTGGCCGCTCCGTCTGGGAGGTCTACCAGGGAGGCCAAAAGCAATGTGGGGGCTGGACGTGGTGGCTCACGCCTGTGGTCCCGGCACTCTGGGGGGCGAGGCGGGTTGATCACTTCGGGCTAGGAGTTCGAGACCAGTCTGGCCAACTTGGCGAAACATGAAGAATACAACAGACAAACCAACCAACCAACTCAATGACAACAAAACAGGTCTACCCTGGAGTCATACTCTAATTTTTTCTATTTTCCTCCCTTTCTGATCCTTTATCCCACTTTCTTTTTCTTCCTCTTCCTTCTCCCTCTTCTTTGTCAAATAGAGGATTGAGTTATTATCACTGATCCATATAAAGTCCCTCTCTCATTTATTTTAACTCCCACCCCCATTTCTATTCCCCGACTTCCCATGTGCAACCTTCCTAATATGTTTGATACGCATCTTTTTGTTTGTATGTATTTTTAGAAAATGTTTATTGTTTTTGTATGCAAAAAAAATGAAAAAAAAAAATGAAAAAAAAAAAAAAAAAAGAAAAGTTAACTTCTTCCAATGGCTACATGACACTCCATGATTTGCCAGCTCAATCTTGTTTTCTCTCTAACCTCATCTCCTGCTACTTCCTCTTTCTTCACTCTATTCCAGCCACACTGACTTTCTTGTTGGGCCTGGAACATGTTAATAATTTTCACCTTTTCTTGATTCTTACTAGAACACTCTTTCCCCAAACATCACCTTCTCAGTGATGCTCTGCCTGAGCACCCTATTTAAAATTATCCCCCCATAGCACTCTGAATCCTACTAAGATTCTGCTTATTTTTCTCCGAACCATTTATTACCTTCTAATTTGCTGTATAAATATAAGTAACTTATCTGTTACTTATATTTATTATTTGAGGTCTGTCTCATTTCTCTGGGATGTATGCCTCACAAGAACAAGGATTTCAATTTGCTTTTCTCATCACTATGATCTTTAGCACCTAGGCTAGTACCTGGCACATAGTAGCATATATTAGTTGAATGAATGAATGAGTCTGTTTGTGTCCTCTCCTCTCCTTCTGTCCTTCCCTCCTCTGAGGAAGAAGCATTCATCCTCCACTAGTAGCCAATTCTCCCCACTGGGCTCTGACCATACACAACTGCTTCGTGAAGGCTTTCCACCCTCTCCCCTTCAATTGGCTTCTCCCTCTCAGCCTATAAACATGTTTCTGTCTCATGCATCTGTAAAACACAAAAATCAAAATGCTTCAAATATTTGCCTCCCTCTAGCTGTTGCACTGTGTCTTCCTTCATGTTGAGCTTCCTGAGGAGCTGTCTATACCTGCTGACTTCACATCCTCCTCACACATTCACCCCTCAGAGCAGACACTTTCCAGATCTCAACATTCTCAATCAACACCATTTGCCAGCATTATTGGCATTCTCCTTAAATCTCTTCCTCTCCTTCTCTAAAACCCTCTAGCCCAGAGCAGAATCAGACATGGCCCCTGCACTAAGCCTCTCTCCCTGTATTTGGTGTGGGAGCCAGTCACAGTTCTCACTGCTTTCGAGCCACTTCTCAAGCAAGCTGTCTACAGTCATACACTCTTTTCTCTTGCCTGTCCATCTCACACACCCCTCAACTCTGTGTTGAGGATCAGCCCCTGCCCGAAGCTTACCAATGACCTCCTTGTCGAGTCATCCACTGGACACCATTCAGTCCTTGACTTATCAGCACATGATTAACACCACCAGCCTGCAAGAAATGCCCTCCCTTGTGTTGGCTTCTGTGACACCTCTCTCAGGACTCAAGCTTAAGCCTGTTTATCTCTCCCTGGGTGACTGCATCCAGTTCCATGGTCTTGAATGCCACCCACGTGCCAGTCAATCTCCACCCCCAGTCATGCCTCTCTCCTGCCTTATAGCCTGGTGCCACCACCTTGCGGTGCTCACAGTGGTCCAGTTTCCTGAGGTCTAGAATCCTGTTTTGTCCCCAGCATTTCAACCGCCTTGGGACATGAGCCCTTGCTCTGCAGTGTATGTCTAGGGCTGAGGTCTTGCTCTTTGGCCAGATACTTCCTGGTGTTATTCAAGACCTCAAGGATACCAGGTGTGCCTGCACTGTCATTGATCAGTTATTAGCTAATAATAGTAATGTTGAGAATGGCAGGTAAGCTTTGTTGAGTACTGACCATGTGCCAGACATGGTGCTAACTGCTTTACCTGGTCTTTGCCATTGAATCATCACAGGTGCCACGTGAGGTGGGAAGTATTATAATTTCCATTTTACAAGTGAGTAATGTGAGGTTCAGGGGCTTTAAGGAACTTGCTCCTAGTCATTTAGCCAGTAGTTAGGGGATGATCTGAAATTCAGACTGTGCCCTGTGTGCAGTGGAGCACAGAGGTCTGGTCACTACCCTGTACTGCCTCTGCCTCTACTGTTAGTCTATCTGCTTTGAAGCCTGGTTGTCCCCTGCTTGCTCCTTCATCCACTTCTGCACTTGGCTTAGCCCTGTACATAGTTCTTTCTGTAGTTGCCTTCCCCAGTGTCCCTAGCATCTTGGCCTTGCTGCAAGCCCAGGTACTTAACAAGCTAAGAGCCATGTAAGATTTGTCTGGGGTGGTATTTTTTCCTTGAGCTAATAAGAAAAGCATGTGTGCATGTGCTACAGTTTAGGCCATGCTAGGGCATGAAAACACAGACTTTATGACCAGCAACTCTGGTTTTGTCCCTAAATCACATATATAGTAGGTCACATGGTGGTTTGCTGTTGGTTATTTAATTTGATAATTCACAACTGACAAGGGGTTTGCTCACTGCTATTCCAATCAATGGGCAGTTTGGTTTAGTTATGAAAATACAGCTGCTCTATTAACAGTTTTGTTTATATTCAGCTTGAATATCTAGTCGAAGAGAAGCACATCTGAAGCACAAACAGCCAGGGAGAGGGGTGTGCACCCACACACATGCACACACACACATACACGTACCTAGACACTAAATGAGAATGTTTATTTCTAACGGAACTTTAAAAAGTGAAATGCAAAATGCAGGGAGCTGCTATCATGGCTGTAACTAAAAGCTCTTTCTCCTCCTCCTGCCTTCATTGTTTCTGTTCTGCCACCTTGGTCACCTGGGAAGACCCTGTGAGCCTTCTCCAACAAACCTCCCTCCTTTGCCTCCTCCCCAACTCCATCTGTCAATTCTACATCTTAGATGTTGCTCCCTCCTGTGGCTCCTCTTCTGGCCATCCCTGTGGCTCTGATCCTGTTCGCTGCGAGAAAAGAGGCTCCAGCCCTCCATCCTGCAAACTCTTCTGTCTACCCCCACCAGAGAGATCCTTTGAAACAGCGTTTGGACATACAATGTACCCTTTTGGTACTCGTCTGCAACTCCCCTGTTGCCCACAGGATAAAGTGCAATTGCCTGTCCAGCCTCCCACTCCAGCTTTATCTCCAAAAATTTCTCTTCACAAATGCCTCAGGCAATCTCCTCCTTGTTCTTTGTCAAACACCACACATATCTGGTTTTAACACCCTGGCTGGCTCTCAACTTGGAATGCCCGTCTCTGCACCTCTGCTGCCTATAATACCCTCTTCTTGCTTTGAGAGGCTCGAGACCACATAAGTGATTTCCTGGGAACTCTGGGACGCTCATGACTTTGTACCTTGTGTTAGTAATTTTTGAAAAAATAGTAATTTCTTACTAATTTTACCACAAGTTCCCACTCCTCTCTTGAAAAACATATGTAAGGGCCAAGACATCGTCTGAGTCTTTGCTGTATATTCCTCTATCATAAAGTCGATGGCCTGACCTAGACAAGCATGTGGCAAATACTTGAAAAACTACAAAATAATAGTAACATTCTGTAGCCTCCACAAATCCTCACAGCTATCCTGTGGATGAGCTATCCCTTCGATGAGGTTTATAAGGAAGATGGCAAAGTATGATTAATATCAACCTGTAAGAGAAAAGTGCCTGGGATTCTCTGATGAGGGAGCTGTAATCACTTGCTTCCTTTGTCTGCCTAGGATTCAGTCGCTCATTCAGCAAATGTAATTAATGCCTACTGGTCATTGGTCACTGTGCTCAACCCAGGGGAACACAGGTAAATCAGACAAACCTTCATTTCCCGGAGGTCCAACGTCAGTGGAGGAGGAGACATGCATATAGGACACTTCAAATCCCAGGCTGGCTACAGTACAGGCAGACATGCTCCTTTCCATAGCAGTCTGGTGTTGGACAGGACGGCAGGCGGATGGACTGGCAGCCTTCTCTTCCTCCTGGGCTCAGCAAAGCCGTGTGTTTGCCTGTTCCCTGCCCTGCGGCATTTCTCCCCAGGGCAAAACTGGCTACATAATTTGCAGGGCCTAGGAAAAAAGAAAAATGCAGGTCCACTTGTTCAAAAATTATGAAAAATTTCAGCAGCAAAGCATGAAAGAAAGTATGGGGCTCTTCCCTGTGTGTGTCGGGGGGCGGGGGTGAGGGGCGGTGCAAGCCTAAACATGTCCTGCAGTCTCTTCTCTCTTGCACCATAGTCTGAAGGCAGCCCCAGGTCCTGGTGGACTGACTCAGTGGTAGTAGGACACACACAGCTGCACACAAATCAGTGACACATTTGGTTGAGTGCCTATTGTGTACCCAGAGCTCTGCTAAGTCTTAGGGATACAGTGGAGACCCCAACAGACACATTTTGTGTGTATGCATGTGTGTGTTTGTCACTGAGCTTACTTCAGTAGGAGAGACCCACTGTAAACAAGCTCATAAAAAATGCCCGAGATAATCATCAATGAGCGAGCAGTGTTGTGAAGAGGACAAAGCAGAGTGATGTGCTTGGGACGTGGGGTGGTGAAGAGGGTGTTTTAGATGAGTGTGGTAGAGCTAAGCCTCTTCAAGGGTGCACACAGCCCTTTCTAGAGCAACAGGTGAGGATGCTGCTAGTGTCTGGCATCAGCTTGGTACACAAATCTTTGCCATTCCTTCTCCTCTGAAGCAAATCAGAAGGGTCTAGGTAAAGAAGATGAAGTCCAAGTATGCTTGAGACTCTTGACATATCTGCCTTGAAGAGGGGCACTGCCCCTTCCCCTTCCCCCTCTGTGCCTTCTCATGTCTTCTTCTGCTATCACCTGGTGCCAAGTCTCCAGAAAGATTCGGCCATCCAGTCTTAAGGAGGTTTCCAAAGCCTCCTCTATTCCAGGTGGTCCCTCTCACACTCAGCTTCTGGGGCCAAAGCGGGAGCCACCCTGTGGCAGTGCCCCCTTGGGGTTCAGAGAAAATTCTCCAGTGAATGTCTCTGCCTGGTCCTCTGTTGGCGGGTCCTCCCTGCCCCCAAATACCTGGGAATTTGCCCTGTGGAATACCTCACATCAAAGCTTGCTGGGGAGACCCCTGTCTCTCTTCTTCCCTGTGCCAAGGAAGGTGCTGAGTTACCTGGCTTCCTTCATAAGACAAGACTTGTATTCCGAAGGACTGAAGATCGTGGGCTGAGAGCCGGGAAAACCAGAGAGGGAGCTAGGTTGAAGCCAGGACACTTGGGGAAGCAATGGGGTGCAACAGGTGGCGGGGAGGAAGCCACGGCTGGAGAGCACAGTTTGACCCCGCGGCGTGCCAGCGGGCAGGAGGGGGTCACCTCTGGGGCGTAAGCACATCCAGCCCCGCATCTTGTCCCTGAAGCAGCTCCCTGCAGGCCACAGCCTGGGGCCGCGAGTTTCCTCCGCCCAGGCCGCGCGCCGCGGGCTCGCCGCCTCCTCCCTCCGCCTCCCCCGCCCCTGGCTGTCTGGCAGCGCCGCAGTGGCGGCGGGGGGACGGGGGGCCTCAGCAACCGGGCTCCCACCTCCTACCCGCGCCCGCGCGAGCCTCCCCCGCTCCCCACCTCAGCAGCCGTCACGTCGTCGGAGATTTCCATCGGGGCGGGCTTGGGGCGGGGAGCGCGGGACGGGGCGGGGCGAGTGGGAGGAGTGAAAGTTGGAGCCCAGCGAAACCCTCCACGCCGCGCTCAGTGCGGCCAGACCGTGAGCCGCGACCTCCGCACAGGTGGTCGCGCCGGTCTCCGCGGAAATGTTGTCCAAAGTTCTTCCAGTCCTCCTAGGCATCTTATTGATCTTCCAGTCGAGGTGAGTCTCCATCCCGGGACCCGGGAGCCCTTCGCGCCCGGCTCCCTCTCCCCGGGAGCAGGGACGGCTACCGGGACCCCCGCGGCCCCGCGTTCCTCCAGCCCCGCGCCCGCTTTGCCCCGGCCCTAGCGCGGGCTGGCCGAGTCCCGCGTCCCCTCGATGCGCGCCAGCCTCGGCCCGCCTCAATGTAGGATGGGCTCCCGGGGTCCTTGAAGGGGAGCTCCAAAAGGAAGACAGGACGCCAAAAGGAAGACGGGACTCCAGTTCGCGGATTCCCGCTCTCAGAAGCGCTGCGGTGGCCTGGTGACAAACACTCCTTTTCGGAGTCTTGCGCAGGAACAGGGGAACGGCCCCGGCGTGACCCGCCACGGCAGGCTTCAGCTACTGGGGGGCCGGGGGTGCATTTTGAGAAGGGGGTGCGCGGGCTGAGGGAGCTTAACTGCGCCAAAAATGTGTGAGTGTTGCCTCGTCTGTTCTTTTCTGCTCACATTTTTTTGAGTGTCTACTGAGTTCCAGGCACCGCGCCAGGCAACTCTGACTTTACTTGCTTCCCATGCCGCTGCTCCTGTTGGTGCCAGTCTCAGGCAGGAGCTTTGGTTTAGTCTAAGAGTTCCCGCACCAGCTATGCCCCCTCTCCACCGCTGACAGCCTCCCCCTTCCTTAACTCATCCCTAGACACCCTGCTGGGCCTTGGGCAGACTGGAGCCAGAGGCCAGGAATATTATTCTCCTCTGAAGTCTCCGGTTTGGGCCATAGATTTCAATCCCCTTTTCCCTTTTCAGGTTTCCCCTGAACAACCATCTTCCCTCACACCTTTTCCTCGCCCTGACACTTGGCTAGGAAGGTTGTGCCCTGGATTTGTGGCTTTTTGGGGCGGAAGATGACTGCTTCGTTTTGTTGTTGTTGTTGTTGTTACTGTTGTCGTTTTGAGATGGTTCCTGCTGTGTGAGAAGTGTCACAAATTTGCAAGCTTCCTGATCTGTGGAGCCTTCTCGAAGTTTCCATGGCACTGGGCTTGTGTCTTGTTTATCTGTTGTGGGGAGAGGGGGTGGCTTCTTTCCCTACCCCAGATTGCGTTAGCTCTTCAGAGAAGGGGATGTGTGGCTCCTTGCTGGCTCACTGGTGCCCTGGAGTGGGGCTAGGCTCAGCAGGGGCTTGGTAAATGTTTTTCTATGCGTGCTAGCAATTTCCAGTCATCCACATCCCTCAAAATGGGATTTGGACTAGTTGAGAAAGCTGACATGGTGACTGGCTAGGGCAAAAGATGGCTCTGGGGTGGGGGAAAGAAGGGGTGGTCAGAGAGGAAAACAGCAGGGAAAAGGGGCTGGGGAAATGGAAACTACCCTTCAAGCATAGCAACCTGTGGTGTCAGGAAAGAGCTGAGGAGGTGACAATGGGGTGTACTGGGCCACACTGAACCAGAAGACCTCTCCCTGGTCCAAGCTTAGCCTCAAATTAGTTGTGTTGTGACTTGGGGCACAGTCCTTCCTCTATCTGGGCCTCAGTTTGTCCATCTGTAGAATGAAAAACAGATCTGATTTAGAAAAAACTCCAACATCTTTTCTTATGCGCCCCCCCGCCCCCCACTTCTCACACCACCAGCAGTTGACTGTTTGGGAGGGGGTAGTGCAGAGATTCAACTTCATGCTGGACCATTATGTCTAGAGACATGTGAATGCCTGAAAAACTGCCCTGGAAAATCCCACTATTCCAATGTATGAGTGTTTTTCAAGATTTTATTCTGTCTAGCCCCCAAAGTGAGCTTAATGGCTGGCTGGGGAAAGGTATGCATTGTCAGCAGCTCTTTAACCCCAAGGACCTCAAGGTGAGGTTTTGTTTTGTTTGCTTGTTGTTGTGTTTTTTTTAACTGGCAAAAGCCAATTTTAGGATTAAAGCCACCTTATGACCCTCTGATATCATTTTTATTGCAGACCTAGCCTAGGGGCAGGAGGGCTTTGGTGGTCTCAGTGCTTTCAGGTTTATTTGTTTGCCTCTGCACTTTTAAACTTGGGGCAGCGGGGAGGATCTTGTCCATGGATTTCAGACATCTGGGAGGGGCTGCTTCAGGCTTTTAGGTGGTCCTGTCTCGCAGTGCTCAGTCTACCGCTGACTGCCGGTTCTGATTGTGCCACGTTTCCAGCCACGTCACTCATTTCGCAGGGTCTCAGGTCTCCATTTTTCCTCCTTTCTTCCCATAGTGACTGGCCCTTATCTTTTGAGATGTCTGGGAGTTCGGCCTCAGGGAAAGAGGCCATCTTCTAGAGATGTATGGCATTTGAAAGTAGAAACTGTATTTTGCAAACCCAGTTCTTCCCTCGCTCACAATGGGAAGTAGCCACTTCAGACATGAGAAATGCTGTGGATTGGGCACATCTGTATGCCACTTAAGCAATTCTAACAGCCTGAAATACTGCAGAAAAAATGCATTTTGCTGCCCGAGTTGGCAGTCCCTTGGTCTGCAATACAGGGGTCATGCCAACGTCTCTTGCCTTGTTTACCCGTTATTTTAGGAAACAAATTGCCTTATGGCTTAAAAAAATCATTTTGGAAGTGTGACATGCCAGTATAAAAGCATAGACATCATGAGTGAACAGCTCAGTGGATTTTCACAACAGGCCCATGTAACCAACACCTAGATCAGGAAATACAGCATTGCAACCCCCTCACCACACACACACACACACACACACACACAGACACGCGCACACACACACACACACACACGCATCTCCAAAATGCCTGTCCCTGTACACTTTCCTCCCCAAAGGAAACCACTCTCCTGCCTTCCAGTATCACAGATTAATATGGGACGATGGCTTTTAAAAAGACTTTTAATTATAATTTTTAAAGACATATAAAGGTAGGGGGAACAGTGCACGGAATCTCCCTGTAGCCATCACCACCCCCATTGTTTGTGATCTCATGGCCACTCTTATTTTCTTTTACCCCACCCACCCTCCAATTCCAACTTAGATTGTCTTGAAGCATATCTCAGACATCATATCATTTTATATGTAATTGTTTTAGTATGTATTTCTAGTCATTAATATTTCACAAACATAAGAAAATACCATAATTACACCAAAAAAGAATAATTTATTCATGCCTCAACTGTCCACTCAGTGTTCAAATCTCTCCTATTGTGTCATAAATGATTTCTGTTTGTTTTTTAAGAGTTTGCTTTTAAATAAAATAAGATCCAGATATTAGCAGGTGGGGCATTTTGATTTTTAAAAACACTTTTTATGGAATTAGAACATGTATACAGAAAAGTGCTCAAATCATAAGTGTACAGCTGATGAGTTGTCAGAATATGACCACAGCGGTGTAAAGAAAGCCAAATCAAGGACCCGAATGTGAGCAGGACCTCAGAAGCCCCCTTTGTCACTGCCTCCCAGCAAAGGCAGCACTATCCGGACTTCTAACACCATCGGTGAGTTTCATACCTTGGCAGATGGCCTTTAACATTTTTGTTTAATTCAATTATTCTTACTAATCTTCTTCTTTTTCTTGGCTGTGGTGCATGGCTGTGGAGCTCAGGGTGGACTCCTGTTGGGCAGCCAGTTCCTGGAGGGCTGTCTGTGGGTGGAGGACTCCTGCCTTTCCTGTTTAGACACCCACAAAGGCTGCTCTTCAGCCTCCTTCCCTTCATCCCCTTCCCCTGCCCCCAGTGCAACGAGTATTACACAACCAACAAAACCGCAAAATATTCCCACAATTTTCTGGTGCTCTCTGGGAGAGGCCGCTCTGGCTTTCGCAAGCATTCCTCTCAGCCCTGGCCCTCTGCCTGCTCCTCACTCCTGGTTGGTGCTGGTCAGGCTGACTAGAGGCCAAGGCTAGTCACAGTGGGCCAGCGCTCAGACATAAATGCCCTCTTCATTTCACGTGTAACATTCTTTTAAAATCTAGGTCTTGGTTTTGTTGATTTTTTTTAAATAAAAGAGTTATCATAAAAGAGGGACAGCACAGAAAGTCCCCAAAGAGCAGCAAGGTTGAAAAGAAATTCACAAGCCTAATCTGTCACTGTCTTGTAACTTGCTATTACCAGTCACAATTTAACTAAGTTTTATGTTGAAAACTTGTTTTGGTTTGCATCTGTCCCAGGAGGCACTAGCTGGGGCCCCTACAGAGTGCAGGGCAGAGCTTCATTTTTCGTTTGAATGTTCTAGGGTCGAGGGACCTCAGACCGAATCAAAGAATGAAGCCTCTGCCCATGACGTCGTCCATGGCCCCCAGCCCCAGCCTCTGGAAAAGAAGCTCCTCTCTGAGGAAACAAAGTCAACTAAGACTGACACTGGGCGCAGAGTTGGCAAACTGCCAGAAGCCTCTCGCATCCTGAACACTATCCTGAGTCATTATGACCACAAACTGCGCCCCGGCATTGGAGGTGAGTAGCAGAACAAAGTTCTTCCCCTCCTAGAGGGTCCAGGGGTTGAGGGTATAGGCATGCAGAATGCACCTGGGCAGTAACAGAGGGTGCCATGCACATGGACGGGAACATCTGCTATTGACCTGTCAGGTAAGAGATATTAACTCTATTCTCAGCAGTGTCATTGACCTTGATCAAGACTTTTCCCTTCTCTCGCCCTCAGTTTTTCCAATGGCAAAATGAGAGGACTAAACTAGATTGTTGATCTTCAAGATGTATGTCCAATTCTTAACAGTCCATGAGCTTGGTTTTGCCATGAAAGAATAAATAAAGAAACAGGATTAGATGCTGAAACTGTGTGGTCCAACACTTACTTGACTCCCCTTTCATCCCCTCTGACCACTTCCTCCCCTGTCCCATGCGCCTGTTTGACACTTACCCTCTGCTGCTTCTGCTTCCCTTACAGAGAAGCCCACTGTGGTCACTGTTGAGATCTCCGTCAACAGCCTTGGTCCTCTCTCTATCCTGGATATGGTGAGTACTAAGCTTTTTTAGTACTATTTCCTAGCCCGGGGGCTGACCTATAGGACCTTCCACAGACTTCTGCTTTCTGCTCTGTATTTCTGTAACAACTGCAATAATTTATTTTCTGGAGGGAGGAACGGATTTTTTAACCACTGGCTTGAGAATGAGACTGGAAAAGGTAAGTGCCTTGCTACTTGAAGAGGATCTTCAGAATCATGACCATTTCTTCCAGTTTTTTCATTCAAAATAAAAATAATAAAGCAATTTTAAACACCACAATGGAATGCCTCTTTTCTTCTGATAATTATTTGTATGGACATAAGGCTAAAGTTACTAGCTCTTGCTCTAAGACTGTTTCTATATTTTTGCTCTACTTCCTTCTTTCCTTTTCCACTCGTATCATCATAGTGTCAGCACTGCCCCCATGTAGCTTTCATCATCTCCCACCTAGAATACACCTACTCCACCTACTAAGTTGGCCTCCCAAGTGATGCGCCTCCTGCAGTCCCAGCACTGCTTACTACATGCAGTTCAAGGCCCTCCATGGTTGCATTCCTCTTCACCCTTTTAGAGACCACGTGCTTTGGTCACACTAGAATATTGGTGTTCCCAGGCCACCTTGTACCTCTGAGCTTTCATTCAAGTGATTTTCTATTTGGTATGCCATTGTTCCACTTTCTTACTTGTCAGCTGCCTTCTTTTGCGGTATCTAGCTCAGACAGCATGTCATTCATGGCATCTCCCCTGACCTCCACACCTGTTAATTGCTCCTTTCTTTCTCACACCACATTCCTCTCTTTGGCAGTTACATCTTTCCAGCTTATATCACAGGTGTTTACCTGATCTTCCCTACGTGATTTCATTGTAATTGTCTGTGGTATGTTGGCCTTGCTGTCTCCTCCACGAGCTCCTTGATGTCAAGGGCTCCCTATATGTTAGCTAAGCGAATGAGTGATGAAAGATGCTCTGCAAGAATCACTTGCATCTGCAGAGCCTGACACTGAGACAGACGTGGCTTGGCCCAGGGCAAACAAAATTTCAGCATACTCACAGGTACTCAACAAGTGCCATGTGACTGGGTGAGTTACAGCCTTGGCTCTGAGATGGGCCTTGCAAATAGACCCTCAATGCTGAGTTAACCTTCATGGGAAATCAAGGTGTTTACATAGGCTAAGTGGAAGAGCAAGGTTCCCCACCCCCAAACCATGAGGCTTTGGCTGCCTGATTCTTCAGGCACACTACTTATGCATTACTATGTAACAAATTATCCCCAAAACATAGTGTCTTAAAACAACAAATAATCATTATCTCACAGTTTGTGTGGGTCAGGAATCCAGGCACGGCTTAGCTGGGTTCTCTGTTTCACGGTCTCTCACAAGCCTGTAATCAAGGTGTCAGCTGGGGCTGGAGTCTCATCTGAAGGCTCAACTGAGGGAGGATCCGTTTCCAAGACCACTCACAGGATTGGCAGGATTCTGTTCCTCTCTGGCTGTGGTCTGGAGGTCTCCGTCCATCCTTGCCATGTGCACCTATCCACAGGGTAGCTCACAGTATGGTAGCTGGCTTCTTTCAGAGTGAGGAAGAGTATGAGAGAAGGTGCTCAAGATGGAAATCACAGACTTTTTATAATCTAATTTTAGGAGTGACATCCCATTGCTTCTGTGGTATTCTCCTCATCAGATGCAAATCATGAGGTCCATCCCAAGTCAAGTGTAATCCCTGTCAAGGGATTACAGAAGGGCACAAACACCAGGAAGTGAAGAGCATTGGAGGACATCTCAGAGTCTGCCTGCTACACATGATCATGATGTTCTTCTGTTAGAGCAACTCCTAGAATTGAGTTGCTGAGAACTAACAAGAACAGAAGCATGAGAGCAGATAGATGTTTTTGAGTTTCTGTCTACATTTTAAAATTGGTGGGGTTTTCTTGACTCTTCCCTTGATAATCAGATTTACTTTTTGCTGCTACCAGTGTGTTTGCCACTATGAGAATTGTAGTCTCCTTTTAGTCTTGCAATTTACCTTTTAAAAATGGGTATGAATTTAGCAATTAATTTTGCTAGCATTGTTTATAAACTAAGAAACACTAAGTTCTGTGCAAGAACCAGAGGTTGAGGGCTCGTGGTCCCACCATTGTTGTCACTGTTGATCCTTTCAGGTCATTGGTGTAGGAGTGGGGAAAGTGGCTCACGATGCTATTCTAGCTGGGCAGGCGGCCTCATACAGCAGTCTCTGCCTATCCTCTTTAGCATGCCAAAAGCCAAATATAGTGCTCAGTCCACAGTAACCTCATGGCTCCCAGAAATTTGCATAGCTATTTATTTGTTCTTTCTTCTAGTTATCTGCTCCTTTGGCTGACTTTAAGGCACTGCCAACCTGATTTGGAAGTAACCGGTCTAATTTCCAGCAAGCTGGTTTGCTCCTTCTTTTCTAACATGTCAATGTCCACCCAGTTGGTGGTGGCCAAATTTCCTTAGGTGGAGTGGAGAGAATCACACATTGACAAATGGAGCAGGGGGCGCTAAGATGCTTTGGTTTGCTTTCTGGGTGAGACAGAGCATCCTGTAAAACTGAAGAGTAGTGGAGAATTTATGACTAAAATCTCCTTGCTGTTTGGGAAACCAGTTTCTATCTACAAGAGCCCTTGTAGCAGAGCAGTAGCCCCACTCACAGTAGCTGAAGGCCCTGTCTCTCCTTGCTCCATGGCTATTCATGCTGCCAGCAGTGGCCTCACCTGACAATGCTTGAAGGATATAGTCTAATAACCCAGCAGTCACCAAACCTAGCATGGAACACAGGACTGGTTCAGAAAAGAGCCAACAACTGTATTTTCTTTGGCCAGTGACGTGGCACTTTAGCCTGAGCCAAGTGTCTTTTGAAAATTCCAAACTCTCACATGTGGTGCTAAATTATCCTGAAATGTCTTGCCTTCTACATGGTTCCAAATAGTTCTTTAAAGCTGTGGGAGGCCCCTGTTCTGTGGTGTACTTGGTAAGGAGGGGACGCACGTCTCTGCCACATAGTCACAGAACATGCCAGTACCCAGTACATTCTTGTCTCCTTGGATCCTCATGACAGCCTGCATGGAAGCCAAAGCTGCCATTAGGATATGGATCCCTGTTTTACATTTGAGGAAGCTGAGCCTTCTCAGAAATGTGAGTCCCAGCATTGGGTACATAGTTGGTGTAGTTGCTTGAGGGGACTTTCAACACCTTTCAGTCAGATGTTGTATAGAAAGCAGGCCTTGTCCTCCAGGAAGGAAACCTGAGTGCACAGTTTTGTAGTACCCAGTCTGAGATTAAAAGGCAATGAACAATCTGGGAATCACTGCCCATCGTAGCATCGATAGTTGCTAATGCTTTTTCTTGCTGTGGTAATTATCGCAGTTGATTCTATTTCCAAAACACTGAATTTCTAGAGTTTCGGCTGAGCTAAAAGAGAAGTACATCGCAAGCTCCTTTGTCAAACTGGGGAAAAAGTGAACTGTTAGTTATCAGGTGATATGTAATGAACTTACAGTTGTCAAATAGAAATTAAATGCTTATTTGAAACACTTCATAACATAGAGCATAAACACAGTGTGAGTGCAGAGGGAAAGGCTTCCCACTGGCTATCAAGCAGTTCACGAGGCCTGGGAATGAAGGAGGCTCTGCTGGCCAAGTTTAAACTGCCAGCCACTTGGGACAGTAGAAACACTTGGAAGACATTTGTGGAGGCAGGTGGGGCAGGGCGGGGTCAGAGGCTCTCATTCAAATGGGAGCCAGGCTCTGCCAGCTCTTTTCTGTCTGCTTCTCTGGCCTACTCCAGGGAACATCCTCAGTCTTCCCTTCCACGGCTGGCTCCCAGCAGTTTGGTGGCTGCTTTTACAATCTTTTGTCCTGGGCAGCAAAGGCAATCAGGGATTTTCTTGATTTCTTCCCTGAGGGCCATGCTCGCCTCCATGGTTGTGGGTATTCATTGTTTGATGCACAAGAACTCAGCGGAAAGACCTAGGGATTCTGCAGAGAAAATTGGACCTTGGTACCTAAAGAGATTGTTGGTGCAAGTGAAAGCCATCCCAGGGCCAGGCTGCCGTTGACTATTTGTGTGACTTTGGATAGCCCCCTTTGTCATAGAGCCTTAGTTTCCTTATCTCTAAAATAACTCAGAGTTCTGCCTTGGCCTACTTGTGGTACTTGCTGTTCGAGCTGCTTGGAGTTCTGTTGCAGTAAGGTTTTTTTCTCCCTTCAAGACCAGTGGTGCAAATTTCTAGCTTCTTCCTATTAAATATCATTGTTGATGTTTAACAGACATTTTATGGGACAGACAATATCTGGAGACCAAATAATCATGGATATATCTATGCACGCGAACACACACATTCAGAGGTTACAGGCGCTTATTTGAAAGGAAAAACAAAATAAGCAAAAAAAAAAAAAAAAAAAAAAAAGATTCTCCTTGTTTAAAAAACATGAGACCAAATAGACGTTTCTCTTGTGACTCAAAACACTCCTCCCCACACCCAAGATGGAGTCTTGCTCTGTCACCCAGGCTGGAGTGGAGTGGCGCGATCTCTGCTCACGTCAACCTCCGCCTCCCGTGTTCGAGCAATTCTCCTGCCTCAGCCTCTCCCGAGTAGCTGGGATTACAGATGCCTGCCACCATGCATGGCTAATTTTTGTATTTTTAGTAGAGACGGGGTTTCACCATGTTGGCCAGGCTGGTCTTGAACTCCTGACCTCATGATCCGCCCTCCCAGAAGGCTTTAAAACCTCCCAGAAGGTTATAAGGAAACATAAAAACAACCGGATAGTTGTGGTGGCACACAAACCTTAAACATGTACCTCCCAAAGTGCTGGGATTACATGTTTGAGTCATGGTGCTCGGCCTCCAAAACACTTCATTTTTATTATAATTCTGGAGAATGAAGGATTGGGGTTAATTAACATTTGTACTCCCCAAATAAAAGCTGAAAGGGGAAACTCCACTGTATGCAATCAATGGTGTGTGTGCTTGTAAATTTTTAAAACAATTTTGAGCTGGGATCTTTGATTTACTATGGAAATGTGGGGACTGAGAGGGTGTTGACCTGGCTGGAGTAGCATCACAGCCTACACAGGAGCAATAAGATGAAGAGCCCAGCCCATGGAATTAAGCCACCATCGCCTGTCTGTTTCTAGATGAAATGTATCCTCTGAGACTGTGATCTAGTTGGGAATTACATTTTGTTTTGGAACACCTGGAAATAGAAAACTCCTACAGCCAAACTCATGCCACCTTCCTCTGTACAAACCTAAGTGGATTCCAAAGGGTCCATCTACTTGATAAGCCCATCACAGAATAGCATGGAACCTTTACCCACTGGTAAAGGGAGGGTGTCAATGTCAGCTCTGGAAACGGCAGTTTTTTTGAGCAGGAGGGCATTTACAAATTATTTATAGTCTCCCATTTAACAAAGAGGATAACAGAGAAAGATACAAGTTTTAGCCAAGGTCACAAGAACATTTATTTAAGACTTTGATTATAAATGGAAACAATTCTACAGAAAAAAAAAAGTGAGACTAATTGTCACTAGAGTCTAACAGTTCTCCTTGCCTCCACATTACCTTGAAATCATTTATTTGTAGGGCACATTCAGTTTTCTGTAGTGTCAGTCAGTGTCTTCTGGATATTTTCTAATCTTTTTTTATTTTGACATAATTCCATGTTTATATTTCCACGTGTGGGCATAGTGTACAGACATGTCATTTTTAGTGATCAAGTCCTATGTTGTCTTACTGTTTGCCTAAGTGAAATGTTCTCTTACTCTCACTTATAAGGAAACATAAAAACAACTGGATAGTTGTTGTGACACACAAACCTTAAACATGTGCTGATGAAAATCCTCAGAATCTTTAACATCAGAGCTAACAGTACCTTTAAAGATCACCAAATCTCACCTATCCCATTGTTGTGTTCATGTTGATCATGTATACCTGGTGATTATAGGCTTCCTTAATTCAACTGCATTAATCCAGTAGTCTTGACTATGGTGTGACCAGGAAGGTGCTCTAGATTTCAGTTTTATCCAGTAGTGTCTTTCAATTTGCTCCATGTCAGTAAGATCTGCATGGACCATTGTCACATTTACCATTCTGTTGGGCAACACTTTCCCAAAGTGTGGAATCATTTTAAAATGTGTGGTTGACCTTGTAGGATAAACACAGCACAAAGTGAGTAGTAGTGCTATGGACCAAGTACCAACAAGTACTATCACACTTTGGTGAAAAGAGTTGCCTGTGAGCAGACTGTCAGTTGACTGTGCAATCCTTGCAGATCTATTGGTAAAACAAGTGGTTGGGTTGTTGAAGCTGAAAACTTTTAGTCATGAATGTCTACCCTAGAGAAAAGACTCAGGAGGGCAAGATTGCAGTCTTCAAGTGCCTTTCCTTGATTCAATGTTGGCTCTGATTTAAGATCATAACCAATTTAAGCCACTGTCAAGAAAAAATAAGAAATGCCCCATTAAAGATGTGTGTCAATTGTAAGATGCACCCTGACTTCAGAAATGTGGGAAAAAGACAGATTCAATGACCTATCATTTCTGGAGATCTCTCCTGTGGAACTGAAACTAGACTTGCTCTATGTGCTACCTGAGAGCACAATGGCGATCATAAGAGAAAGTAGGAGGGAGCTCTGTTTAAGGCAAACTTTTCTATTGTCCTGAGTTGTGTGAGAATTGTGTTAACTGCTGCATGATGTGAGGAGCCAGCTCCCCTTGCTCACCGTAATCAAGCAGGGCACGACTGACTTCTCATTTGGGATCATTAGGCTTGGTAACCTCTGAGTTCCCTTCTAGTTCTGACATTGGAAGAGTCTTTGAGCAGAGAGAAGGGACCTCATCCCACTCCTGCTCCCTGGTCTAGTGCTCAATACATTCCACCACATTGCCTTTAGGATTCTAGGTTAGGGAGTGGCAAACAATACGTTTGCATGTGAATGTCCTTTTTCTGTTCATCCCCCAGTATGTGCTTTTCTGTCCTTCCCACCAGGAATACACCATTGACATCATCTTCTCCCAGACCTGGTACGACGAACGCCTCTGTTACAATGACACCTTTGAGTCTCTTGTTCTGAATGGCAACGTGGTGAGCCAGCTATGGATCCCGGACACCTTTTTTAGGAATTCTAAGAGGACCCACGAGCATGAGATCACCATGCCCAACCAGATGGTCCGCATCTACAAGGATGGCAAGGTGTTGTACACAATTAGGTGTGTCAAGCCTCTGGAATCTCACTTCCTGGAATTCTCTCTCCCCTTCTGATAATTTTAGCTAAAGATCCATGGGCAGAGATCTCATCCTGAATGGTACCTCTAAGGGCCTGTCCAGCTTTCCTAGACCATGAGCTCAGCCCCCTTATGTAACAGATATAGAGGCCTCAAAATAGAAAGATATTGCTCAAAGCCACACACCAAGTTTGTGGCAGAGCTGGAACTGGTACTCAGTTACGTGCTTCCGAGTCCAGAGCTCCCCCAACTAGGATATGCCAGTATGACTGCATTATCTAGACAATTCCATCCTAAGTGGGCACTGGATATAAAGATACGTCCACAGTGGTGGAATTGTTCAGGCAGAGCAGCAGTACGGTAGTGGCAAAGGTACCTAAGATCAAGTTGGATACTTGAATTCCCAGCAGGGGAAGGTTGTATGTGGGGGATAGTAGGGAGGATGTTGGCAGGTCCTGGAAACTAGGCTGGGTGAGAAAACAAAAGCCGATTGAAGTTGGTCCATACGTTTCTCTAATGATGGAGCCCAGAATAGCCAGATACTTCTAAGCTGTTTGTTTGTTTGTTTTGTTTTGTTTTGTTTTTCTCTCTTGTTATCTCTCCTTTGAGCTTTTTGTCTTAAATTTTACCGAGGTCCAGGCACAGTGGCTCACACCTGTGATCCCAGCACTTTGTGAGGCTGAGGCGGGCAGATCACTTGAGGTCAGGAGTTCGAGACCAGCCTGGCCATCATGGGAAAACCCTGTCTCCACTAAAAATGCAAAAATTAGCGGGGTGTGCTGGCGCTAATTCCAGCTACTCGGGAGGCTGGGGCATGAGAATCGCTTGAGCCTGGGAGGCAAGAGGCTGCAGCGAGCTGAGATCATGCCACTGCCCTCTAGCCTCGGTGACAGAGTGAGACTCCATCTCAAACAAACAAAGAAAAAAATTGACTCCGGCCATTCATTGGTGGTAGTCCCTAGACCAAAGTTGGGTGGATGCGGAAGTGCTTAGGGCCAGCCTAATGAGGCTCCTTTCTCCCTTCCAGGATGACCATTGATGCTGGATGCTCACTCCACATGCTCAGATTTCCAATGGATTCTCACTCTTGCCCTCTATCTTTCTCTAGCTGTGAGTAACTTCTTAAGTTTCTGGGGCCCCAGAAACATGCTGGGCTCCTTCTTTTTCTCATCCTCGCCATTTACATTTTTCTGCCTCTGCTTTTCTTCTAAAATGCTGCCAAGGTTGTGCAGGACTTCCATCCTCCACCCTCATTTCCTTTCCTGCCAACAATGCTGTGTTGCTCATCCCTTCCACGTGCCTCTGAAGTGTATCTCAAGTATGTCTGCTCCTCTCCATCTCCACTGGCACTACCTTGGTTTAGGCCTTTGTTATCTTCCACTTGGACTTTCGCCACATCTTCACTTTGAAACTGCACATGTCCAAAATGAAATTCATTGTCTCCTCCAAACCTCTACCACCAAAACAAGTGTGTTCCTTCTGGGTTCCCATCTGTCTCATTGAAGAGGACCATCACTCACACAGTTGCCCAAATCAAGAACTTTGATGTTCCCTCCCCTTCACCTCCTGCATCTAATCAATCAGCACATCCTGTTGGTGTTTCCTGCCAGTCTCTATCATCGATGCTGTCTATTTCTCTGCACCCTGTACAGCTTTGACTTCCACCTGCATTAATTTAATTCTGCCTGGATTACTACACTGGCCTCCTTGCCAACATGTTGTCCTCACAGAAGGACCAGAGTGACCTAGCTGAAGGGTCACCTAGGTTGGGTCACTTCTTAGTCTCAAATCTGCCGTTAACTCTCATGGATCAATTTGAAATTCCTTAGAATGAACCTCAAGGCCATTCATGAACTGGACCCTGCCACCCAATCCTGTGCACCTCATCCTCTGTGAGCTAGCCATCCTGAACTTCTGTCCTTTCCACAATACACCAGGTGTTTCACCTTTCTATGCTGCCCCTTAACCCCTTCAACCTCATTCTTATTGAGAATATTTACTTGAGTTTCAAGATTTAATGGGGATATCACCTGCTTTATGAAGTCTTTTCTGAGTATGTCCCCAAGTGATCTTTATCTACTTTGTTTCCCCACTGTTCTGTGGACATAGGTTTTTCAGAGCTCCTCCAAAAATCACAGGAGTATACTCACTGTCTTATAAAATTAAATGTGATTGCTTGAGGGTAGGGTTCATGCCTTGCTCATCTCTGTATTTCTGGCCCAGGGCCTGATACTGAGGAATGCTCAGTAAACGCACTCATTGAATGGACTTCAGCAATGAGGTAAGAGAGGCAAGTTCCCACAGCTGGTGAGGCCAGAGACAGGACTCCAAGGCATTGTGCAGGCTGACTTCATGCTATTGGAGACCTCAGGTGGGCTTCCAAGTCTCATACGACCCTCTTTCTCACATTCCTTTCCAGTTTCCTATCCTGAGAATGAGATGATCTACAAGTGGGAAAATTTCAAGCTTGAAATCAATGAGAAGAACTCCTGGAAGCTCTTCCAGTTTGATTTTACAGGAGTGAGCAACAAAACTGAAATAATCACAACGCCGGTTGGTAAGTGTGCTAGGGCTTGGCAGAAGTCCAGGAAGGCGGTAAGGATGATTGGAGATGGCCATCCATACAAATGCTTTGCAGTCATCCCATGGAAATATTGTAAGACATGGCTCCTGTCTTATAATTGCTAAGCACTTACAACTGTTTGCAGAGGAAACTGAGACTTTGTAACTATGTCTCAGTCTCATCTGCAAAGAAGTAAGTGCTTTGCCAAGCTCCTTGAGAGGTTAGGTAAGTAGATAAAGTTCTGCTGCTGTCAGAATGTACAGCTGGCTTTTTCATGCAGACCCTTCAGTTTCAAGGTTACAACACTGACCTCCTTGGATGACTTTGGGGAATGGAGCTCTTGTGAGTTCTCCATACCCAGAACCAATCCAATCTGGTTGAATGGGAAGCAAAGTCCATTGTAGTGGGAGGTGGAGGCTAGAGTTCTAATGTCAGCTAGTTTAAGGCTGGGAAAGTCTGGAGGAAGTTACAGCAGCTACAGTGGCTGCTGCATTGACATTTATCTTAAAGGAACAAGTCTGAAAAGCACAGATTCTTGTCAAAGGCTTCATGGTGGATTCAACATTGACATAGTGACCACTGGTTTTCTGACCTTTTCTCTGACAAAGACTAAAGGGGAAGGTCCTGGGTATCTTACACTTCAGCTCCCAGTTAGATGTGAGCATCTTCACTTATGTTCCTAGGTGATCTGAATGAGGAGCCAAGGGACCTCCCCAGGGTAGCTCCCAGAGCAACCCTGGAAACACTCTTCACACATCCTGACCAAGTTCAGGGCAGTGAAGGCACTGCCCTCATCGTTTCCAGAATGTGGATGGAGCCAGTCACCCAACCAGCCATTTGTCATGAGAGGCATCTTGTTCTGCTACCATGTGACTAGGCAGAAAATCTGCTTTTGTTTCATTTATTGAGTCAGTCTCTGGATGAGGGAAAGCTCATGCTCATGTGGCTAGAGCTTTGCTTGCACAGTATTAGGCAGGGGCAGAGGGCTGGGCTACCTTAAAAATACTTGCCTTTTTTCTTGGGGACTCTGGGGAAGCAGTTTTACTACCTTTGACTTGGGAGCCTTGCTCTTCTGCCAGCTAACCATGGGCCTGCCTCTTGGCTTTTTGCACCTCAGCTTTTCCCAGATAGGTGGGCACCCATCATCAAAAGTGACAAGAAGATAAGGCCCAGGGGCTTTCAAGTCACTAGTGGTTCCGTTTAGTAGATGATTGTGCATTGTTTCAAAATGGTGCCCTAGTGACTACAAAGCCCCAGAGCCAGCATCATCATCAAAGCAATGACAGTAGGTAAGCACCAGACCTCCTTGGGAGTGAGGAGGATTCTTGAGGAGAAAAGAGGTCTTCTTTCTCCTCTGCTGGAGACCAGTTGATCTGGAGACATGGTTCCTTCGATGTCAGAGTTATCTTTGGGACTGTTCTCAAACTCTTCCAGTTGGGCCCTGGGGCAGGTCTCTCCATCTGGAGCATACTTATGTGCTCAGCGATTAAGGGTTCAGAATGCAGTGGTAGCCTGCTACTCTGGCCATCTTGGACCTTGAGCCAGAGAATCTCTGCTTCAGGAGGTTCTAAGAGAGTCCAGCCCTGCCTCCAGGGAGAGGCTTGCCCTTCACTGCTGGCTGTGGAGCCTCTGATGGAATATTATTGCTGGTCAGGAATTCACTGTCTTACAAGGAGGTTTCCTTCTTCTCTAGACAGTTCTGTTCATCAGAAAACTCTCCCTGTTCTTCTGCAATTGGAGTCTCTGGAAGTTCCACACATTAGGCTTTCGTTTTCTTTCCTTGGAACTATCCAGGTTACATTAGTCCAGCCACTGTTTCACAGGGCCGAGATTAAACGATCAGCATTATCATTCCCGGCATGGATCATAGTCTGTTGTAGTCTACATAGCCCCAGTTTATTTTTCTTCCCTTATTCTTCAAAGCTTTAGGTCCATTCATTCTTCTAGTCCCGGTCCTCTGGACATGGTCTATTTAATTGTGTCCCCTGACACTGCAGTGACCAACCATGATCTGGTCAAAGAGGATAAGAGTTCGAGCAGAAAACCATCTTTAGCATATATTTTTTTGCTTTGGTTCATCAGCCCCAGATATATTGTTTTCCTTACCCGTGCTTCTCTCACTCCTCAAGAAGAAGAAAGTGTGTGTTAGCATCTTTCTCTTGTCCTTCAAGACAAATTGGCATCTCTTGACGAGCGGAGAAGGTTCTTTTTTGGCCAGAATAAATAAAATTAAAATAGAATCATCCAACAGAATAATAAATCTTCGTGCAACAAGAATATATTATATAAACCCAGCAATTTTGCAGGGCTTGGGTATAACTCATTAGAAGTGTCTTAAATTGCAGTCAAGATCCCACGGCAAGAGGACTTTTGATAAATACATTCTGGCCAGTAGACAAGTGCGAGGGTGGTCCGTGCAGCAGCTTTGGAGGAGTTCTGTCCCAAAGCTATACTCAACACACAGGTTTCCCACTGACAACAGGTCGCTCCCTTGCCTTCTTCCAGAAGAATCTGAGAAGCCTTGCTCCTTGAGTTTCAGTGCTGCTGAGGTGAGTAGGAAAGGCTGCTCTTCTCATTCAGCTCCAGCCCACCCAGACCTGCTGGGCAGTTGATCCACTTTCCAAAACAGGAGGACACACGGACAGGTTAGTGTTCTGGTCTGCTTTACAAAGCTGTTGCCTGACAGGAGCAAGAGTTGCTGAGTGTCTGCTGGGTTCCAGGCTGTTCTGAGCTTGGATGGGCTAAGCCACAGGGCCTGCATGAGCCTTGCCTTGAAGGGACTTAAAAGCCCACCTAATTATAGACCTAGGAATTTTATAGTGTTGCAACTCCAGTGTGATGCTGAAAGTGGAAAATGATGTCCTGGGCTCAGAGAAAAGCCCACACAAGCCCGGGAGTCATGATAGCATGCAGAATGCTTGGGGAGGGTGTGTCAGAGCATAAAGCAGCATGAATGGTACAAAAGAAGATGCCAACTAGAGATACAGGTTGTCATCAGGTCCTGGAGGAGCCACGACCATCTAACTGAGAGCCATGACCAAGGACACAATGTCCAAGTGACTGTGAGGACCTCAGTCTGCCCTGTGGATGTGTACGCCACAGACCTGACTTCTGGAGGGCTGACTGAAATGTTCATTTTAAGCTTATTCTTCTCTTTTCTTGAAACACTCAATTTGGGTTAAGGGTCATAGACTAAGACCAAAGAGTCCAGGGTTAGAATATTGGTGTAAAATTGCAGGCTATCTCAGGAAATCCGTGAGCAGATGGGATTGGCTTTGGGTAAGGTGCCTGTGTAAAATGTCAGTTGGAACCGGGTCATGGTGGGCCTTTAGCATCAGATTCCAGAGTGCAGATTGAGTCTATATAGCTCATGTGAAACAGGGAGCCACCAAATTTTGGGGAGCAGGCTAGTGCCGGTTTTGACCATCTGTGGAGCAGTGCTCACTCACTAAGGCATTTTGCCATCATATGAATGTGTAGAAAGGAGGCCGAAGGCATTCTGTGCTTCTCCACCACAGCACAGACTTCCCTAGTCTCATTTGCTGAGAGTAGACACTCTGAGGGCCAGCGGTGCAGGTGTGATGTGCCTCAGAGGGTATGAAGCCCTCAGTCAGCCATCTGGATATCAGCTGCATGGGCATGATATCTAGAAGGCTAATTGATTTTTTCACTTTCACCTGACTCTCTTGCCAACCTGCAGAGACAGACATTGGGTGTAGGACAGTGAACTGAGAAGGAAGCTATTAAGATTCTGGCACTGGCTTAGCTCTCAACTGGCAATTGGCCTTGCAGTAAGCCTCTTTTCTGGGCTTCTTCTGGTCCTATTTGTATGTATTGCGTTGTAACATCATGCCTCTATCCTAGGGAATACTGTGAGCTGAAAAGTGAGACCCTTACTGTGCGTGTCCTGCTAAGGGGGACCGTCATGTCAGCACCGTAATGCAGTGATGTTTTTTGTGTCTTTCAGGTGACTTCATGGTCATGACGATTTTCTTCAATGTGAGCAGGCGGTTTGGCTATGTTGCCTTTCAAAACTATGTCCCTTCTTCCGTGACCACGATGCTCTCCTGGGTTTCCTTTTGGATCAAGACAGAGTCTGCTCCAGCCCGGACCTCTCTAGGTAAGAGGAGAAAGAGGTATACGCATAGGCACATGGCTGGGAGTTGGCTGGGCCAGGGCAGAGTTGCCTTGTCATGGAGTCTTTCAACCAGTGTCGCATATGGGTCGGGAGCTGAGCCCATCTCCACTCTTGTGCTCTTGCAGGGATCACCTCTGTTCTGACCATGACCACGTTGGGCACCTTTTCTCGTAAGAATTTCCCACGTGTCTCCTATATCACAGCCTTGGATTTCTATATCGCCATCTGCTTCGTCTTCTGCTTCTGCGCGCTGTTGGAGTTTGCTGTGCTCAACTTCCTGATCTACAACCAGACAAAAGCCCATGCTTCTCCGAAACTCCGCCATGTATGAGCTGGGTATGGGAGTGGTGGCAAGGCTTTGGAGTGTGGAGACATGCTAGCAAGGGTACTGGGGTTATGGCACATGGGTGGTCAGCTTGCTGAGTGATGGAATGTTACCCAGGGTGGTGGGGGGGTTGAATCAACTTCCTGATGTAATGGTGAGAAGTTGGAGGAGAGAAGCCAAGATATGGTGTGCCAAAGACAGTTTCCAGAAAGTCCGGAGGCAGCACTTAGACTTGGGTTATCTTCCCTTGACTTTTCCCCACTTCTTTCCTTGTCCATTTTAGCCTCGTATCGATAGCCGTGCCCATGCCCGTACCCGTGCACGTTCCCGAGCCTGTGCCCGCCAACATCAGGAAGCTTTTGTGTGCCAGATTGTCACCACTGAGGGAAGTGATGGAGAGGAGCGCCTGTCTTGCTCAGCCCAGCAGCCCCCTAGCCCAGGTAGCCCTGAGGGTCCCCGCAGCCTCTGCTCCAAGCTGGCCTGCTGTGAATGGTGCAAGGGTTTTAAGAAGTACTTCTGCATGGTCCCCGATTGTGAGGGCAGTACCTGGCAGCAGGGCCGCCTCTGCATCCATGTCTACCGCCTGGATAACTACTCGAGAGTTGTTTTCCCAGTAACTTTTTTCTTCTTCAATGTGCTCTACTGGCTTGTTTGCCTCAACTTGTAGGTACCAGCTGGTACCCTGTGGGGCAACCTCTCCAGTTCCCCAGGAGGTCCAAGCCCCTTGCCAAGGGAGTTGGGGGAAAGCAGCAGCAGCAGCAGGAGCAACTAGAGTTTTTCCTGCCCCATTCCCCAAACAGAGGCTTGCAGAGGGTTTGTCTTTGCTGCCCCTCTCCCCGACCTGGCCCATTCACTGAATCTTCTTAGCAGCCCATTTCAAATTATTAATAAATGGGCCACCTTCCTCTTCTTCAAGGAGCATCCGTGATGCTCAGTGTTAAAAATCGTAGCCACTTAGCGATCAGCTCCCTGAAACCATGCCTAAGTACAGGCGGATTAGCTATCTTCCAACAATGCTGACAACCAGACAACTACTGCATTTTTCCAGAAGCCCACTATTGCCTTTGTAGTGCTTTTGGCCCAGTTCTGGCCTCAGCCTCAAAGTGCACCGACTAGTTGCTTGCCTATACCCGGCACCTCATTAAGATGCTGGGCAGCAGTATAACAGGAGGAAGAGAGCCCTCTCCTTTGGTCAGATTATTATGTTCTCAGTTCCTTCTCCCTGCTACCCCTTTCTCTGCAGATACATAGACACTGGCATTACCCCTTTAGGAGGAGGGGGCAGCAAGAGAGCCTATTTGGGACAGCATTCCTCTCTCTCTGCTGCTGTGACATCTCCCTCTCCTTGCTGGCTCCATCTTTCGTCTGCACTACCAATTCAATGCCCTTCATCCAATGGGTATCTATTTTTGTGTGTGATTATAGTAACTACTCCCTGCTTTATATGCCACCTTCTTCCTTCTCTTTGACCCCTGTGACTTTTTCTGTAACTTCCCCAGTGACTTCCCCTAGCCCTGACCCAGGGACTAGGCCTTGGTGACTTCCTGGGGCCAAGAAACTAAGGAAACTCAGCTTTGCAACAGGCATTACTCGCCATTGATTGGTGCTCACCTAGGGCACACCGTAGGAATTCTATCACTTGCTTGACCCCTGGACCCATAAACCAGTCCACTGTTATACCCGGGGCACTCTAACGATCACAATTGAATTCCCTTAAATTTGTATGGCACTGGAACTTTGGCAAAGCACTTTTGACAAGTTGTGTCTAATTGGAGCTTCATGATAGCCCTGTGACATCTTTAGGGCAGGATTCTTATCCCCATTGTGCAGATGGAAACCCTGAGGCACAGATTTCTGTGGGACTGTGGATCTCACTGGAAGCTATCCAAGAGTCCACTGTCGCCTTCTAGACCACATGATAGGGCTAGGCAGCTCAGTTCACCATGATTCTATTCTGTCACCTCTGCTGGCACACCAGTGGCAGGGCCCAGAATGGCGACCTCTCTTCAGCTCAATTTCTGGGCCTGAGGTGCTCAGACTGCCCCCAAGATCAAATCTCTCCTGGCTGTAGTAACCCAGTGGAATGAATTTGGACATGCCCCAATGCTTCTATATGCTAAGTGAAATCTGTGTCTGTAATTTGTTGGGGGGTGGATAGGGTGGGGTCTCCATCTACTTTTTGTCACCATCATCTGAAATGGGGAAATATGTAAATAAATATATCAGCAAAGCATTCAAGGTTTGGCTGGTTTCTCTGGTGTTCAAGTTTGTTCTCAGCCCAGGTTTTAAATCTGAAATCCATGACCCAAATATTTGCTCCCCTCTCCCATCCATAATTTCCAGACCTGCCAGGCATGGACCATGTACCCTTCTCTCATTAGTAAGGAACGGGAAAGAAGGGAGAAGTGCCCCTGGGTATGTGACACCCTTTACAGATTCCCTTAATTGCTCCTATGCCCCTGTTGGTTCCGTGTCCCTTTTGCCTTGCCTATCACTCTAGCCCTCCTTATCAGAACTAGATGGTTCCTAGGGACCACCAGACTCAAAACATTCCCCTCCTCTACCATGTAAAGATGAGGATTCTGAGGCACAGAAAACAGGAGATATTTGTCTCCTGTCACACAAGGACTTAATAGTGGAGTGGGACTGGACCTTAGAAATGCTAATACCCTGGCTGGGCTTGGAGCAAGCCTGGACATCTTGGATGATTCACCTTTCAAAATAAGAGACTCTAAAGGTATGTTGGGAAGTGTGGCCCTGGCATCCTGTGACACTTCCAACTCTAAAGGAACTCAGAAACAATAATGAGAACCAAAGAGGAGACAAAAAGGCAATATTTAAACAGCCATTTTTGCCATAAAGTCTTTAGAATGATGCTCAAACACTTTGCATGCAAGAAACTCACAGAAAATACAAGAAACAATTTTAGAACTAGGAAAATAGTTCCTCACTAAAGATATAGGGAGGAAAAAAGGCATTGTGGTTCTTGGGCAATGTAGACATGCCAATTTGTAAGCAGTCATATTTAAAAGGATTTTGAAACATAGAAATAATGCAAACCAGATTTTTTAATCACACTGTAATAAATCTACAAATACATAAAATCCCTACGTCGGTAAATTTTTAGAAGCTCACATAAATAGTTATTTTGAAAGGAAAAAATTAAAATCATAATTAAGTGCATAATATCTAAAAAATAAAATTAATGAATGACATGCAGCCAACACTGCACTTAGAGAAAAATTCATAATTTAAACATTTCAATTACTAAACACAATGGAAGAAAACTGAGTTAGGCATTGATAAATAGAAATTGGAAAAAGGATAAAAACATTATACATTAGAAAAATTTGGAGCATTAAAGGAATTTTAAAAATAAATAGCACAGGGAACCAATTAAGCATTTGAAAAACAAGAAATAAAGGTAGGTCCCTATGTCTCTCCTCATCCAAATTACAGATGAATCAAAAATTTAAAAACTTTTTGAAAGGAAACCATAAAGACACTATAAGACAATATGGGTGAATATGTTTATATTCCTGGAATGGGAAAGGCCCTTCTAAGCATGACATAAAATACCAGAAACAAGAAAGGAAAAGATTGAAAACAGTGTTCATATTAAGAAATCATAACAAAAAAAAGGAAAAAAATGTAGAGTAAAACACACTTTCACCACACTTTCACATTTTCATAGGTCAGGTTTTCTGGGAAGCAGTCTTTGAGACCAAGATTAGAAGGCAGGCAGTTGGTTGGGGAGTGCTCTTTGGATCCCTGCCTTTGGGAAGAGTGCAGGGAACAAGGTCAGGTGGAGAAGAAATTGGACTATGATGCATTGGCTGTTAAGAGCCTCAGAATAACAAATTAGAAGTTCCCAAGCTGGGATGGTCCTTCTGAATGGTCACAAATCAGGGCAAGGGGGATGGGCCCTTATACCCTCTCACTGAATGTGAGCATGAGCATGGGTATGCCTGAGATGGTCTCAGTTAAAGGCTGTCAGCCTCCAACAATCTCAGCAGCTGGAGAAGTGAGAGCTGTGCCCAAGGGGCAGTGGTGGGGGAAGGACTTGGTGGAACACTACAGCATCCACGATCATTCATCCCTTACCTTGCTGAGGCTCGTTTGCATCATACAAATACACACCAGAGTCATCTTCCCATGGTTATGTTGAGCTTCTTTTCCTTAGAGGATTTACAAGACTAATGAAACACACTACACATCTGTTATGGGAGTTGGTCTTGGGGCCTTAACTGATACTCATCATCTTGTACTACTCATTTCAGAATTCCTCTCACCCTTAGCTAGTATCTGCTTATCTAGGTAGCTTACCTCGTGAACTGACTGAAACCTTCACCCCGGAGGGTCTGAGCCTCTGGATACCATGTCATTCTCAGGCCATGGCTGGTGGACTTGTTGATCATTTCTAAGGGATATCTAAATGGGTCCCCTGGATACCAAACTTATTCTTGCCTGCCCCAACTATAAAGAAATGGCATGATCTCCTCATGGTAATTAGAATCAATTACCCCTGCCAGGAAGGTGACTTGTTTTCTTTTGGCTGGTGCCAAACATGACCAAGTAGCGGCCATGGGTAAAATCTGATGGAACTTCTGGTAAAGGCATTGACAATCTGGAAGCTAAGAGCTCTAAACCTGTAGGACCCAGAACTATGAAAACTGGAGCCACAGATTCCCCTAAGTGGGTCACCAGGAGCGGATAAGCAAAACAACTTCTACTTCTACTCCTCAGTTCCCAAACCTGTACATTCTACCCCATAGGGTGCAAACTGATTCAGGGTCCAAAATGCTTCCTGGTGAGTGGAATCCCATCCTCTTAGAGTATCATCCCTAAGCTTACACTTCAGCTCTGTCTTTAACACACCATTTCATCACTCTATCTGGCTAGCAGTTTCAGAGTAGTATGGCATGTAATCGAATTCCAGATCATGTCCCTAATGTTGCACTCCTTTTTCTGGAAAGGGAACCTCTGGGTCCAATCCAATGCTATATAAAATCTTGTCTCTGTATATTGTTGACAAGATTATATAAAATCTTGTCATAGTCAAACACTATGCTCTTGACTAACAACTGGCTGAGGACCTCCAGGAAAATAATCATATCTAGAATTTGTGTCAATTGCAGTCAAACTGAATTATTGCTCCATCCAGTTTTGAAGAGACTCCGTAATTGTCCCCGAGTTGCTTATTGGTTTCCTTCAAGAATGGTGACACATTGGGGACTCAACATTGGCATCTTTTATAGGCAAGGACAATAGCTAAATGAGCCTTAATGTGTAGGTAACTATGCTGTTGTGCCCACATATAACCTCTAACCCTGCCACTGTGGAAGGGTTGCTGGATTTGGCAAATATAAGACTTCCAGTTACATTTGAATTTCTGATAAATGACAAATTTCAGCATAAATATGCTTCACGTGTGGTCATGCTGTTCTTGGGCTACTCCTAGCCCAGGTCTGAATATAACAGGGGTATAAGAGCATGGATATGTCTACCAATTGCAATAATACAAGAAAACATGCAATTAAAGGGGATTCTCAGACTGGATTACTCACCACCATCTTGAGTAGTATCTGGGGCATAGATAGTACCTAGCACACTGTGACAGTCCAGATCCTGAAGATTTCACTGGTGGTTACCTGGGAAAACATCCCAGTTGGGGGGAAACCACATTGCTGATTCAGGCATTTGAAGGCTGTGAGGGGAACATTGTATATACAACAAGCGTAGAGTTGGCCAGTTATTACTAGATTGTACTGATGCTCTACAGAGAAATAAGGAGAAACTGAGGATATAGTCAATAACGGTTAAAATTTAAGGAAGAGAGTCAGAAGGCCATTTTGGAAACTTACAAAGAGGACTTTATCTCCTTCAGTGGGAAATCAGGCATAGATGAGGATCAAATGCAGAACTTGAGAGTTAGATTTGCAAATTTGCAGATATGACTAGTTGTCCAACCAAGCCCTATCTATTAGGCTAAAATGAGGGCCATGTTTTGAAAAGCCTGGAACTCCAAAACATTGAGTGAGGTCATCTAGATGTGTGCTATCAAGGATTGAGGCTTTGTAGACTTCCCTGAACCCTCTCAAAGCCTGTAGAGGTGGTCCACCCCTCCCTACAAGAGTTAGCACTTCTCGGTAGTGGAAGATATTTTGGAGACTATTCTCCATCAAGATAACAGGTGTTTGCTTCAAGAGTAGCCCAACTTCCTTTCCTGGCTGTTAAGCCAATAATCAGAATCAAATCCAGACATAATCCATTAGGACAGTCCTAGGTCTCATAAAAAGATAACAGATTACACCCTGGATGAGCCATAAGAATTAACTGTCATGTACTAGAAGGGGTCGGGGGGTAGCACAGGGACTTGGTTTGAGGATCCTTTGTTAAGATAACTGAGACATAAAAATGGATAAACAGAAATCCATTGACATGGGACAGTTTTTCAAGACATGAGATTGAAATCTGGCAAGAAACCCAAGGGATGGGTCGAAAATCTCTGCTAGAGTGCTCCTAGAAGCTTCAAGAAAGTGATGATCAACCCTGAGTGAGGTGGAAATGCCTGAGTTGCCTCAGCAAACAGTAAAAAAAAAAAAAAAAAAAAAAAAAAAAAAAAAAAGTTGCAAAGACTGAGGGAAATCTGCATGCTACAATATATTGATTAGAACTATCATCTACTAGGTGAGGCCCAAAGACAATTACGCTCCATGAGAGGACCCAGAGGGCATGTAATTCCCCCAAACCATGAGGAATGCATTGATTAGAGAAGCACCAACACCACTAAGAAATTAAGTAGTTATTCTCTGCAGGCCAGGACTGACTATAGCAGAAATATTACCTTGGATGGTGTCTTGGTCTGTTTGGGCTGCTAAAACAAAATGCCATGAATTGGGTAGCATATAAACAACAACAAAAAAATTCTCATAGTTCTGGAGGATTGGACCTCCACAATTAAGGCCCTGGCAGATTCCGTGTCTGGTGAGAGCCTGCTTCCTGGTTTACAGACAGTCATCTTCTCACTGTGTCCTGACATGGCTGGAGAAGTGAGTGAGCTCTCTGGAGTCTCTTTTATAAGGACACTGATTCCATTCATGAAGGCTCCACCCTCATAACCTAATCACTTCCCAAAGGCCCCATTTCTAAATATTCTCACATTAAGAGCTATGATTTCAACATAAGAATCTGAGGGAAACAATCAATCAGTCTACAGTAGATGGCTAATAGCAATGGGGATGACAGTGCCCTGAAGGAATAGAGACCAAGTAGCAGTGCTTAACCACCAGAAACCAGGGTCTGTTATGTTAACTAGCAAAGTTGGAAGGGCATCCACAGAAACTTGACCTACAGGAAGTTGTAGAGATGGTCAACAAAGCAGGTAAGAATAGATTAATAGTAAACAAAGGTGTTGCTTAAAATCTACACTCAAAAGGCAAGAATGCAGAATCAGGAAGCTAAGGCTGATTTCTCAAATTAGAAAGGCATGATGCTTTGCTCAGTTATTGCACCTGAGACAATTTTCAGAACTGTAACCTACCGACAGAACAAGCGGCTAGGTCTCAAGGAGGAAGTACACTGCAACACCGTGGCAAGTATATATTGTGATTATATCCCCACTCCTTTTCCAATGGGTTTTCCATCTATTTACTCAGGTGATTGTACACTTGGGAGAAGAGGGAACACCCAGACATTTCAAGAACTTTTGGATATAGGTCTAAATTAACATTGATACCAGAAGACCAAAGCATTATTAGGCTTCTCTGTTAGAGTTGCAGGCTTATGGAAACCAATAAATAAATTTAGTCCCGGCTGGAGTACAGTTCTTAGTGGGCCAATCAGATTCACAGACGCATCCAATCATCTTCCCAGTTCTGGAATGCATAATTGGATTTGCTATACCTGGAAGTTGGAGTAACCCCCACATCGAGTTTCTGATTGTTATAAGAGCTTCTGTAGTGGGAAAGGCCAAGTGAAAACCTCTTAAAATACCTTCCTCCTGCCAAGATAGTAAATCAAACACAATTTTGCAAGCCAAACATAGGAAATTAATGCTACCCTTCAATATCCTAAGGATGTTCCTATTGTATCTCCATTTTATTCATCAGTCTGGCCCCTGTGGAAACTGGATGGATCCTGGCTAATGACTTAGTGAAGCCCTAGGCTTCACTAAGTAGTAGTTCAGATCACAGCTGCTGTGATTGTTGCTAGCAAATATTGTCACTAGAGTAAGTACATGGTATAAAACAGATTTGGCAAATGTGTGTTTTTCCATTCCAATTAGAAGAGAGGATCAAAAACAGTGGGCAAGATAAGAACATTTACTTACAGTTTTTCTAAAGGCTATGTTAATTCTCACACCTCCAGTCATAATATTGTCATACAAGATCTAGGCTGTCAGGATATCATGAAAAACATCACTTTGATCCGTTACACTGACACCATCATTCTGATTGGACAGGACAGGTAAGAGGCAGCCTGCACACTGGAGGCCTTAGTAAGACATGTGCACACCAGAGGATTGGAAGATAAAGGCCATAGGGATTCAGAGTTCTACATCAGTGAAGTTTTTAAGGGTCCAGTGGTCAAAGGCATGCCAGGATGTCCCCTCCAAAGGAAAAGACAAATCACTGCCTCTTGAATCTCCCACTGCAAAGAAGAAAGCAGTGCACCTGGTAGACCTCTTTGGGTTTGGGGGAGAAAATGTCCCGCCCATAAGATAACTTCTCCAGTCCACACACTGGGTGACACAGAAGGCTGAGAGTTGTGAGAGAGGCTGGGAGCAAGAGAGGGATCTGCAGTAGGTCCTGGCTGCAGTGCAAGCAACTCTTGGACCATCTCATCTGACAGACCCTGCAGTGTCAGGTATCAGTGATAAGAAAGGAGGCAGGGTAGGGTTTAAGGCCATTCTCCATGGGAGGATTGCCACACAGACCCCTAGGGTTCTGGAGCAGGGCCATGACATCCACGTAAGACAATTAGCTTCCATTGTGCTTTTGGGCCCTGATAGAGACAATGCTTGACCATGGGATACCAAGTGACTGTGTGCCTGCAAGCTAGTTGCTACCAGAACTACCAAGTCGTAAAGACATATCCAGTAGTAATCCTTCCTAAATTGAGCCTGAGCATCACCGGAAGGCAAGAGTCAGTGCCAGAGCAGTAGCCCAGATGCCTGTGTTACAGTTGCCACATAGTGTGAAGTTACTCATGTTAAAAGTCAGTAGAGGGGAAAAATCTCCCCAATGAGTGGAGCTGCAAGCAGTGCACCTAGTCACCTGGTCATTAACTTTGTGTAGAAGGAGACGTGGCCCAGGATGAGAAAAAAATACACACACACACACACACACACAGCATGTATGTATGTTTATGTGTATATATACACATATATATATAAAATAGTATATACATATATATAATGAATAGTGTACATATTATACATAATAAATACTCTGTCTATGTACATACACACACACACACACACACACACAAATTCATTGAATGGATTCTGAGTTTGAAGAATGGCTCACATCCGGAAACTAGGCATGGAATCATGACTTTTTATAGAAGTGTCCCTCATCTGCCTCCTGATTATCCATTATTTTGGTGGTACAGATGGAGCAACAGCCTTGGTATCTGCCACTAGAAAATTTATTTTCTAATAATTATCTTCATAGCCCTCTTCAAGTCAGACCTCTGGCTGCTACTTTGATGTTGTTGCTCATTCTGATAGTTGTGCTCACCTTCCTCATAATGGTTAATCACCATCACCTGGTCTCCATTATTGAAGCATCCTCTTATTGTTAATAGGGAACCCAATTCTGTAACAGCAAATTTTACTGGCTACCTTGACCTTCAGATACCCATCACTGAACTTCTTCACGTTACTGGTACTTACTTATTTGCTTACTGCTATGCTAAACCAAGCATCCTCCTGGCTCTCCCATGGCCATTCTGGTGGGTTTTCTGGTCTGATGCAGGATATCCACTCTTCCCATTAATTTCTCTGAGTGTTTTGATCCCTTCTTCCACTGTCAGTCTGGACAGTTCTGGCATTTCACCTTCACTTAGTGTGGCCCATCACTTTCCTAATGCTTCTAAGAACCATGTAAACAGTACATTAACACTGTTTCCCAGGGGCCTGGCCAGGCTGTTACATCTTTTGTTACAGGAGAGTACTCCTATACCTATAATATCTCTCCTATCCAATGTTATGCTCCACCTCCATTGATCCAACATTCTCAGAACCTAGTCCCGTGCTTACTGTCACAGCCTGATGGTATATATTTGCTAGATCTTGTAGCTCCTTTGGAAAACAGTTTGTCTCCTCTTCTAGCAAGTTTAGCAATTCTCTGACCAGGTTATACAGTAACTTAATGCTAGTTATTGCTCTGGTGTATGGGAGGGTGAGTGGAAGCAGACCTTGAGGGGGATACATATTGTCTATAAAGGTCACATGGACTTTAAGCAAGCACGGAGTACTGTTTTTTAATAGGGAGAAATGGTCCCCTTTGAAAGCCTAGAAGGTTCAGAGAAGTTTGGGCAATCAAGATGCTAGAGTAGATCAACTTAGATGCTCTTCCTTCTTGTCTCAGGGTACCAATCAGGGCACTGACCTTTATGTAGTTGACCTCCAGAAATTTAGAATTTATCCTGCTCTTCTCATAATTAAGCCCCAGGTCTCATAGTCAGCATTTCCTGCCTACCTTCTGGCTGCAAGTAGAGTTTCTATATGTTGCCAAGGAGGTCTTCTATTTTACACACAACCTCTAATGGGTGACTAATCACCCTCAGCCTTTGATTGCCTCTCTCCAATATTTTTATTGCTCCCAGCACTGTTCACCCATTCTATTTTTCTTATATTTAATTCCTCTGCAATTCTCAAATACTTGATATTTTGCATCTGCCATGCATTCTCTACCATCTCAGTTCATCACTGAGTAAATGTTATCAGTTGCACTGCTATCTTCCAGGAAGACCAGGTGCAGTTCCAGTCCAAGCTGAAAGACTGAGAACCAGAGGAACCAATGGTGTACGTTGCAGTGTGAGTCTGAAGGCCCTAGTAACTATGGGCTGCTGGTATAAGTACTGGTTCAAGTCCAAAGGCCTGAAAACCAGGAGCACCAATGTTTGATGGCAGAAGATGGATGTCTTAGCTCAGGCAGAGAGAGTGTGCCCTTCCTCTACTTTTTTCTTCTATTTGAGGTCTTAGCCAGATTGGAAAATGCCAGCCCTCATTGGAGAGGGTGATCTTCTTTATTCAGTCTACCTATTCATATGCTAACCTTTTCTGGAAAAACCCTCACAGACACACCCAAAAATAACATTTTACCATCTATCTGGATATCACTTAGCCCAGTCAAGTTGACACATACAATTAACTATCACAATCTGTTGGTCATTTGTAAGTACTTTGACTATTCCTCCGAGTGTGAAGGCTCCTGATCAGAGAAATGTTCTAATCTGACTTAGTTTTTAAAAGGATCACCCAAGCTACACTGTTAAAATTAGTCTATGATATTATCTATAAAAGTACTGCAAGAGTCTAGGTGAGAGTTCATGATGGCTGAGACCAGGGTAAAGAAGAAAAATAATGGGAATATTGTTAGGGTTTAGTGAATAATATTCCTGTATGAAGTGGATATAATTCTTGCAAGTGAGACTTTTCTCTCCCTCCAGTGAATTGTTTCAATTCTCAGTCTTTGCACAAAGGAGCACACCTGGAGTTCCAAGTCATAAAGGGGATCCAGGGAGTCCTGTACCTCTTGATTTATAAATTGGAAAACATAAGATCTAAGAATGGATACTGAAACTGATGTTTGCTTTATCCTGTGGGGCACATTCAATCTAGTGCAGCTTACACACTCTTAGTTTGAGCTCAATAACCATGTGGCATGTTTAATTCTTTGATAAATGCAGTTTTGCCTTGGCCCCAGTGGAGCTGATAGGGACCTGAAATAAGGTCATACAAGTAAAATCCTCAGACAGTGAATTACTCTAGTTCCCACTAGAGTAAATATAAACCCATGAGGGAAAATGCAGCATTATGACTTCTCCAAGGTCAAATATACATGTCTCAAGTAAAGCACTTGAAATTGAGGGAAAAATTCATAAAAGGGACAAAAAGTGTGGTCTGAAGCACATGATAGTCGCATGTAGCATTTCAAAAAAGTTGTAATCAGTCCAGCACGGACCCCAGCACGGTGGTAGTAACACAGTAGATGCTTTGTTAGCCAAAAGGATGGACTTCTAAAAGCTTTATGAGCTAGTCTAAAAGTAAAATAATTGCCTCAAAATTGGAGACCCAGTGTGGTGTGTATTTCAAATCTGTTTTATATTTTAATAACTGAATAATAGCAGCCTACAGGAAGGTCAGTTAGGTGTTTCTTATTTTTATCACCATGTCTGACTGACAACAAGGGAAATACTAGCAGCCATCCATGTGGTAGTCAAAATTTAAATACAGTCTGTTAGGGGCAATACAGTATTAATACCATGCCAGGAAATGTTGGCCCTTCATGAGAAAAGCAATTATGTTCTATTTTTATACTTAGATTAGATCCCAGTTCAAGAGAATGTAAGAAAAGAGGCAAACACTTTAGCTAGTAGCCCATAGAAATTAAAGATGATACAAAGGGAAAAACATTCAATACTCACAGGTAGAAAGAATCAATATTGTTAAAATGGCCATACTGCCCAAAGCAATTTACAGATTCAATGTTATTCCTATCAAACTATCAATGGCGTTCTTCACAGAATTAGAAAAAAAGCTCTTTTAAAATTCATGTGGAACCAAAAAATGAGCTCAAATAGCCAAGACAATCGTCAGCAAAAAGAACAAAGCTGAGCACATCATAGTACTTGACTTCAAAATATACAAGGCCACAGTAACCAAAACATTATGGTACTGGTACAAAAACAGACACGTAGAAAAATGGAACCTAAGAGAGAGCCCAGAAATAATGCCACATACCTACAATCATCTGATCTTCAACAAAGATGACAAAAACAAGCAATTGGGAAAGGAATTCCTTTTCAATAAGATGGTACTGGGATAACTGGATAGCCATACGCAGAAGATTGAAACTTGACCCGTTCCTTACATCATATTCAAAAATCAACTCAAGACGGATTAAAGACTTCAGTGTAAAACGTAAAACTATAAAATCCCTCGAAGATAACCTGGAAAATAGCATTATCAACATAGGAATGTGCAAAGGCTTCTTGACGAAGACACCAAAAGCAATTGTAACCAAAACAAAAATTAACAAATGGGACCTAACTAAACTAAAGAGCTCGTACACAGCAAATGAAACTATCAACAGAGTAAACAGATAACCTACAGAATGGGAAAATTATTTGCAAAATATGCATCCAACAAAGGTCAAATATCCAGAATCTATAAAGAACTTAAATTTACAAGCAAAAGCGAACAGCCCCATTAAAAAGTGGGCAAAAGTCATTAACAGACTCTTTTCAAAAGAAGACATACATGCAGCCAACAAGAATATGAAAAAATGTTCAACATCACTCATCATTAGAGAAATGCAAATCAAAACCACAATGAGACACCTTCTCATACCAGTCAGAATGGTTATTAATAAAAAGTCAAAAAATAACAGTTATGGTAAGATTTCAGGGGAAAGGGAACACTTATACACTGTTGGTGGGAATATAAATTAGTCAAGCTGCTGTGGAAAGCAGTTTGGCAATTTCTGAAATAACTTAAAGCAGAATTACCATTCAACCTGGCAATCTCATTATTGGGTATGTACCTAACGGAACAGAAATTATTCTGCCATAAAGACACATATACGTGCATGTTCATAGAAACACTATTCACAGTAGCAAAGATATGGAATCAACCTGTCTATCAATAGTAGACTGGATAAAGAAAATGTGGTAGATATACACCATGGAATACTATGTAGCCCTAAAAAATAAGGAGATCATGTCCTTTGCAGCAACATGGATGCAACTAGGGGCCATCATCCTAAGCAAACTAACACAGGAACAGAAAACCAAATACTTCATGTTCTCACTTAAAAGTGGGAGCTAAACATCGTGTATATATGGACGCAAAGAAGGGAACAACAGACACCAGGACCTGCTTGAGGGTGGAGGGTGGAGGAGGGTGAGGATGGAAAAACTACCTATCAGGTACTGTGCTTATATCCTGGGTGACAAAATAATATGTACACTAAACTCCTGTGACATGCAATTTACCTATATAACAAACCTGCATGTGAATCCCTGAATCTAAAATAAAAGTTAAAGAAAAAAGTTCATAGAAGGAAGAGTAATCATGCGTGTAAGTTTTGGGGAAGTCTGGGAAAAGGGTTCTGGCCTTAGGACTCTGCAGAGTTTTGCTAACTAAAAACTGAAGAGGAGAAAACTTCTTCCTGCATGACAATATGAGGAACTCTGTAGACCCACTGCCTAGTGAAACTAGTAAAAACTATTTAAAAACAACCTTTTAAAGTCTCTATAAACGGTGACAAGGATGGGCAGCAATTGAATAAATACCTATTTAAATCATCTACAAATATTCCATAGATTATCATCAGGTGTTAGTTTTCCTATGCCTACTTTAACAAGCTACCACAACTTTGGTAGCTTAAAAGAAATTTATTCTCTCACAGTTCTGGAGGTTGGAAGTCTGAAATCAGCATCACTGAGCCAAAATCTAGCAGGGTTGTGCTCTCTCCAGAGGCTGTTCTTTGCCTCTTCCACCTGGCAACCAGCATTCCTTGGCATGTAGCTATATCACTCCAATCTCTGCCTCCATGATCACATTGCTTTTTTCTCTTTTGTCTGTGTCAAATCTCTTTCTGCCACTCTCTCATACAGACCTATAAAGTAAATTGTCATATAAGATAATATTCACAGGTTACAGGGATTAGGAGGTGGATATTTTTGGGGAGGCTATTACTCAGCCTACCATCCTTCAAAAAAGAAATAATTAGATGGACAGCTCAATTCTCAACAGAAACTATAGAAGACACAATACAATAGTATGATGTGTTCAAAGCACAGAAAAAATATAGCTGCTGATTTAGAATTCTATACCCAGAAAAAAATACACTTCAATAAAGAAGATGAGTAATATTCCATTGCATGTGTGTACATGTGCATATCACATTTTCTTTATCTATCCATCTGTTGATTGATACCTAAGTTGTTTCCATATCTTGGCTACCACAGTAGCCAAGATAATACTGCAATGAACATAGAAGTGCAGATATCTCTTTGAGATAGTGATTTTATTTCCTTTAGATCTATACCCAGTGCAGGATTGTCAGATCATATGTTTGTTCTATTTTTAACTTTTTTAATGGAACTTCCATACTGTTTTAAATAATGCTATACAAATTTACATTTCTGCCAATAGTGTACAAAGCTATAGTGATCAAGATGGTGTGGTTTTGGCTAAGAGATAGAGACATAGATTAATAAAACCAAATAGAGTTCAGAACCAGACTCACATAAATATGGCCCAGCAATTTTTACAAAAGACTAAGGCTATTCAATTGAGAAATACTGGCTTTTCAATAAGTGCTATTGGAACGATTAGACATCCTTTTGTTAAAAATTGAACTTCTACCTAAACCTCACACTTTATACAAAAATTAACTCAAAATGCATTATCTAGATGTTAGATGAAAAACTATAAAAGTTTTAAAATAAAACATGGAGTCAAGTCTTCATGACCTAGAGTTAGGCAAAAAGGTCTTAAACATGACACCAAAAGAATGATTCATAAAAGAAAAAAAGATAAACTTCCTCGAAATGAAAAACTTTTGCTTTGAGAAAGAATAAAAAGTCAAGCTACAAACTGGAAAAATTTTTGCCGATCATGTATCTAATAATGGTCTTGCACACGGCCAGGTGCAGTGGCTCATGCCTGTAATCCCAGCACTTTGGGAGGCCGAGGCGGGTGGATCACGAGGTCAGGAGATGGACACCATCCTGGCTAACACAGTGAAACCCCGTCTCTACTAAAAATGCAAAAAAATTAGCTGGGCGTGGTGGCAGGCGCCTGTAGTCCCAGCTACTCGGGAGGCTGAGGCAGGAGAATGGCGTGAATCCGGGAGGCAGAGCTTGCAGTGAGCCGAGATCGCGCCACTGCACTCCAGCCTGGGCGACAGAGGGAGACTCCATCTCAAAAAAAAAAAAAAAGTCTTACACACAAATTACATGAAGAGGTCTCAAAACTCCAGTATGATAAAATAAACAACACAATATTTTAATTGCCAAAAGATAATGATACATACTTCACCCAAAGCAGATATGTGGATGGCCAGCAAGCACATGGAAAATTGTTCTACATCTTTAGCAATAGCGAAACACAAATTAAATGCATACATTTGAGAGAGAAAAAAATTCAAACAAATTTTTTAAGTTAAAAATAGCATTACAAAATGACAGCAATAATGAACAACTTTGACTCTTATACATTATTAGTGGGAATGTAAAATGGTACAGCAGATGTGGAACATGATTGGGTAATTGCTCATAAACAGACACTTAGTGTATGACTCAGAAACGCCACACCTGAGAGAAATAAAAACATATGTTCACACAAAATCCTACACATCAATTTTTATATAAGCTGCATTCATATTTGCCAAAACGTGGAAACAACGCAAATGTCCTTCCACAGTGATGGATAATCTGTGTTGCATCCATACAATGGATTACTATTGAATAATAAGAAGGAATGAACCTCTGATATACACAACAACCTGGATAAACCTCAAGTATAATGTGCTAAGTGAAAGACACCAGTCTCAGCAAGTTACATTCTCTATTCTCCCATTTATATGACTTTGTACAAAAGGCAAAACTATAGTGATGGAGAACAGATGAGTGGTTGTCAAGGTTATGTGTGAAGGGAAAGGAGTTTTTCATTTTGAGGAAGTCTAATTTATCTTTTTTTCTTTGATAAATGAACAGCACGTGAAATTTTTTTGCAGAAGGCGATGAAACAGTTCCATATTCTCCTTGTGGTTGTGGTTACACAAATCTATACATGTGTTAAAGCCTAAAACTGTACATACATCAAAAGGGAAAAAAAGAGTTTTGTCATTTGACAATTTAAAAAAATAAAATAAGAAAATGAGAAAACTGTAGTTAATATTAACATCAGAAATTATTGCTTTCATAAGAAGGAAAATTACTTTGAATAAACAGGGACATTACATAATGATAAAACATTCAATTCACCAAGAATATAGCAATATTAAAGGTGTGAACCTAAAAGCAGAGCCTCCAGATAAATGAAACAAAAACTGATAGGAATAAAATGATAGCCAAATCTACAATTATATTTGGGGATTTTTATACTCATCATTGAGTAAATAATAAAGTAAACAGAACATTTCTAAGTACAAAAGAACTCTAATGACACTATTAACAAACAATCTAATTTGCACATACAAACCACCACACACAACGTTGAAATATAAATTACACTCAAGTACACATGCAATATTCACCAAGAGGAGCCATAAAACACCTCTTAAAAATTTAAAAGAATTGAAATCATGCAAAGTATGTATTACATTTTGAATGTGTCCCCCAAAAGCATTTGTTGGAAGCTTAATCCCCAATGTAAAAACGTTGGGATATGGGACCTAATGGGAGTGTTTAGGTCATGAGGTCTCCACTCTCATGAATGGATTAATGCAGATTATGAAAGACCTTGAGGCTGTGAGTTTAATCCCTTGCTCTCTCTCGCCCTTTCTTTTCGTCCTTCTACCATGGGATGACACAACCGGAAGGCCTTCACCAGATGTTGGACTCCTCAATCTTGGACTTTCCAGCCTCCAGAACTGTGATCCAATAATTTCTGTTCATTATAAAGTACCCAGTCTGTGGTACTCTGTTATAGTAGCACAAAAGAGGCTAGGACAGTATGTTCTTTAATTATAATGAAATAAAACTAAAGAATATGACAAAAGAAATATCTGTAACATCCTCAAATATTTGCAAATTATATAACACATTTTTATAACCCATGTTTCAGAAGAAACAATTCAGGGAAATTAGAAAATATTTTCAATTAAGTTAAAATTGCAACATGAGAATTTGTGAGATTCAGCCAAACTCATGCTTAAAGGGAACTTTATATCATTACATGTTCATATTAGAGAGAAAGAAAGGGTTCTAAGCAATAATCTAAGCTTTCTCCCTTAAGAAACTATATAAAGAAAAGTCAACCAAATCTAAGGCAAGGGGAGAGATGGGGATAATATAGATAAGAGTAGACACTAATAAAATTAAAATTGGAAAAACAATGACTAATATCAATGTAACCAAATTCTGGCTCTTTGAAAAGACCAGAGAAGCTGAAATACCCAATGTCAGAATGATAAATATTTAAAACAGGATTGTTGAGAAGCCATGGCTAAAGAGCACAGCTAAAAGTCTAGGAAACTCTACATACAGAGTGAGGGATATATGATACAAGAGTTTTAAGAAAGGGCAAAAAAGACCTTAAAATTAACAAATCTCTTATGATCTAGTAGTAATGTTTAATTGTTTAAAAGTGTGGAGTAGCCCACAAATCATTTAAATATACAGCAAAAGCATATAAAGAAAACAAGGTGAGAACACGGAAAAATAAGAAACCATTTTTATATTGCAAGGGGAAAAATACTGGCTGAATATAAAATGGAGTTAGCATGAAAAGGTATTAGCAAAGATACTAGTGTTTACTCATTTCATTTTTTTTTTGAGAATGTGAACTCATATTTTAAAAGAAGAAAAAATAAAAATACTATGATATTATTCCATTGCAAAGAAATAAATTATGTGCATATATTTTATATCTGAAAATCTATAGACATACATTTGGATCAAAATAATTCGGTAAAATTCAGAGATTTATGAGTTTTAGGAAAAAAAGCTATGGAACAAAAAGTAAAGGAAGTGCTCACAGGAAGAAAAAGGGTGTGTATTTCTTCTACAAGGGAAAAAAAAGGAACAAACAATATGGTGCTGAGAAAATTCTGAGGCCCCAAAACAATACAGAATCATATCAGTATGAGAGACCACTAATGGCTTGGTTAGGACAGTGTGGGCATGAAAACATTCAAATGGAGAAACTGTGATTACAGAAAATAAATATGTGGGATAAGCACATAACACTTCCAGTACAGAAGAAATATTAATAAAATCATAAATTACAGTTATTTTTTACATGGTATTGACTTTGTGAAAGACAATCACGTATTAACTGAAGAAGCCGTGATGTATAATCATCTGTGGAGAAAATTGTTGATCATTATTCTGAAAATCTTGCATCATTCTTATTAAAATAAAGAAATGTTGCATCATTCTTATTAAAATAAAGAAATGTTTAAAGGAAAGTGCATTTTCAGACATTGCTTGGAATTAGTGACAATAATGACTGAAGCACTTTTTAATAAACATAATTTGTTTATTGTGAGCTTAGAGAAGAGACATGAATAACATTCATAATAATGAATATAACCATAATAATTCCTTCTGCCAAGATTGCCTATACACAGTCCTTTATATAAATATTGGATTCAATCATGTCATGTAGAATATGGTTTAAATATAATTTTCCTTTAAAACATAAGTTAATTTTTCTAGAGGGAGGACTTTAAAAACAAGGTAATTTCTTATCTCTTTAGCATTGTATTTGAAAGTGTGAAAGAAACTGGGTGACAACACATAGCCTACTAATTTTATTTCAAAGTATTTGTTTCTTTCTGGTTACAAAAATGGTAAGCACATCAGAGGCTGAATAAAAGAATCAAGCAAGAGATTAATCAATATTGGAAACAAGCCAACTAAAGAATATGTGTTTATTTTTGGTAGTCTAAATCACCTTTTAAAATATTTATAATATTTTATAATTATCAAGGTAATTCATGTGTTTCAGATGTGTTGGAAAATATTGAAAGCATAAATAAGAGAATAAATAAATCAATTACATTTCCCCTAGCAAGAAAAGAACATTTTTGCTATTTTGCTATATATCCTCCCAGTTCCACGTAAGTCTATAAGAACACATATGGGTGTCCCATAGTCTTCCAATTCTGCTTTGTAATTTAAATAAGTTTGAAATATTGACATTTCTGTCATGCATAGATAGGTTTTAAATTTGGAGCACAGAGCTTCTGCTTCTGGCCAAGATTAAGTAATAAGGACCAAAATTATACATATGCTTACAACAACTAGAACCCAGACAAAATATATGAAACAACACTTTTCAATTTATTGGACATAGGCAACAAAGGACAGTTATTTCTGATAGATGAAAAATAAAAAAGGAAAGTCCTACAATTGTACCCAGCATATTGCCTGAAGAGAGATTGCAAATGGCAGTGCACAGAGCAGGAGCCTGATTGTATCCTTGAGCTGAGGATCTGGAGCAGGCAGTCCAGAAGGGCCAAAGTGGCTGGAGGTTTCAGTGCAAAATATTGGAAAAGAGAAAGGTACACAGGGAGATCTCCTGACCTCACAGAAAGCTTGACATAATTCCCATTCCTGACAGGTAAAGTACAGCATCTCACAATTGATAGGGCATTGGTTAGAGCACTCAGAATGGTTTTGTCTTAGTAATGAAGAAGTACCAACTATAGACAAAACACTGCTCTGATCTCACATAACAAATTAAAGCACGGCCCAAAAGAATCATACTATTTCCAAGAAACTTAACTATGGCCCAGAACAAATCTCAAGAATATTTATTTATAGACACACAAAAATACCCAGCACACATCAAGGTAAATTTCACAATGTCTAGCATCCAATCAAAATTACCAGGCATTCAAAAAAAAGGATAGTAGGATGAATGATATCAAGAAAAATCAATTGATAATACTAACATACAAATGAGACAGATAACATAGTAGATAAGGATAATAAAAACACTTATTAAAACTGAATTACGTATGTTCAAGAAATTAGAGGAAAAATTAAACAGGTAAAATAGAGACATAGACAATATTTTTAAAACTAAATCATCTTTGATATATGAGCACTATAATGTCTGAGTTGAAAAAATATAACAGTGTGGATTAGTAGGGGTCGAGTCATAAAAGAAGAAAAGATTAGTGAACTTGAAGATATAGTGATAGAAACTCTCTAGAATATAAACAGAAAGAAAAAACACAGGAAACAATGAGTAGACCATCAGTGAGCTATGAGGCAACTTCAAATGGCCTAATATGGATGCATTGAGAGACCTTCCAAAGGAAAGGAAATATGGAGGATAAAAATCATTTGAAGAAATAATGAAAATTATCCAAATTTGATGAAAACCATAAATCTACAGATCCAAGAAAATAAAAGAATCCCAAGAACAGGAAATATGAAGAAAACTGTACGGCACCTCATAATAAAATTGCTTAAAACCAGTGATAAAGGGAAAATCTTAAAAGTAGAAAGAGGCAAAAAAGGTATTTTACCTACATATGGATGAAGATACAGACAACAGCATATTTCTTGTCAAAAACAATGAAAGCCAGAGAAGAGCAGAACAATATCCTTAAAGCACTGAAAGAAAAATAGTGAACCTAAAATCCACAATGTCTGACATTCACTAGCATCCCAGGGAAAATACGTTTCAAATCAAAGGTGAAATAAAGTATTTTTCAGAATCAATCACCAACAGAAGTTCAGTACAGGAAATGTTAAAGAAAGTCCTCCAGGCAGGCAGAAAATGATACCGATAGAAATCTGGACTAACACAAAGGAATGAAGAGCATCAAGATTTGCAACTTCATGGATAAATATAATTTCTCTATTATGTAAATGTCTTTAAAATGACTGTTTAAAGCAAAAAACATACTGTACTGTGAAGTATATAACACATGTAGGAATAAAATGTGTCTCAACAATAGATGAAAAGCTAAGAAGGGAGGAATGGAGTAAATTGTTGGTTTTCATGTGTTTGACTATTCTGAGTTCCAATGGCCAGCTCGCTTCCTTTTTGTACCCAAGGCCCTAGCACAGTAGCCAGGTGGGCCTGTATATGTCAGGCATTTAAATACCACTCATCATTTAAAGTGTGAACACAGTGTCACTGGAGGGAATCTGTGAAATCCACACCCAAATTACTCTTCTCTGTTAAATAAGGAACTCATAGGAATCACTTCACCTTGTGTTCTTAAAGGGAATTAAGCTATACATCTTTAATAGACTTTAGTTGAGACTAGGCAATCGGAATACCAGTAAAGGTGATTATGTGCTGTGTTGGGGGAGCAGAGGCAACATACATAAGTAAAATGTACCCAGCTCTTTGCTCTTGTTTAGGACGGTTGAACGTGATCTGAGAATACTTTCAAAAGAAAGTAAAAATGCCCAGCCGGGCACGGTGGCTCACACCTGTAATCCCAGCACTTTGGGAGGCCGAGGCAGGTGGATCACGAGGTCAGGAGATCGAGACCATCCTGGCTAACACGGTGAAACCCCGTCTCTACTAAAAATACAAAAAAAAAAAAAAAATTAGCTAGGCGTGGTGGAGGGTGCCTGTAGTCCCAGCTACTTGGGAGGCTGAGGCAGGAGAATGGCGTGAACCCAGGAGGCGGGGCTTGCAGTGAGTCAAGATCACGTCACTGCACTCCAGCCTGGGTGACAGAGCAAGACTCCGTCTCAAAAAAAAAGTAAAAATGTCCATCATGTTATTTGGTGCAGTACTAGGAGCCCCCTTCCCAGAGAGTTTGAAGCAGGGCTAGGAATGAAGGTGAAGATAGGAATTGAGGTCAACAGGAGGGAAGAGCCCATGCAAATTCCAAAGGGGAATGGTGGGTTGGAGGGAGGGGAGTGAGTCCCATGCTGAGAATAAAAAATACATGAGTGAGCAGGAGGACAGTGTGTATCTATGTGGGTTTAGGTCAGGGGATGGGGTGGAGGGACACAATGAGGAGCTTGGGAAACCAGAAATGGAATTGTAGCATATACAGAGAATGGAGAGTTTGGGAGGTCACAAGTTTTTGGCAGTGCCTGGCAACAAAGTTGAGATTCTGTGTGGTAGACAGAATGGCGTCCACACAGATAGATGCCTGTGTGAGGGCATGAGAAAGTCCATGTCTGGGAAGGGCCTTTTGCACAGAACTGCCCCAGTAGTCCTCAGGGGTGTCAGGGCCCAATGCTCTGAGGGAAAAAAAGGTGCTGGGTAGACAGGACTATGGGGTGAGTCCTCGCTTCATCCACACTGCTCTGTCTTCCCCATGTTCATGGACTGGAGTTCTGTGGAAGGCTTCTGTTGGAGTAAAAGTTTCCACATCTAAAATTTTGACAACCACTTTCCACCAACTAGATACAAAATACATCATGAAGTACTGACCCCCAGGTACTTCGACTCCAGATTGCTTCTTGCTCCTTGTTCTGTTTGTCATGATAATCTTTATTTAGTTATGGTAGAGCTGCCAGCTGCTGAAAACAGCACACTGTTATAGGAGATAAGTCTCTGGGTATTAGTAGTTATACACTTAATCTTGGACAACAGATGCCAAGAGCACTAAAAGTAACATAATATAGCATATATGACATTGAAAATGGATGATATATAAATCTGGCCAGGCACAGTGGCTCATGCCTATAATCCAGGCATTTTGGGAGGCTAAGGTGGGCAGATCACCTGAGGTTGGGAGTTTGAAACCAGCCTGGAGAACATGACAAAACCCCGTCTCTACTAAAAATACAAAAATAAGCTGGGCATGGTGGCACATGCCTGTAATCCCAGCTACTCAGGAGGCTGCGGCATGAGAATCTCTTGAACCCGGGAGGAGGAGGTTGCAGAAGGCTGAGATCGTGCCATTGAGCCTGGCCAAGAGAAATTGTGTCTCAAAAAAAAAGGATGATATATAAATCTATATACAACATGAGACAGCTGAAACATATATACAACTATACGTTGACACAAATGCATATATGCATATACCCATATGTGCCCATACCCATATGGGCATATACACATAAATAGTTGCATATACACATATGCAACTATATATATTCACACAAATGCATATACACATATGTATTTTATACAAAAATATACGTTTTATACAAATATACGTGTTTATATACATGTTTATACATGCATATAACAAATATACATATATGTATATGTATATATGTTTATATATGTATATATAACAAATATACGTTTATATGTGTATATGCAAATATATACATATATTTGTACATATACACACATGTATACATGAAGATATACATATATCTTTGTATATATATATATATATACACAAATATGTATATACACAAATGTATACACACATATATAGGAAACATTCCCTATTTGGATTTCTGGAAGTGTTCTCTCTCCCTTTCAAGCCTCCTGTACGCTTCCTTCCTTTATTAAACTTTGTGTAACTTTGGTTACCAAATAAATGTGTTTGCGAGAAACGGAATGGCATCATGTAGCATGTAAGCCAGTATCTACACAATAATCGCTTGATTTTACCTAAGCCTATAGCCTCAAATTACTTCTCGTGATGCAGCCAACCTAATATCCAGTCTTGGCCCCAACCAGATAGGCAGACCCCTTTCCCTACTGCCTACTTGACAGCACCACCTGGACAGGCTACAGTACCTCCCTAACTACCTAGTGCACACGGACCTCATCTCCACACTCTTCCTCACCAAAACAACACCAACTCTTCCTCCTGCACCCTACTCTCAACTAAAGGAACAGCATCACCTAGGCACAACTTCAGAAGTCAAATCAATAGCAATTCTCTCCATCAATTCACAGTCCCTCACTTCCTAAAACTCTCACATGTCTTTCCACCTCACCATCTTCTCCATACCCCTCACAGAATGAATTAAGGGGCTTGCCACTTTCTTTTGTGTTGTTGACTTGGTGTGTCCTCAGCATGTGTTCAATAAATGTTTGCTGGATGAACAAATGAATGAACGAATGAAATTATCAGGCAAGGCATCAGTGAAATCACTGATTTAAATTTCAGAGCCTGCCTGCACCTAGGCCTCCTGCCTCCATGAAAAAACCTACACTTCCCTCACCTATGATCACTTGAGCTCAAAATTTCCATGGAAACTACCACTGAGAGGGTCACTGTGGATGCCTCCTCCCCAGGCCCAAACACCATCATGGAGATGAAGATGCTCCCAACAGGACGGTGCATGATGCTTCATGCACTGGACCCTGTACATCCCTGTCAGTTTAACAAGGGATTGTGCCATCTCTACTGGGTTTCCATCCAACCTGCCCATGTCCACACCTTGGGCCAGCCCTCTACCCTAGACAGTGTCTGGAGGCAAAATAGGCAAGCGGTCACAGCTTCAGGACACCTGCCCCTTGTGGCTCAAGAGCTCAGAAGACACAGGAAGCCATCTGAGACATGTTCACCACCTGGATCACTTTCCCTGCACGTCCACACACAGTGCTTCATGTGCAGAGTCTGAGCAGATTAGTCCCATGGCACTCTTCCTCCAACTTTCTCTCCATGCAGCCACACTGCCACCTTCAACTGCATTCCTGGCCCATCTTGGCTTTCGGTCATCAGTCACCAACCCATTCACATAGCCCAGCTTCAGTGAAGGGTCCCCAGGGGATAAAACACCAGCCCCCAGCAGGCATGAAGACAGCTCCCAGCCCTGGAATGCTGGAGACGTTGCACAGGACCACTGGAATTGTCAAGAGAGGCAGCTTGCCCAGAAAGATGCAGGAAGCCAGCCATACGCCTCCTGACAGAGGGAAGGAAATTCTGAGGGAAGGTGTGGTATCTTGCACGTGGCTGATGCATTCAGCCAAAAGGCCTGCACATTCAGATAACAGGGCCCAGTCCAATTGGTGATGATGGTGCCCGATTTCCCAAATCTATTCCTGTTTGTTGTCCTGTTCTCCCTCTTCCCTTCCCACTTTTCCTCCTCAGGTTCCTGACCCCACTGGGCTGAACTCTGCATTCAGAGCACGGAGTGCCAGCCTGCCTAGGGCTCTGTGGACTTGGTTTCACATGTAGTCTCTCTCATAGACCCTGGCAATTGCTCTCCCCTGGGTCCTCCCAATGACCCCCATGGGCGGAGGGTGTCCTCTCTGCTCCACTTCCCTGGCTCCTGTTGATTCTGACCAAATCCTTCTCAAAGCAAAGTAGAAATGTCCTGTCCACATTTCAGAATTTTAAATAATCTGTGATTTTTATTAGAATGTGAATTGGTACAGCATTTTTTGTAATGAAATTAAAAATATTTATAAAATGTTAAACTATTTACAACCTTTTCATTTTAACCCAATGTTCATGTTAATACATTTCTTATAAGAAAACATTCGGCCGGGCGTGGTGGCTCACGCTTGTAATCCCAGCACTTTGGGAGGCCGAGGCGGGCGGATCACGAGGTCAGGAGATCGAGACCACGGTGAAACCCCGTCTCTACTAAAAATACAAAAAAAACTAGCCAGGTGAGGTGGCGGGCGCCTGTAGTCCCAGCTACTCGGAGAGGCTGAGGCAGGAGAATGGCGTGAACCCGGGAGGCGGAGCTTGCAGTGAGCCGAGATTGCGCCACTGCACTCCAGCCTGGGCGACAGAGCGAGACTCCGTCTCAAAAAAAAAAAAAAAAAGAAAACATTCATGTTTGCTCAGTAATTCATATTCAAAGATATTGATTTTATTCGGTTTATCACACAGCAAATGGTAAATAATGTATTTACTAGGAAGAAAGAGTTTAATTAATTATGGTGCATGCCTACTTTAGAATTATAGAAAGTAGTATCAAAAGAGAGATAGATGTATATATGTGCTGTTGTGGAAAGATCCCATATCCATTTTATGAAGGGACAAACACTAGTGGCAGATCAATACGTACATCATTATTCTCTTATATTAAATAAAAATAATATATTGTTACAGTTTATGTGTCAGTGAAGAGCCTAGAGTCAGCTTTAAAATAATACACAACAGATGGTTAATTGTGGGACCTCTGAGGAGGGGGCTAAACCGTGGAAGAGCTTTGCAAAGTTTAAAATTATAAATTGTCTACATTTCTATAATTTTTGCAATAAGAATATACAAACAACTATCTTTTAAATAAAAAATATTTACATCTAACGACAGAAATAGCAGCTGTGTCAGTTAAAGTAACTGCTAGCTGATGCAACAGACAAACTCTGACATTTCTTTTTTTTTTTTTTTTTTGAGACGGAGTCTTGCTCTGTAGCCCAGGCTGGAGTGCAGTGGCGCAATCTCGGCTCACTGCAAGCTCCGCCTCCCGGGTTCACGCCATTCTCCTGCCTCAGCCTCTCCGAGTAGCTGGGACTACAGGCGCCCGCCACCAGGCCCGGCTAATTTTTTTTTTTGTATTTTTAGTAGAGACGGGGTTTCACTGTGGTCTCGATCTCCTGACCTCGTGATCCGCCCGCCTCGGCTTCCCAGAGTGCTGGGATTACAAGCGTGAGCCACTGCGCCCGGCCTAAACCCTGACATTTCAATGGCTTGACACAACAGAAGTTGATTTTATGCACACCTAAGTTCTGATGTGGATTGGCGGGGGTTCTCCACTCCCACATGACCTGGGGATCCATATTACTTCCACCTTGTGATTCCATCATCTCAAACTGAAGCTGCCATGTTTGCCATTGAAAGGAGGGAGAAAGCATGGAAATGGCGCATTGGCTCTCACATGCCTGGATGTGACAAACAACGCTTCTGCTCATGTTTCAGTGGTAAGGGGTCGTCACACTATTCTTCCTAACTGCAGGTGAACTGTGCTGTTCCTATGGGTCAAGGAAAGAGAGGAAGACAAGGCGTGGGTGAGGACTATTGTCTCCCCCATAAACTGTTACAGAGTAAGTGCTCAATAAAAGGCAACTATTAATATTATAATTTGCTGTTACACAATCCATCTCATTTCTAGGAGGAGTTTCTGAGAAGGTCAAATTTGCCTTGAAGTTCTCCAGATTGTTCGAGTGCCTAATATGTGACTGATGCTTTCAAATGTAGGGTCACAACTGTCCAAGAATCTTGAAAGTCTCAGCAGGAAGGCCTCCCTTTGCAATGCCCTTTTTTTTTTTTTAACTTTTATTTTAGGTTTGCGGGTACATGTGAAGGTTTGTCACATACATAAATAAGAGTCACAGGAGTTTGTTCTATATATTATTTCATCATCCCTGTATTAAGCCCAGTACCCAATAGATATCTTTTCTGATCCTCTGCCTCCTGCCACCCTCACTACCTCAAATAGACTTCAGTGTCTGTTATTTCCTTCTCTGTGTTCCTAAGTTCTTCTCATTGAGCTCCCTCTAAGTACACCGAGAATATTTTCTTCATTTGATTCCTGGTTAAAATCTTAACCTGTGAGTCTCTGCTACCCTCCACATGCCTGAACACCTGTCAGGTGCCTCTAGGCACACTGAAAGCCAGTATTTTTCCATGGGGCAGTTAAGCATACAAGAGGCAGTAGAAGGCTGCTTAATTATTCCTTTTTCATCAGAGCTGACATGTATTCCAAGGAATCATTTTTCACCTCCTGGGAGACTATAGGGATTCAGGAATTCAGCCTCAGTATGTAGATGTTTGTTCCACTAGGATTTTCAAAGTTTTTCCCCACCTAATACTCATGAGGGAGGCTTTGGTTGTAAAGCATTCATCTGTGTATGTGTTCAGAGCTGGATTCCAAATAAAACACCCTGTTAAAGTCCAATTTCAAGTATCAAGGTGGTTCCAAACCCCTATTAACTTCGGGGTGACATGCCAAAAACTGATGGATAATATGGCAAATCAGACTCTACTCAACCCATTCGGAAAACACTTGGAGACTGTGTTGAAGATAACCAGAGTGGTACCCAGCTGTCTAAAAGCCACTGTCCCTATGTGAATTTTACATCAAAAAGTTTGCTTATATCACATGGCTTCCTGGGTGAGAGATGGGACAGCCAGAAGACTTCTACTGTCCCAGAATGCTCCCTGTCAAGAGGTGAGCAGGTGATTTTGGGCTGTTCTGTGGGGACCAGTGACAAGGTGGTCAGCAGGGAAGGTTCCAGAGTCAGACAAGACCACATGGAAGTGACCAGAGGAAATGCGCTGTAGTTCCAGAAAGTGCTGAGACTGGACAGCAATGCCCACACCTGGGCAGACTCAGCTCTCAAGGAACCCAGCGCAAACCAGCCCCAAATGGTGTTTGATTCTCATTGCCACCTTCTCCAAGCCTGCTTTTAGTAATGTTGGCCTCAAGGTCCTTGTTTTTGTCACCTGAGATACATGGTGCAGTGCTGAGAAGAGAAATAAAGTACCAGTCAGGAGGTCAACCTCAGGCTGGGGGGAATGGGAACAGCACGGGCTCTAAAGGAATTCAGAGCAGGGGTCTGGTTCCAGCCCTGTTCCTTACTAGCCACATGATCCTGGGGATGCCCTGGAAATACTCTGTTATTATGTCCCAATTCACAAGCCCTGTGAGCCTTGAATTCTTCATCTGTAAGCAGATTTGATAAGCCATCTAGTAGGACTGTTGGAGTGTGTGCAATGTATGTGAAGCACCTGGCTCAGGGCCTGGAATTAAATTAGAAGTTTAGGGAATGGCAGATGGCTGTTACTTCTAGTATTATTTGACCCCAGACCCTAGCATTCTGGGATTTTGTTGTTCATCAGAGAGTATACAGCTCAACAGGGCATGGAATAGTTAGCCAGAAAAGGAAGTTTCATCCATAAAATTCAGTAAGAATTACCACTTAGAGAATGTGCCTCAAAATTTGAGGGTGTGGGAGTTTTCCCCAGCCAGATGCAGCTCCAAGCTCCTAGAATTTGAGTCAAAGACCAACTCCTTCCCTCGCTCCCAGCTGCTTTTCCATCCATACCACCATTTTCGTTTTGTTACCACCCAAAATCTAGCCCCTGCTTACAACTGGTCAAATTGCACTTGAGATAACCTAATTAGAATGCCTTTTTAATAGTCAGTTCTGGTTGTCCCAGCCAGGTAGAAAAGCACCTGGCCAGTGGCTTCTGGGTCTCCCTTTTGGGGAAGACATACACTTATCTCACAGAAAGCCCTTGCAAATAATGGGTGTCCATCACCTAGCTCATGCACTGTGTTCAACAACACTGGGACAAAAGCGCAAGACACCTTCCATTCCTGCCCCAGGTAGAGGCTCCTCTCTGTTCATCCACTGTCAAAAAGAACTGCTCAGAGCACTTTTCCAATCTGGGCTTTTCCCTCTCCCCTCTGAGAATCTGGCCCTGGACCCACCAAGCTTCATTAGAATCAGATCCCTCAGAAGAAAATGCAGTTTCCCAAAGCCCAAAAGGCCCCACACAGGGAATTTACACTCGACCACCCTCACCTGGAGCCCCATACCCACACTCCTTACTTTTCCCCTACATCTTAGAGGACATCTTGTCACCTTAATTATATGACCGCAGCTCCTAGACTCTTAATACCTTATGGGTAGGTGTGTGTCTGGCTTACCCTAGTATCTCCACTACTAATCCTGGGCCTTCCACAGAGCAGATGCTCAGTGCCTAGAGAAGAAATGAGCCAGTTAACAGAAAGAATTATTTATTCAGATTTAATTTCTCTTACATTCAAGAAGCAGCCAAGGAAATCCAGGTATGCATATATATTTTTTAAATTTTACAGAATAGACTGAGGCATGAGTATCTTTTAATTTCTTTGTCTCACGTATTTTACGGTGAATTCACACTTCTAAATACATACTGCACTGCTGTTACTATGTCCCAAATTCACAAAGTAGAATGGATTCCCCAATCTGAATAAAAAACAAGACTCTTACTCCTAAACTATATCAACAGCAATATACGTAACTACGATTCATAAACTTGGATGCTGAAGTTCATTCAACCATCCATTAAAAGGAACATTTGAACAATTGTAAAAGGAAACAGAGATAAACCTCCAAGTCATCCAATAAAACAGAAACCCACTACTAAGAACGCTGACTACTTTTTTCAAACAGAGTGAAGAATGGGCCTCATGTTACACGAGGCAAGGGAAGCTGCTGCACAGGGCCGTTAGATGCACTGGCCCAGCCCTGCCCCTTCCCCACGGCCCTGGCTGCGACTCATGCTCAGACTCCCTCTTCCTCCTCTAACAAAGCTGCTTCATGCAGGGATGGGTAGGAAATGCGAACTCTTGCATTGACCCTGACCACATGCTCCAGGACTTTCACATAGCTGGTTTCAGCCAGAGCCCTCGGACCCCACAGGAACTCATAGCGCGCAGGATCACTGCCGGGCACCTGCCGGTACTCCAGGTAGTTTTCCTGCACCCAATCTTGGGTGAGCAGCTTCCTGGGCTCCCCATAGACACTGTGCTCCCTCCCATCATACACATCCATCACACTCAGCTCCTCCCAGATTTCCTCCTCAGAGGCAGAATCGCCCTCCATTGCGATTGTGCCCAGGACGATTATCAGGAGGCCTGTCTTGGGAAAGATCTTATTACCCAGCAGGCCATCGTAGGAAAGGCCCAGGCAGGTGACAAGGGTGTAGGTGTTGCTGGTGGGGTCGACTTCCTTCACGTCAATGCCAAAGATCATCTTCAGGGACTCGGAGGCTTTGCCGAAGATCACAGGAAAGCAGCACTTGTAATTTTTGATGACTCTCTCCAGCATTTCTGCCTTTGTGACCGGCTCCTTGGCTCGATATTTGAGGAGCAGAAAATGAACCAACTCATCCACCTTCTTACTGAGTGCTTCTCGGAACAAGGACTCCACGTCAGGCGAGGTGCTCAGCCCCTCCTCTTCTTGGCTGCTGGAACCCTCATTGGGTTGCCTCCAGCAAGTGAAGCTGATGGTAGTGGGTAAGGCAGAGGCTCCCTGAGGACTCTGGGGAGGACCTGTTGACTCAGCAACAGGCACTTCCTCCAGGGTGCCAGGGACCAGAGAGGAGGAGGAGACAGCAGCCCCCTGCTCCTCAGCAGTAGGAGCCTGCGCACCCACCAGGCCCAGGGCCTCTCCTTGGGCCTCAACGCCTTCCTCAGGCTTGCAGTGCTGACTCTTCTGCTCAAAAGACATGATGACTCTGGTCAGGGCAGCAGGCGGGAGTGCAGGCAAAAGCTGGGCAATGGGGACCCACAGGCCTAGGGAGAGAGGGAGCATGTGAGAGGCCTCAGCTGAGAACCAAATCTTGGAGGCTCTAACAAAGGCTTACTTACAGATCTTCCCCTCGGTGCTCCTCTGTGGCCTCCAGGGAATCCTGTCCTCCGGGTTGGCCTGTCCCCTCAGAACCTGAAGGAGGAAGTGAGAGAGCACCTCAGGGTAAAGCCGGCCAGCAGAGGTCGATTCTGCAGGACTGATGGTAAGGAGGTGAGGCCAGACTCTCTGGAGTCACATGTGTCCTGTGGCAGGTGGGGCCCTTGGTGTGCATTCATGGCAAACATTCACTGCTGGCACTGAGGACACTGTCTCAGACCAAGGCCTCACTGCCTTGTTCCTGGAGCTCCTAGGAGAGGAATCCATGGGCCCTTAGGGTGCAGACTGTAAGCACAGCCCCTGTCCCTCAGTGCTATCAAGAGGGTAGGCTGGACTCTGTGAGGTCCCCACTCTCATGGAGTGGATGATCCCCACTGTGTTCACTCAGGGCCCTCACATTTCTCCAGGCAGGACCTGGATCCCACTCTTTTGCTGGCCTGAGAAACTCAGATCAAGAGCTCACATGCCTGAGAGGGAACAGGACATAAGAAGCCCCACATATCTGGCCACATGTGCCTAGGTCTTCCAAAGAACGACAACAAAAGATGTCGAAACTCATTGGAACCCATGTGTCCTGGGTGAGGAGCCTGCTTGGTCCTCACCTTAACTCCTGGCAGAGCCTGGGACCCTCCCTCTACTGATCTGGGTGCAGCCCCCTCAGACCAAGGCCTCCCCATCCATGACACCAGTGATCCCAGGATGAGAGAAGGACCTCAGCAGACAGCCAAGCCCATGCTCTCTGGGGTGACAACAGGAGCAGGGCTGATTTCTGTGGGGTCATCATCTGTGTTCTGGCCCTGTGGTACCCTCAATCCTCCCTCACATTCCTCACCAGGACTCTTGGCAGCTCCTGGGACCACTGTATCTGTCGACCAGATGGGGGTCCCTGTGGTGACCTGAGTCACCCTCTGAGAACAAGGTCCTCACCTCACTGAGATCTGGAATCAGAAATGAGGAGGAGCCACATCCTGTCACCCCTGTGTGGGGTGCCCAGGGCTGACCCCTTTGGTTCTGGGGTGAGGGTTCTGATGGCCTCCTATGGGTTACTCATGTTTGCTCCTGACAGGACCTGCCCTTCCTCAACCCCCAAGCCCGAGATGAGCAGACACTGCCCTTTTACTCCAAGACCTCATCTCCCTGAAAGTTCCCCAACTTCCTGCCTGTGGTACAAGTGAGATTAGCACATAGGGCCATCCCTCCTCTGGTCCTCCCTGAGCTAAGAACAGGGGACAGCCAGATTCTGTGGGGTCCCGTCTTTCTGAGCCACAGGTATCCCTATTCCTCATGAAGTGTGGCACACCTTGGGTCCTGTAGATCCTGGGACTCCTCCCTCTGCTGACCTGAAGTACCACTCCTCAGACCACAGCCCTCTCCTCTCTGTGACCTCGAAGGTGCAGGAAGTATGAGCTACAGGTGGCTACCTTGTCCAGGACCTCCCAGGGCCCAGGTCTCCACTGATCTGGAATGCAAGGCCCCCTGAGTCCTCCCTCGTCTTCCTTTCCTTGAGCCTGGAAGGGCTGGAACCCACCCCTCTGCTGACCTGAGTCGCCATCCCTTGGATTCCCGAGGCTAAGAGGAGGCACCTCATTCCCAGACAGAGGTGGGGTGGGGTCCCTGCCTTGGGGTGCTGGGTCTCCTGAGGCCTTCCTCATCTTCCAGGAAGGCCAGGGTCCTCCCTCTGCTACCCTGAGGCTCTGCTCATGATACCAAACCCTTTCCCTCCTTCAGCCCTCGATGTGGATGTCAAGATTCGAGTGCCTGACCATTCCCACGTCTTCCGAGGGTTGACTGCAGGGGACAAAATGGATTCTGAAAAACAGAGTTGGGGATGGGGCTGGGGATCTGGATGGGGGTGGGGATGTTGGAATGTGGATGGGGTGAGAGTGTAGGGCCCTCAGTTCCCTCTCAAAGTCCTGACCCCAGTGCCAGGCAGAGCCTGGGCCTTGCCTTGGGCACACCAAGCTCTTGACTCTAGAGTCCCCTGTAGCTTTAGTGGCAGTGGGAGCTGGGACGGCCTAGCCCGAGAAGTCTTCTCCCGGGTGGTCCAGGACTGGCAGCAGGAGCTGCACTGGATTATTTGGGTTCCTCTATCTTGGGTGGGGGCCTCCTCAGTCCTTCCTCAGAGTCTCACCTTGCCTCGCCGCTCCCCTCAGCCGATCTCAATTGGCCCCTCAGGACCATGCCCTTGATTCTCTGACACCCAAAACATCCCAGCACCAAGCCTGGGGTTTCCCTGGATTGATAGCAGAAGGGGAACTGGATTCTGCCTAGTGAGGGTGAAGGGCAAGGAATGGGAAATGGAGCAGCAAAATGGCAGGGGATTTGTGGGAGTGGGGGTTAGACTGGGATCTTGGGGGACCTCAGTTCCCTCTCAGGTTTCTGGCTTTGATTCCTGACAGGGCCTGGGCCATGCCCTCTCCTAACCAGCCCTTCCCTGATCACACCAACCTCTGACTCCAGAGTCCCCTGCGGCTTAAACAAACGCATTGGAAGGGGGCGGAGGTGGGGAGCAGCCCAGCCTGAGAAGTCTGCCCCTGGGTGGTCCAGGGCTGGCAGCAGTGGTGGTGCTGGATTACTTGGGGCCCTCTATCTCGGGAGGGGACCTTCTGAGACCTCCCTCAGCCACTCACCTTGCCTCCTCAGAGCCTGGGCTCGCTTCCCTATGCTGATCTCAAGCTGCCCCTAAGGAGAATCTCGCTTTGCTCTAACTCCCTATGAGCAAGTCAGTGGCGTCACATCTGGGTACCAGGGGCTTTCCTGGATTGACAGCAGGGGCTGAACCGTAGTCCACCAGGGTGGGGGCCAGGGTGGGGGTTCTGGTGGGAAGGGTGTGGGTGGAAAGGCAAAGCGGATGGGGATCTGGGTTGAGGTATAGGGGTGGTGGATAGGGGTGGGAATGGCAATGAAGTGGGGGTTGGGTCATGGGAGTGGGGATTGCAGTGGGCTCTTGGGAGCCCTCAGTCCTCCATGAGATTCCTGACCTTGATGCCTGGCAGAGCCTGGACAGCACCCTCTCCTAAGCAGCCCTTCCCTGGTCACACCACGCTCTGACTCCAGAGTCACCTGTGGGGACAGGGTGTGGGGACAGGTGGTGGTGGGGTGGGAAGCTAGAGGCGGCCCAGCCTGAGAAGTCAGCCTCCGCAGGGTAGTCCAGGGCTGGGACCCTCTATCAGGGATAGGGGTGTCCTGAATCCTCCCTCCGAGTCTCACTTTGCCTCCTCACAAAGCCGGGGCCACCTTCCCTCTGCCAATCTCAAGCCGCCCTTCAGACCCAGAACCTCACTTCCCTCTAACCCTCAATGCACAAGTCAGTGGCATCACATCTGGCCACCCAGGGCTTGCCTGGATTGAAAGCAGGGGTGGAACCGGATGCTGCACTGATGGGGATGAAGGTAGGGGTGGTGGAGGGGGGTATGAGGCTGGTGGAGGGGTTGGGGAGGGTAGGGGCACAGGTGGAGAATGGGGGTACAGATGGGGTAGGGAGTGCAGATGGGAATGGGAACAGGGTAGGGGACAGGAATGGGGGTGGAGGACACTCAGCCCTCTCCTAGGATCCTGACGTTGATGCCTGGCAGAGCCTACCCCCACCAGTCTTGCATTGATGACACCAAGCTCTGACTCCATAGTCCCCTGCGGCTTAAGCGGCAGTGGGGTGGTGGGCGCCCCAGACTCAGAAGTCCGCCCACGGGTGGCCCAGGGCTGGAAGCAGGAGGGGTGCTAGATTATTTGGGGTCATCTATCTGGGGAGGAGAGGGCCTCCCGAGTTCTCCCTCAGCTTCTCACCATACCACCTCACAAAGCCTGGACCAGCTTCCCTCTGCCAATCCCAAGCTGCCTGTCAGACTGAGAAGCTAGCTTCTCTCTAATCCCCAGTGCGCAAGTCAGTGGCATCACATCCGGGCACCTGGGGCTTTCTTGGGTTGAAAGCAGAAGCACAACCTCATGCAGCTTGGATGGGGGTGGGAGGGGTGAGGTCGGTGGAGGGAGCGGGTTTTTGGGGGTAGCAGATGGTGGTATGAGGGTGGTGGGGGGCTTGGGAGGATGGGGAGCTGGTGGAGAATGGGAGTGTGGATGGGTTTGTGAGTGTGAATGGGAATGGGGTAGGGGATGGGAATGGGGTTGGGGGATGGGAATATGGGTGCGGTAGGCTAAGCTGGCTTTTACGATCGTGACGTTGATGTCTCGCAGAGCCTGCCCTCACCAGACTTGCACTGATCACCCCAAGCTCTGACTCCAGAGTCCCCTGCGACTTCATAGGCAGTGGGGTGGTGGGCACCCAAGACTCAGAATTCTGGCCACGGGTGGCCAAGGGTTGGGAGCATGAGTGGTTCGAGACTGGCATCGTCTATCTGGGGTTCGGGCCTCCTGAGTCCTCCCGCAGTGTCTCACCTTCACTCCTCACAGGGCCTGGCCCGCTTCCCTCTGCCAATCTCAAGCTGCTGGTCAGACAGAGCAGCTCGCTTCTCTCTACCCCCAATGCGCAAGTCAGCAGCATCACATCCGGGTACCTGCGGCTTTCTTGGGTTGAAAGCGGGAGCGGAACCCGATTCAGCATGGATGGGGGTGGGAGGGGTGAGGTCGGTGGGAGGGGTGAGGTCGGTGGAGGGGGCGGGTTGAAAGCGGAAGCAGAACCCTATTCCGCGTGGATGGGGGTGGGAGGGGTGAGATTGGTGGAGGGGCCAGGGTTTTTGGGGTGGGAGATGGCAGTGTGAGAGAGGTGGGTGGTTGAGGAGGATACGAGTGCTGGTGGGGGATGGGGGCGCAGATGGGTTTGGGAGTGCAAATGGTAATGGGAAACGGAAAGGGGTGGGGGATGGGAATGGGGTGGGGTACGCTTAGCCCCCTCTTAGGGTCTTGAGGTTGGTGCCTGGCAGAGCCTGCCCTCACTAGTCTTACACTAATCACCCCAAGCTCTGACTCCAGAGTCCCCTGCGACTTCAGAGGCAGTGGGGTGGTGAGCGCCCCACACTCAGAAGTCCGCCCATGGGTGGCCCACGGCTGGAAGGAGTGCTGCAGGATTATTTGCGGTCGTCTATCTGGGGTGGGGGCCTCCTGAGTCGTCCCTCAGAGTCTCACCTTGGCTCCTCACAGGGCCCGGCCCACTTCCCTCCGCCAATCCCAAGCTGCTGGTCAGACAGAGCAGCTCGCTTCTCTCTACCCCCAACGCGCAAGTCAGTGGCATCACATCCGGCCACGTGGGGCTTTCTTGGGTTGAAAGCGGAAGCGGAACCCGATTCAGCGTGGATGGGGGTGGGAGGAGTGAGGTCGGTGGAGGGGGCGGGCTTTTGGGGGTGGGTTGAAAGGGGAAGCAGAACCAGATTCCGCGTGGATGGGGGTGGGAGGGGTGAGGTTGGTGGAGGGGCCTGGGTTTTTGGGGTGGGAGACGGCGGTGTGAGAAAGGTGGGTGGTTGAGGATACGAGTGCTGGTGGGGGATGGGGGCACAGATGGCTTTGGGAGTGCAAATGGTAATGGGAAACGGGAAGGGGTGGGGTACACTTAGCCACCTTAGGGTCCTGAGGTCGGTGCCTGGCAGAGCCTGCCCTCACTAGTCTTACACTAATCACCCCAAATTCTGACTCCAGAGTCCCGTGTGACTTCAGAGGCAGTGGGGTGGTGGGCGCCCCAGACTCAGAAGTCCGCCCACGGGTGGCCCACGGCTGGTAGGAGTGTTGCGGGATTATTTGCGGTCATCTATCTGGGGTGGGGGCCTCCTGAGTCCTCCCTCAGGGTCTCACCTTGGCTCCTCACAGGGCCCGGCCCACTTCCCTCCGCCAATCCCAAGCGGCTGGTCAGACAGAGCAGCTAGCTTCTCTCTACCCGCAACGCGCAGGTCAGTGGCATCACATCCGGGCACGTGGGGCTTTCTTGGGTTGAAAGCGGAAGCAGAACCCGATTCAGCGTGGATGGGGGTGGGAGGGGTGAGATCCGTGGAGGGGGCGGGTTTTTGGGGGTGGGTTGAAAGCAGAAGCAGAACCCGATTCTGCGTGGATGGGGGTGGGAGGGGTGAGGTTGGTGGAGGGGCCCGGGTTTTTGGGGTGGGAGATGGCGGTGTGAGAAAGGTGGGTGATTGAGGAGGATACGAGTGCTGGTGGGGGGTGGCGCAGATGGGTTTGGGAGTGCAAATGGTAATGGGAAAGGGGACGGGGTAGGGGATGGGAATAAGGGTGGGGTACGCTTAGCCCCCTCTTAAAGTCCTGAGGTTGGTGTCCGGCAGAGCCTGCCCCTAGTAGTCTTACACTAATCACCCCAAGCTCTGACTCCAGAGTCCCCTGTGACTTCAGAGACAGTGGGGTGGTGGGCGCCCCAGACTCAGAAGTCCGCCCACCGGTGGCCGACAGCCGGTAGAAGAGTTGCGGGATTATTTGCGGTAGTCTATCTGGGGTGGGGGCCTCCTGAGTCCTCCCTCAGGGTCTCACCTTGGCTTCTCACAGGGCCCGGCCCGCTTCCCTCCGCCAATCCCAAGCTGCTGGTCAGACAGAGCAGCTCGCTTCTCTCTACCCCCAACGCGCAAGTCAGTGGCATCACATCCGGCCACGTGGGGCTTTCTTGGGTTGAAAGCGGAAGCGGAACCCGATTCAGCGTGGATGGGGGTGGGAGGAGTGAGGTCGGTGGAGGGGGCGGGCTTTTGGGGGTGGGTTGAAAGCGGAAGCAGAACCAGATTCCTCGTGGATGGGGGTGGGAGGGGTGAGGTTGGTGGAGGGGCCTGGGTTTTTGGGGTGGGAGACGGCGGTGTGAGAAAGGTGGGTGGTTGAGAAGGATACGAGTGCTGGTGGAGGATGGGGGCACAGATGGCTTTGGGAGTGCAAATGGTAATGGGAAACGGGAAGGGGTGGGGTACAATTAGCCACCTTAGGGTCCTGAGGTCGGTGCCTGGCAGAGCCTGCCCTCACTAGTCTTACACTAATCACCCCAAATTCTGACTCCAGAGTCCCCTGTGACTTCAGAGGCAGTGGGGTGGTGGGCGCCCCAGACTCAGAAGTCCGCCCACTGGTGGCCCACGGCTGGTAGGAGTGTTGCGGGATTATTTGCGGTCGTCTATCTGGGGTGGGGGCCTCCTGAGTCCTCCCTCAGGGTCTCACCTTGGCTCCTCACAGGACCTAGCCTGCTTCCCTCCGCCAATCCCAAGCTGCTGGTCAGACAGAGCAGCTAGCTTCTCTCTACCCCCAACGCGCAAGTCAGTGGCATCACATCCGGGCACGTGGGGTTTTCTTGGGTTGAAAGCGGAAGTGGAACCGATTCAGCGTGGATGGGGGTGGGAGAGGTGAGATCGGTGGAGGGGGCGGGTTTTTGGGGGTGGGTTGAAAGCGGAAGCAGAACCCGATTCCACGTGGATGGGGGTGGGAGGGGTGAGGTCGGTGGAGGGGCCTGGGTTTTTGGGGTGTGAGATGGCAGTGTGAGAAAGGTGGGTGGTTGAGAAGGATACGAGTGCTGGTGGGGGATGGGGGCGCAGATGGGTTTGGGAGTGCAAATGGTAATGGGAAACGGGAAGGGGTGAGGGATGGGAATGGGGTGGGGTATGCTTAGCCCCCTTAGGGTCCTGAGGTTGGTGCCTGGCAGAGCCTGCCCTCACTAGTCTTACACTAATCACCCCAAACTCTAACTCCAGAGTCCCCTGCGACTTCAAAGGCAGTGGGGTGGTGGGTGCAGACTCAGAAGTCCGCCCACCGGTGGCCCATGGCTGGTAGGAGTGTTGCGGGATTATTTGCCGTCGTCTATCTGGGGTGGGGGCCTCCTGAGTCGTCCCTCAGGGTCTCACCTTGGCTCCTCACAGGACCTGGCCCGCTTCCCTCCGCCAATCCCAAGCGGCTGGTCAGACAGAGCAGCTCCCTTCTCTCTACCCCCAACGCGCAAGTCAGTGGCATCACATCCGGGCATGTGGGGCTTTCTTGGGATGAAAGCGGAAGCGGAACCCGATTCAGCGTGATGGGGTTGGGAGGGGTGAGGTCGGTGGAGGGGGCGGGCTTTTGGGGGTGGGTTGAAAGCGGAAGCAGAACCCAATTTCTTGTGGATGGGGGTAGGAGGGGTGAGGTTGGTGGGAGGGGTGAGGTAGGTGGAGGGGGCGGGTTTTTGGGGGTGGGTTGAAAGCGGAAGCAGAACCCGATTCCGCGTGAATGGGGGTGGGATGGATGAGGTTGGTGGGAGGGGCCGGGGTTTTTGGGGTGGGAGATGGCGGTGTGAGAAAGGTGGGTGGTTGAGGACAGGAGTGCTGGTGGGGGATGGGGGCCCGGATGGGTTTGGGAGTGCAAATGGTAATGGGAAACGGGAAGGGATGGGGGATGGGAATGGGGTGGGGTACGCTTAGCCCCTTCTTCGGGTCCTGAGGTTGGTGCCTGGCAGAGCCTGCCCTCACTAGTCTTACCCTAATCACCCCAAGCTCTGACTCCAGAGTCCCCTGCGACTTCAGAGGCAGTGGGGTGGTGGGCGCCCCAGACTCAGAAGTCCGCCCACGGGTGGCCCACGGCTGGAAGGAGTGCTGCGGGATTATTTGCGGTCATCTGGGGTGGGGGCCTCCTGAGTCCTCCCTCAGCGTCCCACCTTGACTCCTCACAGGGCCTGGCCCACTTCCCTCTGCCAATCCCAAGCTGCTGGTCAGACAGAGCAGCTCGCTTCTCTCTACCCCCAATGCGCAAGTCAGTGGCATCACATCCGGGCACCTGGAGCTTTCTTGGTTTGAAAGCGGAAGTGGAACCCAATTCAGCGTGGATGGGGGTGGGAGGGGTGAGGTCGGTGAGAGGGGCGAGGTCAGTGGAGGGGGGCTAGTTTTTGTGGGTGGGTCGAAAGGAGAAGCAGAACCCGATTCAGCGTGGATGGGGGTGGGAGGGGTGAGGTTGGTGGAGGGGCCCTGGTTTTTGGGGTGGGAAATGGCGGTCTGAGAGAGGTGGGGGGTTGAGGAGGGTAAGAGTGCTGGTGGGGGATGGGGGCGCAGATGGGTTTGGTAGTGCAAATGGTAATGGGAAAGGGGACGGGATGGGGGATGGGAATAAGGGTGGAGTACGCTCAGTCCTCTCTTAGGGTTCTGAGGTTGATGCCTGGCAGAGCCTGCCCTCACTAGTCTTACACTAATCACCCCAAACTCTGACTCCAGAGTTCCCTGCGACTTCAGAGGCAGTGGGGTGGTGTGCTCCCCAGACTCAGAAGTCTGCCCACTGGTGGCCCACGGCTTGTAGGAGTGTTGCGGGATTATTTGCGGTCGTCTATCTGGGGTGGGGGCCTCCTGAGTCGTCCCTCAGCGTCTCACCTTGACTCCTCACAGGGCCCGGCCCGCTTCCCTCCGCCAATCCCAAGCTGCTGGTCAGACAGAGCAGCTCGCTTCTCTCTACCCGCAACGTGCAAGTCAGTGGCATCACATCCGGGCACCTGGGGCTTTCTTGGGTTGAAAGCAGAAGCGGAACCCGATTCAGCATGGATGGGGGTGGGAGGGTTCAGGTCGGTGGCAGGGGTGAGGTCAGTGGAGGCGTCGGGTTTTTGGGGGTGGGAGATGGCGGTGTGAGGGTGATGGGGTGTTTGGGAGGATGGGGAGCTGGTGGAGGATGGGAGTGTGGATGGGTTTGTGAGTGAGAATGGGAATGGGAACGGTGTCCAGGATGCGAATGGGGTTGCCGGATGGGAAGAGGGGTGGAGTACGCTCAGCTGGCTTTTATGATCCTGAGGTTGATGCCTGTCAGAGTGTGCCCCCACCCGTCTTGCACTGATCACCCGAAGCTCTGACTTCTGAGTCCCCTGAGGCTTAAGTGGCAGTGGGGTGGTGGCCTCTCCCCCGACTGAGCAGTCTTCCCAGGAGTGGCCCAGGGCTTGCAGCAGGGGTGGTGTTGGATTTTTTGGGGTCGTCTATGTGGGGTGGGGGTCCTCCTGAGTCCTCCCTCGGCATCTCACCTTGCCTCCTTATAGAGCCTGGGCGGGCTTCCCTCTGCCGGTCTCAAGCTGCGAGTCAGATGGAGAAGCTCGCTTTTCTCTAACCCCCAGTGTGCAAGTCAGTGGCATCACATCCGGGCACCTGGGGCTTTCCTTGGTTGAAAGCGGGGCAGAACTGGGGATCCTGCCTGGATGGGGGTATGGATGTTGGGGGGTGGGGGTGCAGGTGTGGGGTGGGGGATGAGGGTGCGGGGGTTGAATTGGGGATGGGGGTATGAGGGTGGTGCAGGGTTGGGGAGGATAGGGATGCTGGTAGGGGATGAGGGTGTGGATTGGGTTAGGAGTGTGGAAGGGAATGGGAATGGGGTGGTGGATAGGAATGGGGGTGGGGAACCCTCAGCTCTCTCTTAGGGTCGTGACTTTGATGCCTAGCACAGCCTGCCCCCACCTTGCCTCCTCACAGAGCCTGAGCCTGCTTCCCTCCATGGATCTCGAGTTGCTGGTCAGACTGACAGCCTCGCTTCTCTCTGACCCCCAATGCGCAAGTCAGAGATGTCACATCCGGGCCACCTGGGTTGACAGCAGGGGCGGAACCGGATTCGGCCAGGGTGGGAGTTGCGGTGGGGGAGGAGGCGAGAGGTCCTGGGGTTAGGGGTTGAGGTAGGCGTGCCCCTCAGTCCTCCCTTGATTCCTGGCATAGCCTGGACCCCTGTTCTCTGTGAATGGTGTCTGCTCCCCTCAGACCAAGGTTCTGACTCCGAGTCCCCTGAGGTCACAGTGGGGGGAGAGGTGTCCTTGGGCGACAAAGCCGCTGGGGTCTTCCAGGGCTGACAGGAGGCTCTAAGCTGGATTCTGTGGCTCCTCTTTGTGCGGGGGTGGACTCTCAGTCTTCACTCAGGAGGGTCCTCTTCCGGGGTCCTGGCTCTTTGTTGAAGTGATGGGTTGGAGATGCTCTTTCTCTCACCTCTGAGCATTTGCCCAGCTGTACCCCTTGCAGAAAATGGCTGCGGGTACCAGGAGAGGTGTTCCCTGGGTGGCTGCAGCACCCGTTATTGTAGTGACCTCTTTGAGAAGATGCACGCCTTCCCACAGGGGCTCCTCCCCAGCCAGAGCTGGACTTTGGAAACCTTTTTTCCTCAAAGAAATATATTTTACATGTCTTCCAAGGATACATGTAGGTAGCAACATATATATTTGTTTCTGTGAAAGAATACCTACCCTTAGTTTGCATGATTCACTCTGATACCCTATTCAACTTCTATTCCATTGTTTATGTTCTGTTAAAATAATTCTTTTCGAGACCAGCCTGGCCAATAGGGTGAAACCCTGTCTTCACTAAAAATACAACAAAAATTAAAAAATTAGCCGGGCGTGGTGGTGGGCACCTGTAATCCCAGCTACTTGGGAGGCTGAGGCAGGAGAATCACTTGAACCTGGTAGGCGGAGGTTGCAGTAAGCCAAGATCGAGTCATTGCACTACAGCCCAGGCTACAGTCTCAAAATAATACTAATAATAATAATGCCAGTTTTCACCCACTAAGTTGGTTTCAGGTTGTAATTAGCAGATCTCTGGAACCATACTGCCTTAACCAACCCAATTTTCCTGCTGTCCTATTACCCTAGGGTTGCTGGAATCGTGTTTTGAGGTGCTGCCTCAGATTGTGCAGTGCAGTGAGGTGGAAATTTTAAAATGTTCATCCTTTTCATTCTGTCATCTGACGTCTAGGCAGGCTATAGACTTCAACATCCCTGTAGCCAACCCCCCCTCCAATCGACACCGCCCCAAACATAAGTACCAGTTCAACACAGTCCTCAGTCTCACCCAGGACTTTCTGTGTTTTGTTGCTTAGATTTTATTGCTGATATTGTTGTTTTTTCTTTCTTTCTTTTTCTCTTCTATAATTTTCCAGAGTTGATTTGGGAACCAGAGAACAGCAGCCTAAGTTTGACTGTAATTTTGGCAGCTACAGGTAAGACACTAAATTGTAAATAATTTAAGCAGAATTGACATTTTTACAATGTTCTGCTCCTGATCAATGAATATGTTATGCTCCTTTACTTATTTCAAACTCCTTTTACCTGAATCTATCAGTATACTTCGATAGTTTCCTCTAGAAAGACCTTACACATTTTTCTTAGGCTTCTTTTTTGGTAATTCTTGGATTTTATTGCTATTGCAAATGGCACATTTTCTACTAATTGTTCTAATTAATGGAAATTAATTAACTCTAATAGTTATTGCTATTGTGTGGCAGAGAGTTTGATTTTGCTATAGTAATCTGTTGTACACCTCATTCTGAAAACTCATTGACTTGAATATTCCATATGCCTTTTTCTTTGAATTTTCAAGAATGATAAGGGTATTATCACGAAACGTTATGTATTTTTCCTATATTCACGTCTCTTATTTATTATGATACTTATAGCTCTGACTTTGTGTTTCAATGATGATTTAAAACGTAGAGATAATAGCCTACATCTACTTCTTGTTCCTGCCTTTAATGATAATTCTTTGAACTTTTCAAATTTGTTTGCTGTTGATTTTAGAAAATGTATGTTCTCTTTCAATATAGGTTAACTAAATATTTTTACCATGAACTCATATTGAATTTCTTCCAAAAGCTTTTCCTGTACCCATTGATGTGATAAATTTTTTCTCCTCTATTTTGTATGTAAAAAATTACAATGAAACTTTTTTTCTAATGTTAAATCATATTTCCTTTCCTTGAGCAGAGCTTGTTTGCTCATATAATATTCTACTAATTTACATAAGATATTTGCTGCTATGTAAGAGAGCTTGTTTATGTGTTTTTTTCCATCGGGAGTGGGGGGTGGTCCTCATCTGATTTTTGAATCCAGGAGGGTTAATCTGGGAGAATGAATTGAAAAATTGTCTATATTTTGCGTGGTTTGGAAGAGTTGAGATAAGATGATGGTTAGTTTTCCTTGATCATTTGGTGGAATCAGCCTCCAAAACTGACTAACCTGGGACGTTTGAGGGTGGCTTGAGCTTTGAATATTGTATAGTTTCAGTTTGTGTCGTTTAATTGAACTTTTCTTTTTGGATCAATTTGGTCATTTATTTATTTTATTTCTACAAAGTAGTTTCACTTAGGATTTCATTTTTAATGGCATGATATTTACGATAAAAAACTTTTTTTTATCAGGGAAGCCTCACACATATAGAATAATAGAGAGACTAACATAATGAACCCAGCATACCTGACACTCAGCATCAACAACCTTAAATACATGGCAAATCTGGTTCCAGTTAGACACTCACCTACCTGCATCTCAGCTGCTGGAATAATGTGGAGCAGATCAAAGACAGCATACCGTTTCATCCCTAAATAATTCAATATTCATTTTTAAAAGATAAGGACATTGTACCCAGCTGTACCCCTCGCAGAGAATGGCTGCAGGTACCAGGCGAGGTATTCCCTGGGTGGCTGCAGCACCTGTGATTGTAGTGACCTCTGGGTCACAATCACTACAAATAAAAACCCAATACAATTCTCATTTCTAAAAAAAACACAAATGATTATGAAATGTTCAACTGTTTTATGCACTTATCTAGAAGACTTATACTTTATAAAAATTTGTTTATTTGGATGAGTACCCAAAAATAGTATTACACACTGATATTTGTAATTAAATCTCCTCTCACCTGTAGGTCCCCTCCACATGATCTGTTTTCTTGCCATTGCTTCATTGTTGTTGGAAAGAAACATATCTTATGTTCTTTCCAGTTTTCCACAGTCTGGATTTGCAACACTGTGATGTCCTTTATCATATTCTCTAGCCCTTAATTTCTAGGGCTACAAAATGGCCCAGGCTCATCAGGTTTATGCCCTGCCCCAGTCGTAAATAAGCCATTTCTCCAAATATCTGGTTCCTTTTAATGGGAAATGGTTCTAGAAATCTACTTCTGGGTGCTAGGTGTGTTCATTGCTACTTTTGCTTTTGGTGTTTAATTTAAAAGCTCTTTAACAAACAAAGTTACGTAAATTTTATCTTATGTTTTCTTATAGAAGTTGTATAGTGTTTGCATTTTGCATTAGGTCTATGATGTATTCTGAGTTAATTTCGTGAAATACCTAAGGATTTGTCTAGGTTATTATTATTATTATTGTTTAGATACCCAGTTGTTCATGTACCATTTGTTGGAACAACTATACTTTCACCTTTATTGCCTTTGTTATAAATCACTTGATTATATGTGTGCAGGTCTATTTTGGGGCTCTATTCTGTTTTTTTAATCTATGTGTTTTTTAATCCATTCACCGAATGAAATACATCTTGGATGCCTCTGTTTTTGGTGATTATGAAATAAGCTATTGTGTACATTATTACACAATTTCTTATGTAGATGTAAGTTTCCAAATTAGTTGGGTAAATACCTAGGAGTAGGATTGCTGAATCTTATCGTAAGACTATGTTCAGTTTTTTAAGAAAATGCCAAACTGTCTTCCAAAGTGCCTGTACCATTTTGCATTTTCACCATCAATGAATGAGAGTTTCTTTTGCTCCATATCTTCATGGTCTTCTTTTATTATTATTGTAGACATTCTAATTAGGTGTGTAGTTGTACCTCATTTTAGTACACACTTCTCTAATGACAAAGGACGTTCAGCACTTTTATTATGCTTATTTGCCATCTGTATATCTTCTTTGGTGTAGTGTCTGTTCAGATCTTTGACTATTTTCATTTATTTCTATTGTCTAGTTTTAAGAATTGGTGTATATGGTAGAGACAAGTTATTTATCACATATGTACACTACAGATGTTTTCTCCTAGTCTGTAGCTTCTGTTTTTATTCTATTCACACTGTCTTTTGAAGGGCATACTATTTTTATTTTAATAAAGTCCAACTTGGCAAATTTTTCTTTCATTGATGATGCTTTTGGTGTTGAATTTAAAAACTCACCACCAAATTGAAAATTATGTAGATTTACTCTTACGTTTTCTTATACAAGTTGTATGGATTTTGCATTTTGCATTAGGTCTATGATGTGCTTTGAGTTAGTTTTTTTTGAAATATGTAAGGATATGTCTAGGTTATTATTATGTGTGTATAGATGTCCAATTGTTCAGGCACCATTTGTTGGAAAAACTATACTTTTACCATTATTGCCTTTGTTGTAAATCACCTGACTATATGTGTGCAGGTCTATTTCTGAGCCCTATCCTGTTTTATTAATCTATGTGTCTATTCTTTGCTAATGCTTATGTCCTCTGCCAAATTCATATTTTGAAGCTTTCGGCCCCAGTATGTCTGTATTTGGAGGTGGGGCCTCTAAGGAAGTAATTAATGTTAAAAGAGGTCATAAGGGTGGGGCCTTGATCCCATAGGATTAGTGTGCTTATGAGAAGGGACACAAGAAAGCATTCTTGGCCGGGCGCGGTGGCTCACGCTTGTAATCCCAGCACTTTGGGAGGCCGAGGCGGGCGGATCACGAGGTCAGGAGATCGAGACCATGGTGAAACCCCGTCTCTACTAAAAAAAATACAAAAAATTAGCCGGGCGTGGTGGCGGGCGCCTGTAGTCCCAGCTACTCGGAGAGGCTGAGGCAGGAGAATGGCGTGAACCCGGGAGGCGGAGCTTGCAGTGAGCCGAGATTGCGCCACTGCACTCCAGCCTGGGTGACAGAGCGAGACTCCGTCTCAAAAAAAAAAAAAAAAAAAAAAAAAAAAAAAGAAAGCATTCTTATGCTTAAATGAGAACTCTCTCTCTCTCTCTCACCCTTCCACCCTCCCTCTCTCCATGCACATACACAGAAGAAATGCCAAGAATGGACACGATGAGAAAGGGTCATCTATAAGCCAGGAATAAGAAACTACAGCCTCCAGTCCTTTATCTGTGACTTTTAGTCTCTAAAACTGTGAAAAAAAATAAATTTCTGTTGTTTCAGCTACACAATCCATGGCATTTTGTTATGGAAGTCAAAGCTAACTAAGACATAACCCCAGGTAACAAGTTTTTCTTTTGTTTTCTTCTAGGGAAAAAAAAGTATTTTTGACATTTAGGGCTATGATTCATTTTGAGTTACACTTTTATATGGGGCAAGGCATGTGCAATGGTTAGTTTTATGGGTCAACTTGTCTAGACTGTAGTACTCAGTTGTGTGGTCAAACACTAGTTTAGATGTTTCTGTGAAGGTATTTTGTAGATGTGATCAGCATTTAAAATCAGTTGATTTTAAGTAAAGCAGTTTACCTCCATAACGTGGGTGTGCCTCATACAATCAGTTGAAGGTCTTAAAAGACCAAGGTGTCCTGGAGAAGGAATTCTACCACAAGATTGGAACATAAAAACGCTGTGTCAGTTTCTAGCCTGCTGGCCTGTCCTGTAGATTTTGGATGTATCAGACCTCATAATCACCTGAGACAATTCCTTAAAATACCTTTATCTTTCTCTCTCCCTTTTTAGATAGATTAGATAGATAGATAGATAGATAGATAGATAGATAGATAAAGTATGGATTGAAATTTAGTTTTGCATATGGATATCCAATTGTTCCAGACCCAATTGTTGAATACACTATCATTTCTCCCCTCTAATCTTCATTTGCATCTTTATCAATAATTAGTTATCTATAGATGCATATACATGTGGATTCATTCCTGGAGTTGATTCTCTTCTGTTGATATATTGCTGTAATTATGACAGTTCCACACTATACTGATCATTGTTAGTTTATAAGCCTTGAAATGAAGTAGGGTAACCCCTCCAACTTTGTTCTGTTTTTTAAAGTTTTCTTTGGCTATTCTAGGGCCTTTGCACTTCTATATGAATGTTAGAGTCAGCCTCCCAATTTCTATTTAAACATTTCTGGAATTTGGATTTGGATTGCACTGAATCTTTCAAAAACCTTGAGGGAAAATGACATCTTAATATTCAGTCTTTTGACTAATGAATAAAGTTTATATCTCTATTTACTTAGTTTCTCATTAAATTTATCTCTGTAATGTTTTATAGTTTTCAGTGGACAGATCTTACACATCTTCTGTCATATTTATCCATTTAATATTTATTTTAAATTGCATTGTTTTGTCTCAATTGCCAATTGCTCATTGCTAGTATAAAAATACAGGTATAATGATCTATATCCAGTGCCATTGCTAAACTCTTATTAGTTCTGGAAGCATTTTTAAGATTGATAGAATTGTCTGTATATGCTCTTATTTTCTGTAAATAAAGACAATTCTACTTGTCTTTTTCCAATCTGAAGGCCTTTTTTGAAAAAAAAAAAAAAAAAACTCATTACACTGGACAGAACCACAGGCACAGTGTTGATCTATTCTACTCAACACTACCCTATTTCATGAACTCATCAGTCTTGGGTTGTATTTTTCTACAACGCAAACATCCTGCATGATTTCTGACATGTGAAAATCTGCCTCATTCACCCTACACTGTTAAAATCCAAGCATAGGTACTACACCTGCTGAGGTGAGCATGACCCCACAGTTGAAACAAGATTCATAAGATATCCAGTGGAGGTAGCGTATTCACTGAAGTTTGACAGCCTGAAAGCAGTGATTTCAGACTGGGGAAAACTGAAACCCCAGGAGACTTCTGTGGACACTGGGAAAAGGAAGTAAGATGGAAAAGTTTCCTGGTAGTAGCCAAGTGAGTGGTCTTCAAGATGTATAAGAGAAATTTTTAGGAGGGAAGTAGGGTGATTCACATCTACACATAGACTTAAATACAGCCAGATTATCTTGGAGAGATTTCTGGTAAAATACAATAATAATAATAATTTTTTAAAAACTAGATAATGGTGAATGGCAGGAGAAAACAGAAAGAAGCGTTGAAATGGAGTGACCTGGGGGAAAAGCTTGGAGGAAATACTCTCTCCCTGCCATGTGACCCACCCCAGTTGAACATGGGAGGAAAGGAGCAGCACTATCTCGGAAAGCTCTTCAGCAGTTCTAAAGAAATGGCCCTCTTTTCTTCAACCGGACCACTCTGGCTTCCTCCTCATCCTCCCATCCCCTCCTCATCTTTCCTTCTCTCCTCCTCTCTCCTCTCCCCTCCCTCTCATGACAATGTCCTGAGGGTGGTTTGTGATATCTAAGACCTTCTCCACAACAGGGCAACCATTGGCTAGGTAGTAGCTTGCTGACCAATCAAAGCTCAGGGGTCTCGTTCGTCATTGTCCTAGGAGGGGTATGTATAGGGAGACCAGGCAGCCTGGAATAGACAATTGAGAGACACTGGCGAAGATGTCCAGGAAACGACCAGCCTCCAGCCCAGTTTTGGAACAATCACCGGCCATCACCAAAATGGCGAGGAAGAGGAAGGCCCCCTCTCAACCCAGATCCAGAAGCCCTATCAAGATAAATGAACCACCTAGGCTCCTCCCTTTCTTGACCCTGACTCTTACCTCCCAAGACTCCTACCCTGTCCTCACCTAGCACAACCCTCACCTCAGCCCATGCCTTTCTCATGAAGCCCCGGCTCCCGCCCCTCCTCCATCCTCTTTACCCAAACCAATGCCCTTCTGAGATCTCCCTGTTGTCGTTCCAGATTCCCAAGACAACTAGGAAGGGAAAAGGAACCCTTCAAGGAAGTTCCAGGAAAAACGTCTCTCCCAAAAAGACCACTGCTTCAGGAAAACCTGAGGAAGGGAGTGGGCCAACAGTATCCTGCCATTGTGACCAGCTGAACGAGGAACTCCATCAAAATGAGCCATAGCTGGACCAAAACAGTGAGGAGACCTCCACCTTCTTCAGTGTCTCCCTGAGCAGTCAGTAATTTCAGGGCAAGCTGAGAGGTCTCCAGAGGTCTAGCCCCAGATAAATAGCCAACAGGGTCTAGAGTACATTTTATACCCCACAGGGTATACCCCATGGTGATCAAAATAAAATAAACCTGTTGTAAAATGATGTGTGGGTCTGTGTGCTCTCTGATGGTGGGGAGGGAGGAAGGAGGGAAGAGGTGGGAGTTTGGGAAGGGGAGGTCCTTCTTTAAATTCAACTTGCTCTTCTTTCTTTGGTTTCCTAGGGTGGAAGTTTTGGTTATTGATTTTAGATATTATTTTCTAATATAAACATTTAAAATATGCTATAAATTTCCCTCAAGGAAATAATTTAGCTGAATCCCACAAATTTCTGTACATATAATTTTATTTTCATTCGACTTAATGTATTTTTAAAATTCTCCTAAGACTCCCTCTTTGGCTCATAGGGTATTTAGGAGCATATTTTAAAATTTCCAATATTTGGGCATTTTTCAGACATCATGGTGTTTGATTTTGAGCTTAATTACATTATGGTCTAAGAAGATGCTTTATATTATTTCTATTCTTTTCAATTTGTAAGGTTTGTTTGATGGCCTAGAATACCATGTATCTTGGTAAATATTTCATGCACACTGAAGAGGAATGCTTATTCTGCTATTGTTGGATGCGGTTTTTTTTTTTTATTTTAATTAGGTCAGAGTAGTTAATGGTGCTGTTCAGGTCACGTATATCCTTCCTGGTTTTCTGCTTACTTTTTCTCTGAAACACTGAGAAACAATGCAGAGTTTTGAAAAATATATAGTTCCAAGAAACCACAACCACAGTGAAGGTGCAAAATATATTCATCATCCCCAAAAGTTTATTCCTATTATTTTGCTGTCAAACCATCCCTTCAGTAAAAGTGACCTGCGTTGAGCTGAAGTGAGCATCTGCCAACCATGAACACTTTCCCTTACGACAGAGGCAGGTAGGCACAGAGAGGGGCAGTTATTCTCACACACAGGCAGTATCCAGGAAGAAAACCAGATCGGTAGTGTCATAGAAGGCCAGCTTGCTGGCCTGGTCACAGGACGTCCCTCCGTTTCTTGTGCACTGCCTGCCCCCAAGTCTGGCTCTGCCTTCCTGGCCTCCCCGGCTCAGATGAGTGACTCATCCCTTCTGCAGTTATGATCCAGGAATTTCAACCTTGCCCAACTCCCAGCTGCTTCCTTAGCATGACCCAAGTACTGCCTCCTGACTAAGGCAGAATATCTAGTCTGCTTTATACACCAGACATCTGGACTTTGGTCCTAAAGGTTTCCTGAGGAAGGCACATCAAGAGCAAAGGCAGTAACCTTTTATTTCCTCACCCAAGTGCCACATGGGAACCACAAGTGACAGGCTGACATCTTGTAGTCACACTCTGAGCACTGGGGTGTTGCAGACAAAACTCTTGGTAAGCCTGGTGAGGAAGATATTTTTCCACTAGTTTCTCTGGCACTCTCTTTTCCAGCAGCCCTTAAGCCCACTGCCAAATGCAAGAGTCTCATGCTCTGCCACATTGCAGCTCAGCCACAGTGATCCTCTCGGCACCATGGGGATTAGGAACACAATATGGTGAGGCACTTATAGATGACAGTCTAACAGCTTGCTCTATTTCCATTTTTCTGCTAAAAACTGAGTCCCCAAGGAGGGACTAAGACGTTGAAGCTAACATGTTATGGTTTCCCCAGCTCTTTAATATATAGTATTGGAAGAAAGGCAAAAGGAGGCTCGTATTTCCATTTTTGGAAGTCAGAATCCTGGAGTTCTACTTGGTAAAGTGTCTTGCCCAGGGTAAGTGGCTTTCGATGTTTCCACTGCCTTGTGAAACCTTTTCCACAACTGGCATACTGGCTCAGTTGGGCCAGCCAGAGCCCTGCTCCTGAGCAGCTGTGAGTATCCCGTGTTCTTTACAAAGAACACTGTACAGAGCAAGGAATATCTGTTACTGCCAAGTAGAATAGCTGGCAGAACCAGCAAGAACCTTTGAGGTCCTCATTCTATGGAGGAAACTGAAGACCAGAGACAACAGGATCTTGTCCAAGATCACAAGCAAATTCATCAATGGCAGAGCTGAGCTGCTATTGCCTGGCAGGCTTGGGATCATCCAGGGAAAATGTGGCTGTTCCCTGTGGTTTCACCTGCCTATGTGTGCCTCTGAGAGTGTGCCACTATTCTTTCATTGCCCCTCCCTCTGTCTGCATAGGCCATGTGGATTGTCCTGCCAGCCTCTCTCCACCCCTGCAGGGTCAGTGCCACTGGTTACTACAGTTCAGTGGCCAGGCAGAGGACCTTGTGGTCTCACAGACCCCCAGATGACTGGAGGGGAAATACCCTGAGAAGTCCTAGGATCAGCCTTTGTCTTCCTGATGGAGAGCCCCGCTCATCGCTTCTCCTGCCTCTGGCCTCTCACTGACTCAGCTTGAATCCGTCACTCCTGCTCCAGCCCAGGCCCTGTTTTCTCTGCCTTCTATGCCTCTGGGGATTTATTCATAGCACTTCCATCCTCCTCTCTCAGACTCATCTTTCCTTACAACCAAAAGCCACAAGCTAGGAGGCTGGGCCCTCTTCTCAGTATGTTTCTGTGGACTTCATGAGTCTTCCCAAAAGTTTTGAGAAGTCCAGGTTACCATGCTCAGGAATAGAGGCTCAGAAAAGTGAAGTAACTTGCTGCAAGTCACACAGACACTAAGGAGTAAAGCCAGGATTGAAACCATAACTTGGATTCCAAAGCCTGGGCTCCTGCCACTGCACATGAGCCTCCCTCTCTGGGTGGCCTGGAGTCTCCTGTTAGGAGTGAAGAAGCAATTGTGGCATCATGGTGATGGGGCAAAATGAGAATCAGAATACCTCGATTGATTCCAGTTCCAGCTTGGCCCCTTGCTGCCTATGCAGCCTTGCCATAGCCACCTCATCTTTCTGGGCCTTGGTTTCCCAGCTATATAGTGTGGACTACCCTGCAAATCCTTTCTAAACTTCAGTCAGTCGACATATGTTTAGTGCACACCGATTTCATGTTAGATTGTTCCAGGCACTAGGGGACAGTTACATAAAGTCTCAAGGAGCTCATAGTCTATTGAGGGTGGAAGGTTAGAATACATAAATAAATGACCAAAGTAGATTATTCATTGCTTGCTGAGTGCTACAAAGGAGATTCACTAGGAAAAGTGGTGGGAAGTGCTGGGGGTGGGGGGCTGCTTTAGCTAGGATGCTAGGAGCTTAGGGTTGGCATGTGGCTCTAGCAGAATAGCACATGTGGAAATGCTCAGCACACCAGGCCATGATGCAAGAAGGGCAGGCCAGTTGGCCTCTTACCTTCAGATCCTCATATCCCATTCTCAGTCCTAGCCATCTGCTACTACTTCCCGGTCTTCAACTTGCCCTGGCTTGAATCCCTTCGTCCAGCTCCAGCTCGGGCCCTATTTCTCCCTGTCATCCATGCCTCCAGGGCTTTCTTTGTAACACTTCCATCCTCCTCTCTCAGAGTCATCTTTCTTTAGCACTGTCTGAGATGCACCTACTGGGAGAAACCTGCCCCTCTCCAGCTCCTTCTGAGGCCTCACATATCTGTCTTCTTATGCTCTGGCCTACAGGATGTGATTCTGTGTAAGCATAGTTCTCAGCATGCGGATACTTCACTTAGCCGACCAGACAGGATCTCAGAAGGCTATGACTGCTTCAGAACCATTTTGGTGGCCCCTAACGTTACCCAGCATGCTGCTTGGCACAGAGGAGGAGTCGTGCTCAGTTTTTGTTGTTTGACACTGTCCATAGTGGCAGCAAGGCTTACAAGCTCTTAAACTGAAGGCTTTGTAAAGCCTGGCACTACCAGGGTAGAGACAAGCAGAGGCTGGTGGTAGGGAGAAAGGGAATATAGGAGAAGAGAGCACTGGGTTTGTCCAAAGTCACTGAGATAGAAGACTTAGAACCTTCCTTCATGAACTACTCTTTTTCTCTATGTTCTCACAGATCACTTTCTTCTGACTCTCTTCTCATTACTGGCTAATCCCCCTCAGTTTTCTCTGTCCAACCATTAAGTGTGGGTGCTCCTCAGGATTGTGCCCCAAACCCTCCCAGCTTCTCCTCTCTGTCGTCATACACTCCCTGGCTAATATTATTCATTCTCTCTCTCCAGCCTCGTCTCTCTCCTGAGCTTCTGAGCTGAGTATATGGTTGTTTCCCAGGTCCCTCTACCTGGAGGCATAACAGGCATTTCAGCCTCAATAAGACCCAAACCAGCCTCATCTCCTACACTCCCACACAAGAGTACCATGATTAATCCAGCAGTCATCAGAATTGGAAATAAGTGCTCACCACTCCACCTATTTCACTTCTAAATAACTTCTAACTCCATCTTTTCATCTCCATCTCCACTGCCACCATCTTGATATAGGCCCTTATGCTGGTCCATTTGCCCTCGGAGGTATTCATCACCCTTTCTCTGCTCAACTCTGTTTTTCAGGCTGCATTTTCTAATCTCTTGTGCCTCCTGGAGGGAGATTGGAGGGTGAGAGGAAGGGGGAAACCAGGAGGGTATATATTTTGTTCCTCTCTCTGCCTTAAACTGCGTCCGTCTCCCCTGTGATTCCATTTCCCACCAACAGACACTCCATGATTCCAGTTTCCACCAGGTGACCCTGTCCCAGGATTCTGGAAACCCTGGCTCCATTCTTTGTCTCTCCAGCCAAGGACTGGTAGTGATTTCCTGCTGTTACTTATCTCTGGGTTGACTCATCTTATGCAATTTGGCTTATCAGTAATTCTATCTCCTATGTAACTAGTTCCCTGCATTACATTTATCCTCTAAAAAAACAATTGGAATAGCTTCTCTTTCCCTGGTTGAACCCTGACTGATATAGCCCTTATTACTTCTAGCCTAGCTTATTGTAACAGCTTTTTAGTAAATCATCCTGATTCTAGTCCTATTTCTCTCTAATTTTCTCCTAACCCTGCAGACGGAAGAATATGCCTTACGATAACTTTTCATAAAACTCTTCAAGAGCTCCCCATTTCCTAGAAGATTTAGTCCTTACCTTGGTTTGCAGTCTAATGGTGGGATGGGTGGGAGAGGAGACTGTTGCCAGTGTTTGGTTACCAGATAGGGGCCAGGGCAGCAAGTGAGGGATTTCCCTTAGCTACCGACTCAGTTTCAGATTCTCTCCTCACAGAAGGGAAGGTGAGCTCTCAAAAATAGCCTTGGTGAGTAATAAAGATTTCAAGACCCCCTGACTGATACAGACCAACCAATTGGAAGCTCCTGCTTCATCCACTTGCTACATTTATAAGACATTCCTGTCACAACAACAGATGACCAAAGTATACCTGTCAAATAAGCTCAGGAGAGTATTTTCTTTACATAGTTCTCCTGGCTTAAAAATTGAATTTGTAAAAATTTTTAAAGAGCTTCGATACAATTGGATTTTTAAAGATCAGGGTGTCAGGGCTCAAGGAAAATAAAAATTAGAAAAAAAAAAGATGGAGCCAGGGATTAGTTTGTACAAACCATGCATGCTGTGGGATTCTGTACTTTTGGCTTAGCTTGGAATTTTTTAGCAGCCAGTTCTAGGAGAAAAACTCTCCTTTACATGATCCTCAGGGTTCGAAAGACAAAAACCAACCACTGGCTCATAGAAGCAAAACTATTTCACATAATATATGAGAAAGAAATTGCTTCTAGGGATCTTCATAAAGAGGACAAGATGGACTTAGTGAACAACATCCTCAACAACATTTTAGAAGTGAGCGTTTTAAGGGAGGCTTCTGTCAGAATTAGAGAACATTTCCCTGGGTTCATGGTTTAAGTGTATATGCTGTTGGGGAGAAGAGGATCTGCAGTTACATTTTATCTGCTTTGTATTATTTGTGCCATTGTTTCCTCACACTCCTGAACTTTTGATGACCTAGAATTCTTTTAACTTTGCCTCTCCCTTGATTAATATACCAGGTCTATGTCATGTGGATATTTACTAATCCATCCAGCAACCACTTATGGATAACCTACTGAACTCTGGTACTACAGTGAAGAGGATTGATACAGCTTCTGCCACCATGAAATTGAAAATGTAGTGTGGGGAGACAGATAATAAATAAGCCAACAAATAAATAAAGTAAACAAAAAATATTGATAATGATGATGGCTTACAGGAAATAAAACACAGTAATGGGATAATGTTTGGGGTAGGGGGATGCTAATTTGTATAAGATGGTTAGGAAAGAACTTTCTCCAGGGTTAAAAGTTAAGCTCATACTTGAATAATGTGAAGGAAGAAACCATACAAAGTTCTTGGATGAAAGTAATTTAAGAAAATGAGACGATCAGTGTAAAGGCCTTGAGGATGAAAGCAGCTTATTCAAAGAACAGGAAATAGGTCAATATAACTGGAAAGGAGTAAAGCAAGGAAAATGGTAAGAGATGCAAATGGGGAGGTAGTCAGGGGCCAGATTATGCAGGACCTTTGTAAGTCAATTAATTAATACCTTTGAATGAATTAGTGGTGAGGCCAGAGATGAAAGCGTGACCTAGAGACACCATATGTGCAAAGGTATATAGTAAAGTTTTGTACCTTCAGTGCTTTTCTAAACAATGTCAGAAAATGTGGAGAATTCACAAGAAGATAGAGGGGACCCCCCCAGGAATCACATATGCAATGTAAAGGTAAAGTTCACTCTGGCAGCAGTTGATTTTTCTCTTCTCTCCTAGAAATGTAATGCGAGTTATTACAGTGTTGGCATGAGGCTAAACCTGGAAAGGGCTAGAAAATGTTATGATAGGGAAAGGAAGTTTTCTCTTTCTTATATGGGTTATTTACAGAATTTCTCTTTTGGACATAGATTGGAGACATTGACCAAGCTCCCATGACATTCATCCAGAGAAAGTGAAATCAATAACATGGCCAACAAATCTGTGAGTCAGAGTTGTATTTTCTACTTTTAAGTTACCTACAGACTCCAAAGTGCCATTGATACTAAAATGAGTACGTTACAATCAGTAACCCATACCTTGATAGGTTGCTTCTTGTGGTGTAGTTGCAATAGTTAAGAGAAAAAATAATGAGAACCTAGACTAATATAATGGCAATGGGGATGAAAAGCTAGGGACCGACTTGAGAAATGTAAATCAAACAAAAATCAGCAGGATATGGAGATTAGTTCGATAACTCCCAAAGTCACTACAGCAGTGACTGTGAAGATGATGCAATCATTCACTGAAATAGGAAACACAGGGAAGGAGTTAAGTTGCATGGCATAGGGTAAGGATGAGGTGGTGAGTTCAGTTTGGCTCTGCTGCCTTTGAAATTCCTGTGGGATGTGCAGTTAGAGATGTTGTGTGGATAGTTTGTTTTATGCATTACAAAGTCAGGAGAGCTATGAGCTGCAAGTAAAAGTTTTTGTGGGGAGAAGTGTCTTGAGCTTAGAGGTGGTGGTTGGAACCTTGGTAGTGGAGAAGACTGTCCAGGGAAAAAGTTATAGCCTTAAGAAAGGAACCCTGGATTGTGTAATATTTGACAGATAGTTAAAGAAGTGGCAACCCCAAAGAGAAATCATAAGTCAAAAAAGTAGAGTGTTTCAAGAAAGGCATGGCCAACAGTCTTCAGTGTTACTAAGGGGTCAAGTGAAAAGAGGACTGAGACTTAACAATGGATTTAGCAATCTGGATGTCATTGCTGACCTTGACATGAGTGGTTTTCTGTGGAGTAGTGAGTAGAGGCCACAGCAGTAGAGTAGATGAATAAGCAAGTGGGAGGTTGGTAAGGGGTGGAAAGAATAAGCATACATGTCTCTTTCCAAGACTTTGACGGTGGTGGAGGGAGTGGGGGAAAGATATGGTGGTCGGAAGAGAACATGAGTATATATGCATATCCAAACTCATCAAATTGTATGCATTAATTACGTGCAGTTTTTCTGTACACTAATTATACATCAATAAAGCTGGATTTAAAAAGAAAAACTATAGGCCATAGATTTATGAGTTTTTAAAAATAATTATGAGAATCTTTTTTTCTTTTATATTGTAGCAACTTGAATGTGTTTTCAAGTTTGGAGAAGACCTTAGAGAAAAGGAGCATGAAGGAGCAGGAGAGAAAAGGAAAAAGCGATGAGGAGACAGAAGGGACATATTAAGGACTTAGGGGTATGAGTGTGGGAGAAATGCTTGCCTTTAACAGAAGGAGAGACACCTCTGAGGCTGGAGGTGAAGTGGTCAGAGAAGACTCATACATCAATAGGAGGGCAGAGTCAGAGAGTTAAGAGATTTAATTTCTGATGGCCTCCATGTTTTCAAGGAAGTAAGAGCAAAGTTGTTTTCTATAGGCAAGAAACATGACAATATTTAGGAGGCTTGAGGAAAGCAGAAAGTGTTTATTTTAGTGACTGGTGAATGTAAACATTCGAGAAGTCTTGCTGGCCAGTTTCTTTGCAGTCGTACAAGACTTTTTAAGCTTGCCACTCATTTACAACTTAACTGTCCAGCCTTATCTGCTGGATGAAAACTGGAAGAGAAGGTCACTATGGCCATGGAAAAATATTCCCTTACAGCAGTGATTGCTCAGTTGAGGACAAACCCTGATTTATAATGAGGCTAATCATGGTTGTGTGATTTGCCCCTGCTAGCCTCAGAGCTGGGTCTAAAAGCAAAGAAATAGGATTGTGGATTATTAGTTCATCCAGAGATATGATTTTGTTAAGTGGATGCAGAAGAAAGAGATAAATGCACAAGGATAAAGAGTTGTGGGGACAGAGTTGTTCCACTGATCCATCATGTATGGGGGACTGGCTTGGGATGAAAGGAAGAGAGGCTTGAAGGAACCTGCTGCACTGGGATTAAAGGGATGCACCCCGTGGCTGGAGACCTGTCTGAGGTCAAAGAGAAGTGACTTCAGTGGGATTGAGTTCAAAGGATAGGGGCACATGATCAGGGGGATGTGATCTGAGGTCTGGTGGGGGTAACTTAGCTGGGGTTTCAGCATCTGAGCTTTTGGATAATGCTCCGCATCTGTCTGCTCATTGACATTGGCTGACAGCTTCCTGGAGGCCTGCCTCAGGAAAATTTGGCAGCAGAGAGTGGATGAGTGGACTTGGAAAATCCCAATTCTTTCTGAGATGGAGAAGGGGTGCTAATACTTTGGACCCAGGAGAACTAAATGGAAGTAATATTTTCAAATGGAAAAGGCACCACAAAAGACTAATTAGAAAGAAGACTTTTTTATCTCCTGGACCAACTGAGAAATGCATGTGACTTGGAGCATAGTGACTTTTTCAATTTCTTGGAGATGGCTGTGGCTTTTCATATGTATAATGACATTAATTAAGCTAAAATTGCTTCCATTCTCTAAAAATATATTAATACAATAAGAAAAAAAATTGGCCAAATCAACAGAAACCTGAGGATTTAGTGGAAATGATTTGTGTTCTTTATGAACTTGGATCAGAGTTGGATCAAACAAGTCAGATGCAAAGTTCTAGGACAGACTGGCTGGATGCTGTAACAAGCTGGCCTTGGTCATTGGCTGGCAGACTTCAACCAAGGAGCCAGCTCTGACGGCACTTGGCTTTATATTGGCTGTGAAACCCCACAGCCATGGCACCCGCTGCTTGGTCCTGATGGGACAGACATGATCTGGAGGCCATGCGGAACCAGTCAGCCAGCTGCTCTCCTAGGCTGCTCTGAACAGTCTGAGTATCCCATTCATTTGTGAGCATTTGAACCTGTTCTGACCTTTAGGCTCGTTCCTGTAATAGACAGAAGATCATGAACGCACTGTTTTCTTTTAGTTATTACTCTCCTTCTATCAAATCTCACAGTGCTTCTCACATTTTAATCATCATAAGAAACACCTGGGGATCTTATTCAATGCAGATTTTGACTCGGTAGGTCTAGGTTGGGATCTGAGATGTTGCAAAGTATCCTGATGCTGATGGTCTGGGGGCTACACTTTGAGAAGCAAGGCTCTCAACCAGGACTTTCCCCAAGACAGCATTCCCTACTCACCTTGTCAGTGGGCATTTACTGAAAATCTCCCATGCACCAATCACTGTGCTAGCACTGGGGTCCGGGGTGGGGGGGATAAGAAGAAGATAAAGAGAATACATAAGGAACAAGACACAGTTCCTGCCCAAAACAGGATAGGCGATGATACTGTACTCACGCCTGTAATCCCAGCACTTTGGGAAGCCGAGGCAGGTGGATCACCTGAGGTCAGGAGTTCAAGACCAGCCTGGCCAACATGGTGAAACCTCGTCTCTACTAAAAATACAAAAATTAGCCGGGTATGGTGGTGCATGCCTGTAATTCCAGCTACTCAGGAGGCTGAGGCAGGAAAATAGCTTGAACCCGGGAGGCGGAGGTTGTGGTGAGCTGATATCACGCCACTGCACTCCAGCTTGGGTAACAGAGTGAGACTTCACCTCAAAAAGAAAAAGAGAAAAAGAAAGATAGACAGAGGATTGGGGGAACTCAGAGAAGAAAATAATCTGCTAAGATTTTTCGGAAGAATTCACAGAGGAAGTGACATTGAGATGGGTCTTGAAACTTGAGTTGGAGGGCACCAGGCAAAGAGATGCAGAGACTTTTCCAGCAAAGGGAGAAGCTTGTACAAAGGCCTAGAAATGTGCAGCATGTTTGAGCAATGGCAATAAGTCCAATGTCACCAGAGTCCCAGGTGACCAGTGGTGAAGAGTGGCAGTAGATGTGGCTCCCCAGCTAAGTTTTAAGTGAGAGAAAAGGTCACAAAGGCCTTGTTTACCCTGCTAAGAATTTGCTCAGCAAACTTCTTTGCCTGTTTACACTTATCAGCTAAACAAAAGGTCAGGCAGATAGACTGGGCAGGCAGATATCTCAGAATAACAGTAACTTCGTACGGAACCTCCACAAATGCTCCTGCCTCCTAGACTGGGCTAGGCCTCCCCTGGGAGGAAAGCATTGACAGAGCCTGCAAAGGGGCAAAGCCTTTTGACAGCCATCATTGGAACCAAATTAATGTGCTAATTACTAACGGGACTTATTTGTGCATCAGAGTCAGCATCAAGGCTCTAAGCTACTACTTTGTGTCTAATTTGCTGTGAGAATCCATGTGCTTTATGTAATGAAAATAAATTGTCTACTTTTCTTTAAAGACTGTATATAATTGGGCCTTTAACAAATTTATACAGGCTCTGTTTCCCACCGACTGCCATCATAGCACAGCCAAGTTCCATCGGTACAATGAGGGGACTGAAACCTGTTAGGCTTCTCTAGTTTAGCAGGGTAAGGACAGCAGGGGGAAAGATAGAGAGACAGAGACAGATACACAGAGACAGAGATAGGGAGATACAGAGATAGAGGGAGAAATGGAGGAAAGAAGGAAGGGAGGGAAGAAGAAAGGAAATAAAAAGAAAAATGACATTTAAAAATTAAATTTAAAAAAAGATATTTAAAAGACAAAGCACCTAGGTAGCTATCACCATGGGTAAAACCAGAATTGTGTCTAACATTATTACGCTCAATTTATGGTTTATACAATAGCAAAACCATTAATTTTAATTGCATATGAGAGAGTGACATAACCTTTTTCTAGTTTAGGCCCTTTTAAGCTTATAATCAGCCCTGTTCTGGGGAATTTAACCATCTGGAGCCTGAGTATATGAGGTATGGGTGTAAGGCTGAGCTGGCCTGAATGGTCCAGCCATCAGCACTGAATATTTGGTCACTCCCTTTCAGTTTCACCCCAACAATAAAATTACCCACCAGGATGAAAGATTCCATCCTTACTTACAAACTAACTTTATTGGATTTAGTTGCATTTGGTCAAATACCCTTTTTTTCCACGGGCTGCATGAGGCTAAATAACTGACTTGATTAAGTTCTCCATGATTGTCCAATTTCTCTGGGCATAATGCAGCCATCCTACATGACCAGAAGTGAGCAGGCAAGTGATGAGCTGCTTATTCTAACCTCTCATTCTAAATGACTGTGAGGATGCTGGCTAACACCCTCTGGATTCATTACTGGGTCTGGGTAATTTGTCCATAGTGTCCTATGGAATTTGGCTACTAACCTCTGTGCCTCATGAGGAATGGCAGAGCTGGCCAGAGAAAGGGAAAAGAAGGGAGCTTGGTGGAGCCTGACTAAAAACCTTTCTGTCAGACGTGAAGGACTGGGGAAGCAGACCTTCTGCCTGCCATTAGCTTTACACCTAGGTTCCAATTATGGGCAAGTTGTTTCACTTCTTTAGGCTTTACATCAGTGAAGTGGAGGTGTAGTACTAACAACTACCTCTTAGATGGAACTATGGATGGGTGGGGATGGGGGGCATCCATTCATTCACGTCTTCATTCATTTAACAAATTCATTTACCTACTCTGGGTCAGGTCCTGTGGAGGAATGTAGACTACAGTAGTGAAAAGAATAGATATCATGCTGGACTTTCTGTTAGAGGAGACAATGAACAAATACATAATGTCATCATAGAAGGTCTCCCTAAGGAGGTGGCATCTGAGTTGAAACCTAAGTGATGAGAAAGAGCCAGGCCTGCAAAATTCAGGAGGAACAGATTCGAAGCAGAAAAAAAAAAAAAAAAAAAAAAAAACCAGCATGATCAATCACTAGGGAAAATCTTGGCTTCTTAGAGCAGAAAAAAGGCCTGAAGTCTTCAGCAGAGTGACCTAGGAGAATTTTTGTGATAGGAGAAACCACAGAGGTAATAAGGGCCTGGCAAGACCATGAAAAGGTATGTGGATTTTATTTGCGGTGTGATGGGAAATCACTGGAAGCTTCTAAGCATGAGAGAAAGATAAGTTGGTTTAGCTACCTAAAAGATCCCTCTGGCTGCTGTGGGGATAATGGATTGGAAGGGCTGAGAGTACACATGGGGTGGCTGTCACAATGGTCTAAGCACAAGATGTTATTAGTTCACTGGAGTTGAATGAACCCCTTAGGTTATGGCTTTTTACTAAGCAATTAATTTTGTTTTGATAATCTTCCATTCTCCTGCCTCATTCTCCAATTTTCTCTCACCACATTCATTAACCACTTCCGCCTGTGAGCCACAGCTTCTCTGCCTTGGTGGGTCTGGGCAATAGAACATGATAGAATGGAGGAGTAAGAGTGACTGAAGGAAGAAATGGATGGACTGATGGATAGCTAGATGGATGGTTATGATGGCCCATATCATCTTTATATATCCCTAATGCCCAGGAGATATCCTGACACAAAGGAGGTTTTCAAACATTGACTGAATGGATGAAGGATTGTGCTGATAAGTCAAAGTCAGTTTATCTCCAGAATGAGAAATATTGAGTCCTGTTGTTTTAGTGGTGAAAGAGTTACAAACTTTAGGTTAGAGAAAATTGCAGAACAAGGACTTGGGAAGAATATAAAGGCAAGGTGGGCCTCACTTGAAGAAAATAGGTTTCCTTTTTTTTTTTTTTAATGGAGTCTTGCTCTGTCACCCAGGCTGGAGTGCAGTGGCGCCATCTCTGCTCACTGCAAGCTCCGCCTCCCGGGTTCACATCATTCTCCTGCCTCAGCCTCCCAAGTAGCTGGGACTACAGGTGCCTGCCACCACACCTGGCTAATTTTTTGTATTTTTTAGTAGAGACGGGGTTTCACCGTGTTTGCCAGGATGGTCTCGATCTCCTGACCTCATGATCCACCCGCCTCGGCCTCCCAAAGTGCTGGGATTACAGGTGTGAGCCACCACGCCCTGCCGGTTTTCTGTTTTTAGTAATAATTGACTCAGAAGAAATGTTTCAAAGTGATTTTAGAAAGTCATTTTGCATGGACATTGACCACATGTTTCTTGTTGATGATAATACAAACATGAAAGACTTGGATTAGTTGTAAGTTCATTCCTGATATACCAAACAACTTAGCAAACCCCTTACCAAGTTTTGGCCATCTCAGTAAGCTGCACTACCTTCCACCCAGTTCCTTAGGCCAGAAAGATAGCAGTTATTCTAGACTTTCCACCCTCTTTTGCTTACTACGTCTAATATATCACCAAGTCCTATCAATTGTACCCCTTAAACATCTCTCTGATCCACTCACTGCTTACCATGCCAACTGACACCATCCCTTTCCAGGCCACTATTAATTGCTGCCTAGACTTATGCAAATGACTTCTAATTGGTCTCCCAGCTTCCACTCTTCTACCTAATGCAATCCATTCTCCATCTAGCAAAGACATCTTTTTAAAGAACAAATTAGATCATTTCCTTCCCATACATAAAGCCCTCCCATGGCTAGCTCCAATGCCTACCTTTCCAGCATCATTTCACACCTGTCTCTTTGCTTCTACTGTATTCTCCTGCCACACTATTATTTTAGAATATTTTTCTGAAATCTGTGTCTTCACATACTTGGCTCACTCTGTCTAATGTCCTGCTGTGTCTCCCTACTTCCTCTACTGCTCAGGAAGAGATACTAATTTTGGAAGAGACAGGTACAAAGCATGAGATAGGCCGAATTTCTTAATCTCTACCCCCACTCCAGTCAGTCAAGAATCCAACAGCAGAAATTCCTCACCTGAAGTTGGGTGAGGAGAGAAGGGGAAGAAAAAGATGGTCTGACAATGAATGATGACGTCCTGGTCCATCTGGGAGCATTTGATCTCTTCTCATCTGTCTCACATTTATTTATCCAGTGTCAGTGCTGGAGATTAGCCTGAGCCAAAATAGTAACTTCTTGTGCCAATGCAAGTTGTAGTTCTAAGTAAGGAGACAACATTATCCAGGCTGATTTATTCCTGACCAACCATTTGAGTCAGAGCACTGGAGAATACAGACATTGGTTGAAGGCCTTCAGGAAAATACAAACCTATTCCATATTCTTTATGGTTTCAAAGGCCATGCAAGGGCTGGAGCCACTCCTGATAACACAGTTTCTGAGGAATACACACTCCCCAGGTCTCCCTGGTAATCCAGTTGCCTTGGAAACACAATGATGCGAAGAATGATACCTACAGTGAATGGTTGCTGCTTATCTCTATTAAATGAAAATCTTCACTCATCAGAGTTTTGAAAATTCACACAGGTTCCTTTTTATCTTGATCCCACTGCCTGGCACATTCTATTTTATGCCAAAAGCCAGCAGCAGCCCTTCACTTCTCCCTAACTGATGTAGACACTTTTTCTGGTTTTGGATTTTGCTACTGTCGAATTAGCTATTACCCTTTGACCCCAGGACAAAAAAATTACAGGTAGAGAGTGCATGAACTTTCCCTTGTTGATCCCATCTGAAAGTAGACTGAGTTGAGAGTCTGAGGTACCTACAGAAATCCCTTCCCATCTCAAAAATCTTGCTCACAGATTATATTAGCCTGTTCTCATGCTGCTAATAAAGACAAACCGAAGACTGAGTAATCTATAAAGGAAATAGGTTTAATGGACTCACAGTTCCATGTGGCTGGGGAGGCCTCACAATCATGGTGAAAGACAAATGAGGGACAAAGTCACATCTTACATGGTGGCAGGCAAGAGAGAGCTTGTTTAGAGGAACTCCTCTTTATAAAACCATCAGATTTCATGGGACTTACTTATTCACTGTCATGAGAAAAGCATGGGAAGGACCAATCCCTCATTATTCAATTATCTCCCACCGGTCCCTCCTATGAAACATGGGAATTATGGGAGCTACAATTCAAGATGAGATTTCAGTGGGGACACAGCCAAACCATATCATTCCACCCACAGCCCCTCCCAAATCTCATGTTCTTACATTTCAAAATCAATTATGCCTTTGCAACAGTCCTCCAAAGTCTTAACTTATTTCAGCATTAACTCAAAAGTCCACAGTCCAAAGTCTCATCTGAGATAAGGCAAGTCCCTGCCACCTATGAGCCTATAAAATCAAAAGCAAGTTAGTTACTTCCTAAATACAATGGGGGTACAGTCATTGGGTAAATATGCCTGTTCCAAATGGAAGAAAGTGGTGAAAACAATGGGGCTACAGGACCCACAAAAGTCCAAAATCCAGTGGGGCAGTCAAATCTTAAAGCTCCAAAATGATCTTTGACTCCATGTCTCACATCTAGGTCATGCTGATGCAAGAGGTGGGCTCCCATGGACTCCAGCAGCTCTGTCCCTGGGGCTTTGCAAGGTGCAGCCTCCCTCCTGGCTGCTTTCATGGGCTGGTGTTGAGTGGCTGCAGCTTTTCCAGGTACACGGTGCAAGCTGTCTGTAGATCTACCATTCTAGGGTCTGGAGGACGGTGGCCCTCTTCTCACATCTCCACTAGGCAGTGCTTCAGTGGGGACTCTTTTTGGGGGATCCAACCCCACATTTTCCTTCTGCAGTGCCCTAGCAGAGGTTCTCCATGTGGGCTTCATCCCTGCCTGGACACCCAGGTGTTTCCATACAACCTCTGAAATCTAGGCAGAGGTTCCCAAACCTCAGTTCTTGACTTCTGTGCACCCACAGGCTCAATACCACATGGAAGCTGCCAAGGCTTGGAGCTTGTACCTTCCAAAGCCACGGCCCAAGCTGTACCTTGGCCCCTTTTAGTTACAGCTGGAGTGGCTGGGATGCAGAGCACCAGGTCCCTAGGCCACACACAGGAGGGGGCTCCCTGGCCCAGCCCAGGAAACCAATTTTTCCTCCTAGGCCTACAGTCCTCTGATGAGAGCAGCTGCAGGAAAGGTCTCTGACATGCCCTGGAGACATTTTCTTTATTGTCTTGGCAATTAACATTTGGCTCCTTGTTATTTATAGAAATTTCTGCAAAAAGGTTTGTATTTCTCCCCAGAAAGTGGATTTTTCTTTTCTATTGATTGCCAGGCTGCGAATTTTCCAAAGTTCTATGCTCTGCCTCCTCTTGAATGCTTTACTGCTTAGAAATTTATTTTACCAGATACCCTAAATCATCTCTCTCAAGTTCGAAGTTCCACAAATCTCTAGGGCAGGGGCAAAATGTCACCAGTTTCTTTGCAAAAACATAGCAAGAGTCACATTTGCTCCAGTTCCCAACAAGTACCTCATCTCCATGTGAGACCACCTCAACTGAGACTTTATTGTCCATATCACTATCAGCATTTTGGTCAAAGGCCACTCAACAAATCTCTAGGAAGTTCCAAACTTCTCCACATCTTCCTGTTATTGATTGGTGTGATTGTAAGCACATTAAAAAGTTCCACTTTTTGGTCACCTGATATACCTATTCTACACTTGGCTTGCACATTCATGCTGTTTATTCTAACAATTTTTCATCATAGTCCCAACCTCAAGTGTCTGGTTAAGATGAATGTTTTCTGGAGCTAGATGTCCAGGAGTCCTTACTGTCTCTTAGTAGGGTGACTTGAACTAACCTTTCTGAGCCTCAGTTTTTTTTCATCTCTAAAATGGGAATCATAATAGCACCCTTCCTCATGGGTTTGTAAGGATCAAATGAGATAATATCTGCAAAGAACTTAGAATACAGCCTGACTCTTAATGTACAATAAATGTCAGCTACTGCTATTGTTTTCATTATTAAAACAGATGTTGAAAAGGAAACTAACCTGATCTGCAGCTACACCTGCCCTAGCATGTTTGAGTATTATGCCTCTGAGCTCTCTGTTTCTCTTCTTGGCTGTCTGTTCTTTGCTTGCCTTGACCTTGCTAGATGTTACTGCTTTGACTTGGGCAAGAATTCTTAAACCATGGATGGTAAAAGCTGAGGGGGCTTCTCAGTGCATAACAGGGAAAAGGGTTGGCCTGAGCTCAATCACATGGCAAGTTGGTGGCAGAACAGGGCCTAGACTAATGCTTTTTGGGCCAAACTGCAGTAATTTGTTCACTCTATAAACTTCTCTGTACCCTACCTCCTGCAGGTACCCTTCCACCCTTACCCTTGGATCTCCTCTCCAGCCAAGGCAGGTAGGTCCTGAATTATTAGTAACACTCATTTTTAGAAGGTTGTGAAGTCTCATGTCCTGTGAAGAGAAAATAGAGGGAAGAAGTGAGAAAAACAACAGCAAACAAAAGAACAATCCTGGAAAATCAATATAGGCCACATTCTTCTGAAGTCTATACATCAGTAGGCTGGTATGAAAATGGCTTGTCTATGTAAATGGGTTGCTGTTATTTTCTACTAAAGTTTAAGTTGTCTGGCTTCAGTTCACAGGGCTTTAAGAATGCCCAGCTTAGTTTCCAGTTACTCCAAATTAGGAAAAATGGGGGAAAAAAGAAAGAAAAAATTGAAAACATTATTTTGAAGACTCATAGCCAAGAAAAATTAGAGTTTGGTCCAAACTGTAGGAAATAATAAAAATCAAAAAACATCAGACAAGACTAGAATCTAACAACAGGTGTACTATAGTTTTTGAAACATAATTTTTCTTTCTCCAGTTTCCCATTTTTACTAAAGACAAATCACGGTAGGACTGGTTTGTTTTATTATACTTGGCCTAATTATTTGTACACAGTGCAGCAGGAATAGTTATTTTTTACCTAGGCTTTTAAATTGACTTTGATTGAACTTTGTTCCACAGAAGGAATCTCAGATAAGACCTTTTCAAATCCATACCCAGCTATGAATTTATACCATGAAATACCTATGAGTTTAATGAATTCCTCTCCTCTTGAGGTTCCAAGATAAACTTGGGGCTTCTGGGCCTGTCAGAAAGTGACCTTCTTTACTTACCATACGTCAGAAAACCTGTACAAGTACTGTGTAGAAAAAGGTATGAGGCCAGTTTTTCCAAGGGGCTTTTATTGGCTCCATAAATCAAGTTAGATTTCTTAAAGGAAAGCACTCCATTTCAGTCAAAGCATTGGTAAAATAACCAGTTTCTCCACTTGTGTCCTGTTACAAATGAAAACAGATTCTTATTGCACTTTTGCAAATAACTATACTGTTGTAAGTTATAAATCCTCACAAATAGTTTCCAAATTCTGTAGAAATCAGGCAGACCGAAACAAATATGCTCCAAATTTTGTTCATAGGAGTATACTTTACTCAACTGTTAAAAGCTGTAAGTAGTTTAAAAGGAAAGTTTCTTGACTCTGAAAAACAAAACAAAGGATCAGCAACGTTTTAAGCAAAAAGATAAAACAGTTCTATTAGTTCAGTACATGCAGTTAATTCCTATTCTGCTTGATATTCATAAACATTTCCACTCTCCATCAGTCCTGAAAGTTTTTCCTCTAGTTTGATGTCACAGTCTCCAAAGTTATCAGAAGCCTGCATTCAAGAACACCTGTTAGAATTTTATAGCTGATTATAAAACCACCTTCTAAAGAGGACCAAAACAAGACAACAATTGTCCTTGGATGACAAAAAGTTTTAGGGAAGCCATAGTCAAAGACATAATTAACAAGGAAATTTGTTACCTCCGTGGCACACAACAATTTAACATAACAATTATAATAATTACTGATAATATACAGTAAATCATATCAGAATTATAGGAGTTTCTCATAATTTTGGAACACATACCAATAACACATTTATACAAATACAGTCCAAAGAAAACCAAACACCATATTATATTTGACAATGCTTCCTGTATAATTTTTATACCAAATAAGCCAATATGTTATTATTTGGACTTTAGGGAACCTATTAATAATATCTTAAAAGATTAATTAGGTCAGAAAAACATATAATTTATAATTTCATTTTGGAAAGTTTGTCAGATATCAAGGGTTTAAAGCACTTGATATTACTTGATATTACAAAATAGAATTACAGGTCATTGTAAAATAAGTCATTCATTTAATCAAAGTTATAACTCAAGGATTTTTTTTAAAAAGGTAAAAACCTTCATTTTTTGAGAGAGGAGACTTAATTTTACAAACAGTAAGCCCTAATAAAAACAACATAAAGCTAATTAAGTTTGTTTTACAAAATTTTATAAACAATGTATAAAGTTTTAATCATAAGATATAAGCCTTTATAACCTTCTTTTTTTTTTTAGATGGAATCTCGCTCTGTCACCCAGCCTGGAGTGCAGTGGTGCGATCTCAGCTCACTGCAACCTCTGCCTCCTGGGTTCACACCATTCTCCTGCCTCAGCCTCCCAAGTAGCTGGGACTACAGGTGCCCACCACCACGCCTGGCTAATTTTTTATATTTTTAGTAGAGATGGGGTTTCACTGTGTTAGCAAGGATGGTCTCAATCTCCTGACCTTGTGATCCGCCCACCTCAGCCTCCCAAAGTGCTGGGATTACAGGCATGAGCCACCACACCCAGCCAGACTTTATAACCTTTATAACTTTCATTAAGGAGCCAGTTAAAGCTTCAAGAAAACCTTGTCAATCTGACACAGGGCCCATATGCTGGTCTTGCATCTTTGTGCCTTTGACATTAATGTTTATAGAGAAACTGAACTTATTTTATCTCCCAAAATCAGCCCTTACCATCTCACATGCCCACCTCTTCTGTGATAGTCCCTGGGCCTTGAAGGGTAAGATAGCTTTAATTTGTTGCCCTGTGTCTCATGAAGGCAACTTATTTTGCTTCTACCAGGCCTAAAGATGAGGCTTCAATTGCTGTCAGTGTTTAAAGTTTAGCAGGTCTTGGTATACTTTTTATACCCAGGAGTCCAAGCCCTGTGACTCAATGTCACAAGCACTTTAAAAGCACACACAGGAAGATACAAGGATGTAATAACCTTAATTAAAATTTTTTTTAATATTAGTTTTTCCTAAGCAAACCAAACTTAATAATGATGTCATAGGAATTGTTTCAATAAAATGTAAAATCTGTTAGGCCAGTTACCAAAAGGCAAAAGAAAATACATTCTGCAGTGCACAGAATATAATGTTGGAAGACAGTATTTCCTGTAGACCTTTAAGAAAACATTGGTAGCATCAGGCCACACACACACACAAAAACAGAACCTGAGGAGGAAAAAAAAATAAAAAACTTATATGAGCTGAAGATGAGTTGATGGGGAGTGTTAGTGTTTTGCTACTTTAAAAGAGGAGAGAAAACCAAAACTAGTGAGATGCAATAAAATTTAAACTTGAGGTTAAAATAAAAAAACTTAATATCTCTTATAATTTATTAAGAATAAAATCAAGCCCTTAAAAATTTCATTACTCTGACCAATTCTTTAGTGCATAAGTGCTTTTTTTTAACATCAAACCCAATCTCTAGAAAGGCTATTCTAATTTCCCTTTACTTGGTCATATACAAGTTGTTTTTTTGTTTGTTTCTTTAATAAATCACCCTATTGTGGCCTATGCAGACTGTTCATGATATGCTTGGACTTTCTGGTTGGTCCTGAGCATCCATCTTTCTTAAAGAACCATTCATTTCACTCTAGGACTAAATTTACCATACAAGATTCTTTCTCATATGAAATTATTTCTATTTAAGCTTTCTTACCAAAATAAAACCTCTTTTTTTTTTAAATTATACTTTAAGTTCTAGGGTACATGTGCACAACGTGCAGGTTTGTTACATAGGTATACATGTGCCATGTTGGTTTGCTGCACCCATCAACTCATCATTTACATTAGGTATTTCTCCTAATGGTATTCCTCCCCCAGCCCCCCATTCCCTGAGAAGCCCCAGTGTGATGTTCCCCACCTTATGTCCAAGTGTTCTCATTGTTCAATTCCCACCTATGAGTGAGAACATGCAGTGTTTGGTTTTCTGTCCTTGTGATAGTTTGCTGAGAATGATGGTTTCCAGCTTCATCCATGTCCCTGCAAAGGACATGAACTCATCCTGTTTTATGGCTGCATAGTATTCCATGGTGTATATGTGCCACATTTTCTTAATCCAGTCTATCATTGATGGGCATTTGGGTTGGTTCCAAGTCTTTGCTATTGTGAATAGTGCCACAGTAAACATGCCTGTGCATATGCCTTTATACTAGCATGATTTATAATCCTTTGGGTATATACCCAGTAATGGGGTCTCTGAGTCAAATGGTATTTCTAGTTCTAGATCCTTGAGGAATCACCACACTGTCTTCCACAATGGTTGAAGTAATTTACCCTCCCACCAACAATGTAAAAGTCTTCCTATTTCTCCACATCCTCTCCAGCACCTGTTGTTTCCTGACTTTTTAATGATCGCCATTCTAACTGGTGTGAGATGGTATCTCATTGTGGTTTTGATTTGTATTTCTCTGATGACCAGTGATGATGAGCATTTTTTCATGTGTCTGTTGGCTGCATAAATGTCTTCTTTTGAAAAGTGTCTGTTCATATCCTTTGACCACTTTTTGATGGGGTTTTCTTTTCTTGTAAATTTGTTTAAGTTCTTTGTAGATTCTGGATATTAGCCCTTTGTCAGATGGGTAGATTGCAAAGATTTTCTCCCATTCTGTAGGTTGCCTGTTCACTCTGATGGCAGTTTCTTTTGCCATGCAGAAGCTCTTTAGTTTAATTAGATCCCATTTGTCTATTTTGGCTTTTGTTACCATTGCTTTTGGTGTTTTAGTCATGAAGTCCTTGCCCATGCCTATGCCCTGAATGGTATTGCCTAGGTTTTCTTTTAGAGTTTTTATGGTTTTAGGTCTGACATTTAAGTGTTTAATCCATCTTGAATTAATTTTTGTATAAGGTATAACTTTGTTTACATCTCTTTTATTTCCTGATTCCTGTTACCTTGTTTTATACGTGACCTTTAAATAAGCTTTGATTTAGACAAAACTTGTTCATCTTTTTTAAAAGGAAAAACATTTTTTTAGAAAGAATGTTTTCCTACAAATATATTTTTATTGGAAAATGCCCAAATAATGAAGTATATTATTTAATTTAATATTATCTTAGATTCTAAATTATGACACGTGTCTATAATATTTATCCAATGACATTTACTTAATTATTTTATTTTAATCATTCACCTAGCTTATTTATAAAAACTGCAATTGTCATTATTTAAAGTTATGGAAACTCCATTGCAAAATTGTAACTGAGACAGTGAAAAAGATTTGATCTAACTGACTCCTTCTTGCTTCTAGCCTCCAAGCTGTCCTTGTTCATTCCTGGGCACAGGTCAATCTAACTTTGGAAGGAACTTAGTTTATAGTTTAGATTTGAAACAAAGACAATAACAGTTCTTTCCACAAAAAACCTTACTCCCTGTGGACTAGACTGCCTAAAACCACAAGATTAGAAATTATGGTAATCTTACTAAATTTAAGATGTAGCCATTTTTATTGAACCAATATCAATGTCTTGTTTATTAAAGATTACACAAGCAAAGATCATTCCATCTTGGGCTGGGTTTATAGTTTTGTAACCCCTGTGCCAAATTCTGTCACCTTATAGTATTTGGCAATGATAAGTATGAAATTGCTTGATAAATAAATGCAAACAAAAATATATGCTGACTATTCTTAAGACATTTCTGATATTACATTGCCAATAATTTTAAAACTAGGTTATTTACTAAAGATTTTAGTTAAGTTACTTAAACTTGAAAAAGCATTTGACCAGACTTTTCTTTTTTTCCTGATAAAGTATTTAATTCATGCACTTTTATTTTCCTAAGCCCATTAATTAGAACTCTTGTATGTATTTTCAGTAGTGAAACTTTGCATACACAGCACATAAATACATAGACATATTAGGCATGTCAATAGAAGTACTACTTACCGATTTATAAAAACCTTTTTTTTTTTTCCTATCTTAGACTTTCAGATTCTGGATAACCTATTTCAGAACCCTAGGCAGTTGTGAGCTAAATAGTCTTAAATTTGCACGTTAGGCCGGGTGTGGTGGCTCACACCTGTAATCCCAGTTCTTTGGGAGGCCAAGGCGGGTGGATCACGAGGTCAGGAGTTTGAGACCAGCCTGGCCAAGATGGTGAAACCCCATCTCTACTAAAAATACAAAAATTAGCTGGGTGTGGTGGTGGGTGCCTGTAATCCCAGCTACTCAGGAGTTTGAAGCAGGAGAATCACTTGAACTGGGAGGCAGAGGTTGCAGTGAGCCAAGATTGCGCCACTGCACTCTAGCCTGGGCGACAGAGCAAGACTGTGTCTCAAAAAACAAACAAAAAAATGCATATTAAAGCAAACAACTTAGGTGAAAAACAAATAGCAAAATTTATACCATAAGGCACAGAGTTAAAAATGTCTAGTGGTGACAGAGGGAGATTAAAGATGGATACCAAATCAAACACAAAATTATTGAAATCTGTCATAGGATTTAATAAGGAGACCAATTTTATTTAGATAGGGAATACCTATATTTTAACTGGATGTCTGGGCTTTGGGCAGATCCCACACTGAATCCTGGGTCTCCAAAAAGGGAGAATTACTAAGTTAGACCACGTGATGCTTTTACAGTGCACTTAATTTTTTTTTTAAACAAAGACGAACTTGTCGGTTTACATTCTTGGGGTTCCATAAGGCAAAACTGGTTTTTCCCCCAAAGGGGGTGTGGTGCCTTCTCCGTTTTCTTTAAGGAACCCCAGGCTGTTATAAATTATTTTAGGTCCACCGTGCAGCAGAGGGTGCAAGAGAAAGGAGAGACAGCGGAAGTAAATGGAGAAAACGTAATTCAGTCAACTGAGAAGAAAAAAAACTTATGCTCAAAAAAATGACAAGGTCCTAGGATAAAAACAAAAATAAAAACAAAAACATGAGGGCCTTTTAAATACAAACACACACATATGCACACATACACACACACACACATCTTGGATGTTAGCTTTTAATTAAGCTGACTTTTAACCATTGAGCTCTTAAAAAAAAATCCTTTTAAATTTCATTACCATATTTCAGCTAGGACAAATTGCTGCAATTTCAGAAGTACAGCCGTTGCTCTTTGGGTTTGGCCTGGCTAGCAAAAAGGTGGCCTTGTTATGTAAATAAAGCCCCTTAGCAGAAAAAAAAAAAAACAAACAAAAACCTTTCTTCTTTTTTTTGTCCTTTTGCTGGCCGTTTTTCTCCCCCCCACCACACCACCTTTTTGTGTGTGTGGGAATTTGGCCATTTCAGAGGCCTTGTTCCCCGTAATTTGGAACTTCCTTTGGATTTGGTCAAGCCAGATAGAGCTGATGAAACCCAGTGGGAAAAAGACTGAAACAACAACAAAAACAGAAACCCACAACAACAGCAACAACAACAAAAACAGTTAAGCAAAACAAACAACTGCACAACTTATATGATTATCGAGCACTCTAATGGTAAGGAGAAACTAAGACCAGCTGGTTGTTAAACTTAACTTTAGCCAAGACAAACCCCAATTCAGTTACTTACCTAGGGACGGGTCTCAGGCTGAAGACTGCTCTCTACCATCCTAGAAGCAGGAATAAAAAAAAAAAAAAAAAAAGAAGAGGGCCATTGTCCCAGACCCCAGAATGGTAGATCCTCCAACAGCCTGTAGCATGAGACTGGAAAAGCCACAGACATTCAACACCAGTTTGTGAAGGCAGCCACAAGGGAAGCTGTACCCTGAAAGGCCACAAAGTTGGAGTCGCCCAAGATCATGGGAACCCACTTCTTCCATCAGTGTGACCTGGATGTGAGACATGGAGTCAAAGAAGATTGTTTTGGAGTTTTAAGATTTGACTGCCCTGGTGGATTTCAGACTTGCATTGGGGCCTGTAGCCCCTTTATGTTGGCCAATTTCTCCCACTTGGAATGGCTGTATTTACCTAATGCCTGTACCCCCATTGTATCTAGGAAGTAACTAACTTGCTTTTGATTTTACCAGCTGGTAGGTGGAAGGGACTTGCCTTATCTCAGAAGAGACTTTGGACTGTGAACTTGTGAGTTAATGCTGAAATGAGTTGAGACTTTGGGGGACTGTGAGAAGGCATGACTGGTTTTGAAATGTGAACATATGATATTTGGGAGGGGCCAGAGATGGAATGATATGGCTTGGTTCTGTGTCCCCACCCAAATCTCATCTTGTAGCTCCCATAATTCCCACGTGTTGTGGGAGGGACCCAGTAGGAAATGATTGAATCATGGGGGTGGGTCTTTCCAGTGCTGTCCTCCTGATAGTGAATGGGTCTGATGAGATCTGATGGTTTTAAAAATGGAAGCTTCTCTGCACAAGCTTTCTTTTTTTCCTGCCGCCATCCATCCACTTAAGATGTGACTTGCTCCTCCTTGTCTTCTGCCACGATTATGAGGCCTTCCCAGCCATGTGGAACTGTAAGTCCATTATAAACCTCTTTTGTAAATTGCCCAGTCTCAGGTTTGTCTTTATCAGTAGCACGAAAACAGACTAATACAGGTAGATAAGAAACAAATGGTTGCATTATTTTGGGTTTCTGATTAACCTCTCCAAATGAGACAATCAGATATGCATTTATCTCAGTGAGCAGAGGGGTGACTTTGAACAGGATGGGAGGCAGGATTGCCTTACGCAGTTCCCAGCTTGACTTTCCCCTTTAGCTTACTGATTTTGGGGGCCCAAGATATTTTCCTTTCACAGGTATATATCCAGTAGTCGATTGCTTGATCATATGGCAGTTCTATTTTAAATTTTTTGGGCAATCTCCATACTGTTTTCCTTAATGGTTGTACTAATTTACGCTTCTACCAACAGTGTATAAGGGTTTCCTTTTCACTGCATCCCAAGGAAGTTACTTTCAATTTGGCATTCGAGAAAGGTCTCGTTAAGAAGGTGTCACTTGAACAGAACTCAAGGAAAGTGAGGGAGTGTGCTCTGCTGACGTCCACAGGGAGAATGTCTCAGGTGGAGTGAACTGCAAGTGTGAGGTCCTTGTTCTTCCTGAGATTGAGGGACAGCAAGGAGGCTGGGGTCATGGGAGAGGAGTGTGTCCAGGAGGGGCAGTGACAGGAGAGGGGAGGCCAGCAAGACAGTAAGGTCCATAGCATGGAGGGTCTTTGGGGCCACGATAAAAGTTTGGGTATCTGCTCTGGATGAGATGGGGGTCACTGAGGACTGTAAGCACAGAAGTAACATGATCTGACTTGTGTTTTTTAAAAAAACACTTTAGCAGCTGTGTGGGGATTAGACTGTAGACAGCAGAAGCGGAGGCAGGCAGCTGAGGTGAAAAGCCCTCTCTCTGCTCTGTGCTTCTCAGTGAGAGATGAATAGGACATGCTCAAACCTGAGCCCTGCTAAGTCACGTGAGTGGCTGAGCAGGCTGGGAGAGATGCTATCAGTAGAAAGAGACACCTTTATGCTTTTTTTCTGATGATCTTCTCTTTTGCAAGTTCTTTTATTTGCCTAGGAGTGAGAGAGGATGGGGAAAAGATTATCATCCTTTCCCAGAAAAGTCTTAAATATGACTCCCAAGAATGTGAAGCTAAGAAGCAGAGGTCACCTGACATGGTCAAGGCTGCAGCCTTGGCTTTTACTTCTGCTCTGCCATCTCTTGCTGTGGCACCCTGGACAAGTTCCTGCCCCTCTGAAGACACGATTTCTCATCCTTGCCCAGGTTGTGGGCTGAGTGCCACAGAGAGTGCCTGCAGCCAGGATGAGTTTTGCATTTGGCAGGGCAGTGCCCTTGTGCTATGTCCCTGCTGCCACTGGATACTGAGCTCCCTGTTTCTTCTTCCCCAACCTCTGTAGGCCTACTAAGGATTGGGCTGCTGTTCTTGGGCAAGCAAGGTGCTGCTAGGATCTGGGTGCTGATAGGACTGAGGCCACCCCAGAGGCTTAGCAGCCTGGAGCACCAGGTCTTCATTTAACTCCTCCTTCCACAAAGAAGACCTATTTGGAGACTAAAGACACCTGCAGGGTATTAACAAGACTTGAAATGCTGATTAATAATAATATCAGCTGATAATTTGATTGCTTATTATGCCCTGGACATTGTTAAATGCTCATAAACTGGGATTCCATAACAAAATTAATACAGAAAATGAAATGCAGTAGAAATACCTGGAAAAGCAAATTAGATGAAAATGATCATCCATACTCCATGTCCTATCCATCTGGAATCATTAATTCTCCTATCATTTCCACAGAGCCTACTCTGGGCCAGCCATCTTAGATGCCATCTCTGTGGTCCAACCTTCACTGGAAAGTTTTAGAAGTGCAGACCAGGCATATTGGAAGTAAGTTATTTGGGTTGTTCCTTTGACTGTGCTTGCTGCCAGTCACTGACCATCTGAGCCAGTACCCTGGCATTGAACCAGCCTTAGTCTCTCCCAAAGGTTTCTATCCACTGGCCACCTCCCCACATTTCTCTGCTCCCCTAAAATGAATGAGAAGGACTTACTAAAGGTACTCAGCAAGGCGTTGCCAAAGTTACAGGTGTCCCCTTCCTTTTCTCACTAATGCTACCCTAGCTCTCCAGTTTCCTTTCTGGGCATGTATGGAGGGTTCATGTTTCAGTTTCTTCTGAGCATTTAGCTCTGTGCTTGTGCTTGTGGGAGGATTCCTGAAAAGTAACACAAATCCTGAGGTCTGGATTAACTAGAGGGGACCAAAAGGAAAGGGGAGAACAGCATCCATCTGTCTGCAAATGGGAGACAGAGCTGCCTATGGCACTGCTCCTCTCACTGCAATTACACCCTGCAGACTGAAAGAAGCCTTCCTGCCAGGCTCCCCACTTTGGGGAAAGAGCACCTTACAGTGAAAGTTTCTGTGACAAAAAGAACTAGAGCAAAGAAAAAAAGTGTAGATGATGATTTCAGAGGCTGGAAAGCATAGAGAAAACTGGTTTAAAATAGGTTTTCTGTTGAGTGTCACTGGTGGTTAATAAAGTAGAACACTGGACTGCATGCAAACCTCGGTGCTGGTAATGCTTCACCCGTGGGGAAGAGGTGGCTCTGAGCAGTCTCTTGGGGAAAAAAAGTCCCATCTGCTGAGGCCCAGCAGCCCAAATTCCTTGTAGAATCGTTCTCAACAAAATACTACATAGGCTTCTTCCCCTGTCTCCTCTCTCTATAGGCCCAGGGCCAGTGATGAGAAAGCCTGACATCTTGAAATTAAGCTTGTGGGCCCATGGGTGTTACTTCTGAACCAGTCCCAACAGAATGGGTATAGTGGAAGATTCAACCCAGATGCATACACGAGAAAGAGAGAGAAGAGAGGAGACAGAGAAAGAGAAAGAGGAGAGATAGAAGAGAGGAATGAGAGAGAGAGAGATTTATCATGAAGTATTGGCTTACACCATTATAGAAGCTGAGAAGTCCCACGATCTGTCTGCAAACTATAGACTCAGGAACGCTGGTGGTTTGGCTCAAAAGCCTGATAGCTGGAAAGCTGATGTTGTGAATTCCAGCCTGGATCTGAAGGCCTGAGAATCAGGAGCACTGAGGGCAGGAGAAATGGATATCCCCACTCAAGCAGTCAGGCAGACAGCAAATTAAACCTTCCTCTGCCTTTTCGCTCTATTTGGACCATAAATGGATTAGATCATGCTGACCCTCATTGGGGATGGCCATCCGCTTTACTTAATGCACTAATTTAAATGTTAATCTCTTTCAGAAACACCCTCACACACACGCCCAGAAGAAAAAAGTTTAACCCAATATTTGGGCATTCTGTGGCCCAGTCAAGTTGACACACAAAACTAACCATCACAAACATCAAGCCAGGAATCTAAACTGGAGCCCAACCTGATTTCATCCCTGACTGGGTATTTGGCTTCTGACCAATCTTTGCTCCATATCCAAGCTTTAGCGTCATTACTAGAACAATGGGGAGGTAGATGAGGTGGAATCTGAGGGCCTTTCCATTCTGCATATAGGATGCTGGGATGCCAGGAGTTAGGGACTTCCTTATCTTTTTTGCCACACCTGCCACCCAGCATTCCTGCTTCAAGAAGGCTCAGATGTGCTGGCTTCCAGCTCTTCTATAGAAAGCTTCCCCTTGGGTCCCCATCAACCCATCAACAGCTCTACACAGGGCTAAGGGAAAGCATTTAATCCCAGCAACAGGTGTTTGATCTTTCCATTATGTGTCCTAGTAATTGCCCCCAAAGACCTCTCAAAGCTGCTAAAATCATGCTATTAGTTTGGGGTGTTTTGCCAACAAGAATACAAACAGAATTGTTGCTCTTTTGCTCTTCAGGCTGTTTAACTGATGTTACACCCTAGCAGAACCAGAATCAAGACTAAGGTCAGGCTGAGAGTCTCATGAGGTTTGACATCTGACAAGCCTTTTGGAACTAGGTGTGGCTGTATCTGTGGTAATACACTAATTCTGCCCACTGGGTAAAAAGCAACCATATCCCCATCTGGGCTCTGCACTGGTGGTGCAATACAGCTGGTCAGATTCTAAAGAATCTCAAGATTTCACATGGGCCCTTTCTCGCGTGGAAAGGCCCACATTATCAATTGCCTGCAATGCACCTGGCTGCTCAACACACATGTTGCACTTCAACGTGGCCAAACCTGACTGAATCAGCCCTCCTCACTCTACTGCTCCTCCAGAATTCCCCATTTTAAGGGTGGCACTGTCATCTTTCTGGAAGATTCCTGAAGGCATCCTGGGAACTGCCTTTATCCTTCCTCTCCCTCTTTGTAGTTGGAGGACAAATTCTATCTATTCTGTCTCTTCTCCAACCCCACTTCCAGTGCTTTAGCCTCCCTCAACTCTCACTGAAATCATGCTATCATCTTCAAATGGAACTCTCTATTTTCCCTCCACACAATCTGTTCTCTAGACTGACTTTTCCAAAACACAGATATTTGTGACTATCCTGTCACTACCCACCTCCATGCAACTTTGCTCTGGGGCACACACCAAATAACAGTTGATTGTGTGGCTGCACGGTCCTTGGTATGTTGTCCTTAGCTGTTGCATCTCCTCCCTTCCTACCTCTTCACCCTCAAACACCTTAGAGTTCTTCCTGTGCCCTGAGCAGATTTTGTACTATATCACTTCTTTCTCTTGCTTACAAAGTGGAATGCCTTGCATCTAATCTCTACATGTCTAAAGAATTGCATCTTAAAAGACTCAGCTCAAATGCTGCTCCCTCCAGGATACTTTGTTGGATTGCAATCCTGTTGGTTATTTGGCTGCTGTAGTAATTTTTAGCCCAGAAAACTTATTACTAATTTCCTTATAGAATTATTAGCTGGCCACAAATCTACTTGCACCTCCAAACTGTGAGCATCAATAGGGCAAGGATCAAGTGTGACCTATGGCAAGTGTGCCCATGCCCAGGAGAACAATGAATACAGACTGCAGATATCTCGGACATTGAAGATCACCAAAATCCTCCAGACAAGAACAAAGACCCAGCCTGGAGTACTATCCTTTTATGCTAGGTTAATTCAACTTAGGACCAGCTCCTGGGATATTAGACTAACAAGTACGCAGGTGGAGGCCTGAGGGCCACATAAATATGCAGAATGGCTTGCCGAATCTCTGCCCCATCAGGCTATTTACACAGGTAGTTGGACCCTGCCTACAGATGAACTGTGCTTGGCAGGGGTACAAATAGCTTCCATTTCAAAATCTTTAATGACTCAACCAGAGTAATAACTTAGACCTGCATCATAACTGCCTGCTGTGAGGGTCCCAAAGCCCCAAGTTTTATATCTGCAATGAGACTTGTCCTCAGCATTGAACCTAAATCCTCGAAACTCCAGACAGAGGCCTGATGAATAGTTCTAGCTCTTTACCCTAAATGATGAATAGTTTTAGCTATTTACCCTCCCCATCAGGAGAGGGAGAACATTGCTAAGCAGAAGACCCAACTAAATGAGGTAGAGAAGCCCTGGGTGGGCTTCTGGGCAGTTCATTGCCTCTCAGAGACCCTGTGGTGGGAGCAAAAAGGTGGCACAGCTGAGATCGCTTCATTAAGGGGGACCACAGCAACCATAGCTAGAACTCAACTTCCTGCTGTAAGTTCAGATATCCCTTGTTCTCTGAAGAACTGCTGTATCTCTCATTGTCTATGGGCATCTAGGTGAATTCAAGAAGAGAAAGCAAAGTGAAACATAAAACAACATGTTTTCCGTACCAGAGACCTGACCTCTCCTTTGTTACTGAGATAAAACAAAAGACCAAAAGACTCGAGTCCTGTCTCCAACAACAGCAGAGAGATAGCCAATGGGTGAGTCACAGAAAGGGCAATGAGGTCATGGAATGCATGCTCATTCTCATGAAAGCAGAATTAAATCCATCCTATTGGATGGCCCATAGTATCTTTAAATTCAACATATTCAAATTCAAATTCATCTTCCAAATCTTATGCTCCACAATTTCCCTGGTATCTGAAAATGATAACATTTACCCAATTATTAAAGCCAGTAACTTAAGACTCCTTTATGACTCCTCAATCATCATTTCTACCTCTCACCTATTCCATCACGAGTTACTTTTTAGCCTACCTTCTAAATCTCTCTACAATATATCTGCTTACTCTACTACTTCACTGTCACTGCCCTAGTCCAAGCCAACATCAACTGTGGCCTAAACTACAGCAATAGCCCCTAATTGGCCTTACTGCCTCTACTCTAATCCCCTCAAACCTATTCTCCATTCAGCAGTCAGTGTGCATTTTCACTCCCCTACCTCATATACTCCAAGGGTTTTCCAAGGTCCTGAAGTCTTAAATTTGGACCATGACCTACAAAACAGTCGTACTCAGAGTTGCTTAAAAAGCATAGCCAAATATGAAGTTTACATCCTAAGGCTTTATTTAGTGATTCAGTCTTGGGACAGCAAGAGTGATGTGAAAAAGATAAGTCAGGTAAGAAAGGTAGGAAAGCAAATATCAGGCGGCAGACTATGCAGCTGTCCAGAATTTCCAAAGAAACTCAGCCTGTTGCTCAGGGGCATTAGGCATCTGTGGACAGTTGGAATGGAACCACCTTGCTGCAGAATAGTCGATTCTATCTCTTGTTGCTTATTGTTGAAAATTCGACTCAGAAGCTACTAACCTACCTGTACATTCAGGTTATGCTATCCACCCTTCAGGTATCCATTATGGAAGTGAGACCCCATGGTGCCTAAGGCATTTCATCTGAGTCTAGAAGTGATAGGAGGGACCAGGGCTTCTATTGGATGCAGTAGGATCAGGCCTGGGTAGCACAACACTTGCAATTTCTACCACGGTGGACTCCGTGGAGGATACAATGGAGCCTAACCCTCACCTTGAAGTAGAAAGTGACTAAAATTACTGACAGTGCTAGGTAATAAGGCAATAGAGGTGGCATATAGGGCTTTTCATTGAGAAAATGACTTTGTGTCTGGAAAGTGGGCAGCGCTGAGCAAAACTGGGGTGGCATATAACTACAATCCAAAACAGAGAGCCTGATTAGACCAGCTTCATCTGACGACATGTTTCTTGCTTTCTACACTTTGGTCTCACTGAACTTCTGAATCCTCTAGAAGTGCACTATGCTATGTGGCTACATAAATGTAGGTTGATTAAAATTAAATAACATTGGGACTTCCACTTCTTGCCAAGTTAAAGTAATAAGGATTAGATTTATTCTCCTGCCTGAAAGAACAAAATACGTGAAACAATACTTTTCAAGACTCTGTGCATCACGTAACAAAGAACAGTGATCCTGGAGAAAAGAGAAACAGTCGGTGAGTACTATGATTTTCCCAGCTTATTGCCTAGAAAATCTTCTAAGATGTGATGCAAGGAGGGGAAACCCAGGCAAAGCCTTACAGTGTCCCTGAATTGAAGACATCCAGCTTGGAGTTTGGGAAAACAAAGACAGCCAGAGCTTGTAGAGCAGAATATTGGAGAGTAGAAAGATACACACAGAAATAATTCCAGATGTCTGTGGAGTGCCCCCATCAAGTATTCAACAGAATACTGATCAGCACATGCATATGAGGAAACTATCGGAGGCTGGGGTAAGAATGATCTAAAAGGATGAGAGTGAAAGACATAGCACTCACACAATCTGGAACAGTACCTGCTGCCACTAGCCAGACTAGACAAATTTGTAATTCACCTGACATTGGATAGAGTACACAGTATTCTTGCTTCAAAAGTGAGGAATTATGAACCCTAGACTGAGCAATGTCCCACTCCCACCTAATAAATCCTAAAAGCAAGACTCAAAAGGATCAGACTGTTTCTAATTAACTGCATTCCAGAATGAAGATCGATAATGTTTATAGGAATTCAAAAATAGAGCACTTGACAAGGTAAAATCTAGCACCTGACAAGGTAAAATCAAAATGCCTGGTTCCAAACAAATATTAGCAGGCATGCAATGAACTAGAAAAATCCAAACAACAGAAAGAAAAATTAATCACTTGAAACCAACCCAGAAGTGACACAGATATCAGAATTAGCAAACATGGGCATTAAAAGAATAATTATAATTGTGTTCCATATGGTAAAAAGTTAAGTAGAAATGTGACAGATATAAAAAGACACAAATCAAACTTCTGCAGATGAAAACTTAAAAAAAGAGATAAAAATGCACTAGATGAGATTAACTAACAAATTAGATATTTCAGGAAAAAAAAAGTGAGCTTGAAGATATAGCAAAATAAACTATCCAAGATGGGAAGCTGAGAGAAAAGAGAATTAAAAAAAAAAATAGCAGAGCATGACTGAGCTGTAGAAAACTGCAAGTGCCCTAATATACATATAATTAGAGTCTCTGAAAATGAGAGGCAAACAGAAAAATTACATAACAAAATGATGTTCCTTTTTTCCAAATTTGTTGAAAAATATAAACCCACTGTGTTAGCTCATTTTGCATTGCTAAAAGTAATACCCGAGACTGGGTAATTTATAAAGAAAAGAGGTTTATTTTGGCTCATAGTTCTGTAGGCTATACAGGAAGCATGGTGGTGCCAGCATGTGCCTCTGGTAAGGCCTCAGGAAGCTTACAATCATGGTGGAAGGCAAACGGAGAGCCAGTGTGTCACATGACGAGAGAAGGAGCAAGAGAGAGGGAAGAGGGTCCAGGCTCTTTTAAACAACCGGATCTTGCATGAACTCATAAAGTGAGAACTAACTTATTACTGTGAACACAGCATCAAACCATTTGTGAGGGATTGTTCCCCATGACACAAACACCTCCCACTGAGCCCACCTCTAATATTGGAAGTCACATTCCAAAATGAGATTTGGAGGGGATAAAACATCCAAACCGTATCACCCACCAATCCAAAAAGCTCAGCAAACAGGGATCACAAGAAACATGAAGAAAACTACACCAAGGCACATCACAAACAAATTATGAAAAACAGAGATAACAAGAAAACCTAAAGGAGACAGAAAAGAAATATGTAGCAGAGGAATAAAGATAAGGGCATAAGATTTTTGTTGGAAATAATGCAAGTGAGAAGATAGTGAAGCAATAAAGTATTGAAAACAACATGTCAACCTAATATTCCACACCCAGGAAAAATGTCATTCAAAAAGGAAGTGATATGAAAATCACATGATATGGTATGATATGATATGAAAAATGAAGCTTTTTTCAGACATACAAAAGGTGAAAGACATCAGCACTAACAGATCATCCCTTCTCTTCCCAGTTTATTAAGTGTTCTTACCAAGAAAGGGGGCTGAATATTTTCTGCATCTATTGAGATGATCATGTGATTCTAGCAACCAATTAATATTATATATTACATTATTTCCAGATATTAAACCAACCTTGTACTCCTGGGATAAATCCCACCTGGTCATGCTTTATAATTCTTTTTAAATGTTGCTGGATTTGGTTTGCTATTATGTTGTTGGAGTTTTTGCATGTCCACATTTATAATTGAAGAGAAGGAAATACTTTCCATCTCAATTTATGAGACCAACATTATCTTAATAATAAAAGCAAATAAAGACATTTCAAGAAATGAAAACTACAGACCAATATCTTCAAGTACATATTTTTAAAAAAAATCTTAAAGTATTTTTAGCAAATTAAAAGCCAGCAACATGTAAAAAGGATACTACATCATGTTCAAGTAGATGTATCCCAGGAATGCAAGTTTGTGTTAATGTTTGAAAATTAATCAATGTAGTACATCATATTAACAAACCTAAAAAGACCCATATGATGACCTCAGCAGAAGCATTCGACAGCATTCAAAATCCATTACTTATGAAACCTCTGCACAAACTAGGAATAGAAGAGAACTTCCACAACCAGATAAAAGGAACTTATAAGAAATCATAGTACATTATGATGAAGGAATGAATGACCTTGCTTGAAGATCTGGAACAAGATAAGGAGTTCACTTTCATCACTTCTACTTAACATTGTACTAGAGATTCTAACCGCTGCAATAAAGCTAGAAGAAAAATAAGGGAAGAAGAAGGAAGGAAGGAAGGAAGGAAGGAAGGAAGGAAGGAAGGAAGGAAGGAAGGAAGGAAGGAAGGAAGGGAAAGGAAAGGAAAGGAAGGAAGGAAGGAAGGAAGGAAGGAAGGAAGGAAGGAAGGAAGGCAGGCAGGCAGACAGGCAGGCAAGCATGTAGATTGAAAAAGAAAAATAAAAACCCTTTATTTACAGACATTATTATAATCTACATAGAAAATCTGACTAAATCTTGTTTAAAAGTCTGAAACTAGTGTCTTTGATAAGTGTTGTAGTCAGAATAACAGTCTTCTAAAGATGTTCATATTCTAATCTTCAGAGCCTGTGAATATGTTACCTTCCATGGCAAGAGGGGCTTGGCAGGTGTGATTAAGTTAAGGAACTTGACATAAGAATATTATTCTGGATTATCCTGGTGGGCCTAATGCAATCATAAGAGGAAAGCAAAAGGGGCAGAGTCATAAAGAGAGAAACATTGGAAGATGTTATTCTGCTGGCATTAAGATGGAAACTGGAGCCATGAGTCAAACAATATGAATAGCCTCTGGAAGCTAGACAAGAAAAGGAGATTCTCCCCCAAAGAATCCAGAAGGAGCACAGACCTGATGATACCTTGATTTTAGGTCACTGAGACTAATTTTGGACCTCTGACTGCCAGAATTGTAATATAATAAATTTGTATTGTTTTAAGCTACTAGGTTTGTGTTAATTTGTTATAGCAGTCATAAGAATGTAATACAGCAAGTTTGCAGGATATAAGATCAATAAACAAGAATCAATTGTAGATGTGTAAGGTAATGATAAAAAAGAGAAATTAAAATTTAAAAATACTGCATACAATCATTTTGAAAAGTATGGAATACTTAGGGACAAATCTGACAAAGGAATGAGACACTTAGACACTGAAAATTACAGAACACTGCTGAGAAAATGAAATACCAAAATAGATATACTGTGTTCCTGGATCAGAAGACCCAATATCATTAGAATGTTAATTTTCCTAAGCTGTTCTATAGATTCAATGCAATTCCAATCAAAAATCACAAAATACATATTTTGTAGAAATAGGAAATCTGATGCTAAAATTAATATGGTAATATATGCACCTAGAATACCCAAAACAACCTTGAAAAAGAGAAGCAGGAAAATACCCATCTAATAGCAGATTAATAACCAGAATATATAAGGAGTTCAAACAACTCAGTCTAATAATCCAATCAAAAACGGGCAAAATATTTGAATAGACATTTCTCAAAAGAAGACATACGAATGGGAAACAGACATATGAAAAGTTGCTCAACACCATTGATCATTAGAGAAAAACAAACCAAAACTACAATGACACATCATCTCATATCAGTTAAAATGACTTCTATCCAAAAGTCAGGCAATAATAAATGCTGGAGGGGATGTGGAGAAAAGGGAATCTTTGTACACTGTTAGTGGGAATGTAAATTAGTACAACCACTATGGAGAACAGTTTGGAGGTTCCTCAAAAAACCGAAAATTGAGCTACCTTACGATTCAGTAATCTCATTGCTGGGTATATACCCAAAAGAAAGAAAATTGGTATTTCAAAGAGATATCTGCATTCCCATGTTTGTTGTAGCACTATTTACAGTAGTTACAATAGTTAACATCTGGTAGCAACTTAAGTGTCCACCAACAGATAAATGGATAAAGAAAATGTGGTAAGTATGCACAGTGGAGTACTATTCAGCCATAAAGAAGAATGAGATCTCGCCATTTGCAGCAACATGGATGGAACTGGAGATCATTATGTTAAGTGAAATGAACCAGACACAGAAAGACAAACATTGCATGTTCTCACTTATTTGTGAAATCTAAAAATCAAAACAATTTAACTCATGAGCATAGAGAGTAGAAGGATGGTTACCAGAGGCTGGGAAGGGTAGTAGGGGGCTGGGGAGAAGGTAGGGATGGTTAATGGGTACAAACAAATAGAAAGAATGAAAAAGACCTACTATTTGATAGCACAAAAGGGAGACTATAGTCAATAATAACTTAATTTTACGTTTTAAAATAACTAAAAGAGTGTAACTGAATTGTTTGTAACACAAAGGGTAAATACTTGAAGGGATGGATACCCCATTCTCCATGATGTGATTATTTTGCATTGCATGCCTGGATCAAAACATCTCATTTACCTATAAATTATACACCTATTATGTACCTCAAAAAATTAAGAATTAAAAAACATTAAAAAGAGAAGCAGGAACTCATATAGTCCTTTGAGAAGAAAGAGTTGTTGGGACCTTCCAAGTGGGACCTTTAGCAGTGGGTGAGCACAGGTTAATAATGCCTCCAACATGGCTTTCTGGGTGGTTGGTAACCCTCCAAGTGGCAATTCAGTTTAAATTAGCACCCACCTGTCCCATTTCAACCCCAGGGTCATGTTTACATTACCTATTGGATGGCCCACATTAGTCACCCTTTGAAAGATAGCAGGAGAAGAAGATGAGTTTACCAAGGCTACTGTGATTTGTGCTAGAAGAAGAACAACAAATTGCTCGTCACTAAGGAATATATTATAGACTGATGAATCTGCCGTGGATGCATAATTATTGAAAAGCAAAACTCTCCGAGAATCAGCTTTTCAGGAAAACAACATATGCCTTACTTCTCCCAGGGAAATGGCAGGAAAGGCCCCTTTGGAAGTGTCCCCCAATTTCCTTGCATACTATCCAAAGGAACAAACAGAGGGAGTGGGATACATGTGTGGGAGGAGACATGTGTTGTCCTACTCCGCCCTTTCAGTTAGATGTATTGCCAATTTGGTTTGTGTCCGTGTAACCATTTCTGTATCACTTGAAAACTACTGGATGTATTGCCACGCAGTTTAAGAGAAGTTTGGAAAAGTTATAGGCCTTGTACAAGGCACAAAAATTGCTTTGGGGTGGTGATGAGTACATAGTATCTCTAGTGATTCTAAGAGGCATTGGGCAGAGAGTGTCCCCAAATATCATTCTCCAGTGAAAAGTCCCTAGGGTGGACCCTCCCCATTACAAATGATTTTTCACCCAGTAATGGGTGAATGAGCCTGAGTGACACCAGGATGGCCAAAGGGTCGATGCCTAATGACCACCGCACCCCTAGCTGGTTATCTGCTATGTCCCAGCCATGGAGATCCTTCTCTTTACCTCAGTTCTTTTTTTTTTTTTTTTTTTTTTTTGAGACGGAGTCTTGCTCTGTCGCCCAGGCTGGAGTGCAGTGGCACAATCTCGGCTCACTGCAAGCTCCGCCTCCTGGGTTCACGCCATTCTCCTGCCTCAGCCTCTCCGAGTAGCTGGGACTACAGGCGCCCGCCACCACGCCCGGCTAATTTTTTTGTATTTTTAGTAGAGACGGGGTTTCACCGTGGTCTCGATCTCCTGACCTCGTGATCCGCCCGCCTCGGCCTCCCAAAGTGCTGGGATTACAAGCGTGAGCCACCGCGCCCGGCCTCTTTACCTCAGTTCTGATAAGACAACATCATTAACTGTGCTTGAAAAATAAGTCTTCTTCAGAAAGGACTCTCAAACCTGGACTAGGCTGAGACAAATAGAGAGCAAGGTCAAAAGGGCTGGGGTCGAGTTTAGCATGGCATCAAGTCTCATTTGAATCTTTGTGTCTGGGTTGTGTGGCTTAGTACTTGTCCAGGAGCCATCTTTCCCAATGGCCTGGAACCCTCACTGTGGCTGGCAAAAATGTCTGGCTGGTCCAGAAGTCTCCCAGAGTCCAGCCTGACATCTGGCACATAGCAGATGTTCACTGTTTAATGAGTGAACAAGCTGCAGTTTCCTCATCTGTACAATGAGGATAATGATTTCTGAGATGCCTACCTTACCTTACAGTGTTGTTATGTACCGAAGTCAGAGTGATAATGCTACTGAATATAAGGTATCCTCATAATTGTAGTTTTCACACCTACTGTGTCCAATCAATCTCACATACAATGCCTACATCAAGACTGAGCCCAGTGTATAGTCATTTAATAACTTCCAATTACTGTACATCCACTAGAATGGCTACTAAAGTCCTATTTAAAAGAGTGATAAGAAGTGTTGGCAAGAATGGGGAGAACTGGAACCCTCACACACTGCTAGTAAAATGATACAAACAGTTTAGAAAATAGTTTGATGGTTTCTAATACAGTTAAACATAGAGTTACCATATGATCCAGCAATTCCATTCCTAGATATATATCCAAATGAAACAAAAACGTATGTCTGCACAAAGACTTGTACTCAAATGTCCATAATAACGTTATTCATATTGTCTCCCAACTGGAAAAATATGTTCATCAACAGGTTAATAGATAACAAAATGTGACATGATGCAATAAAAAAAAAATGAACCACTGATACATTTTACAACATGGATGACCTCAAAAATATGCTGTGTGAAAGAAGCCAGACAAAAAATACAAACTGTATGATTCTACCTGTATGAAACTCTAGAAGGGACAAATACAATCTATAGGAACACAAATCAGATTATTAAATACATCTAAGAATGGGGCATTGAATGGGAATGGACATTAGGGAATGAATATTTTCCCTATCTTGAGCTGAGTTATGGTTATACAGGTTTATACCTATATAAATATTCACTTAATGTTCGTATGCTGTCCTATATGTAAGCTATGCCTCTCAATATGTTTTAAAAAAATAAAAAAGAAAATGTCTGTTCTCAGGCAAATCAGGAAAACATACAGTGCAACAAATACAGTCTTATAGTTTGCTATGTGCGTGGCAGTACTTTAAGCATCTTACATAAATTAATTCAAGTTAATTCTCACAATAAACTTATAAGGAAAGTACTATGGTTATTCCAGTATTACAAAGTAGAAACTAGATTTGAAGAAGTTAAGCAACATTTCCTGTGTCACAGAGCCAATAACGAGTCTAGTGGAGATTTGAACCTGGGCCTGTGTGGCTCCAAAGCCCTTAACCAAGAAACAAATTTGATTCCCCAACAGCTCTCTCTAGTGAATGGGGATGAGTTAGTTGTGATAGGCTGAGCACTCCAGAGGAAATTGACCAGATGGCTGAGGGCCCCAGAAAGCTTTGGGCAGGTGAGGTGAGGATATTTGGTGACTGGCTCACAGTCCCCACAGGGCAAGACTGAAGCAGAGGGCAGAGATTTGTTCTGATGGGCTCTAGTGGGCTGTGCTGAGGCCAGGGAGGCAGACTGCCACTCAACCAAAGCAATAGCATAGGCAGAGTGCCTCCCACTGGAACAGGATGTCTTATGGTGGTGAGCAACCTGTCACGCAGGTCAACCATAGGATAGAGACTTGGGGAAGTTCCACACACAGTGATTAAGACACAAGGCAGTCTTCAAATCCAGGCTTTGCTCCTTCTAGCTGGGTAACCTTTGGGAAGCTACATAGCTTCACTGGGGCCAGTTTTTTATCTGTAAAGTGGAAATACTGTTAGTGGCTTCCTGCCGTAAGTATTAAAGGAGACAATACGTGCAGAGTGCATGGCTCAGTGCCTAGCACGCTAAATGAAGGTGACCTGCTGCTGTTGTTGTCATCATGTTGTGGACAATATTGGACTAACATCTAAATAAAAAACTCAGTAACTTAGTAACAAAGCAATGGCTAATCACTTTAAAACAAAACAAAAAAAATCCTGAAAGGCTTTCTGAAATCCAAACAGCTTTGACTTAGTCTTGAGGGCACTCTTCAGTAGGCCAATGATGTGATCGTATTTTCATTTTCACAAGTTCACCCTGGTTGCCATGTGAAAAGTAGCCTGAAAGGACAAGAGTGGAGGCAGGGAGACTGGTTTGGAGGCTGTTGCAATTGTCCAGGCAAGTGTTAATAGGAATTGGCTTGCTGTGCATGAAGAGAAATGAAGGACAGCCAAAACTGGCTGCATCTAAAAAGGAGGAAGTGTTTCCCCTCTTCGACGTGTGCAAAGGCCCAGAACACCCCAATGGGCGCTGAGGAATTAAATCAGGGTTCCAGGCTCTAGCCCTGCATCAGCATGTTAAGGAGTCAGCCACAGATGATGGAGTAGGAACATGATCAGAAGTGACAGGCCTCCGTCTGCAGGGTCCTACACTACCCACTGAGGCTTTAATCACAAACAGTTGATTCTAAATGGCTGCCAAACCGTCTGTTCCATTCAGGGCCACAGCTTCCAATCCAAACCTGAACACTCCACAGAGCTAATCTCTCCAACCTACCCAGCACACTCAGGGGCAAAATGCAGGGGAGAAGGACTGGCCCGAGGCAGAGAAACATTGAACAGAACCTTGAGCCCTTCTGTGGACACAGTGCTTTACAATTTACAAAGCAGGATCACATCTATTATCCTCGGGGTTTGTACAAGCACTTCTCCTGCTTCACATCAGGAGCTTGACTTGGGGGAAAGTTCAGTTTTGTATCATGTGTGATGTTATCTGCGGCTTTTTTTCATAGAATGCTTTATCAGGTAGAGGAAGTTCCTTTCTACTCTTGGTTTGTTCAGTGTTTTTATTATAAAAGGATGTTATACTTTGTCAAATACTTTTTCTGGGCACAAACAAGATCATGTGGGGTTTTTTCCTTTTATTCTATTAATATGGTGTATCATATTGAATACGATACCATTTTTAGATATCAGGCTAGTAAAAGTAAGCAATAGCTTCTTTAATATATATTTAGAAATATGTATTTCAAAACAAGAAGTAAAAGACAAGTGTATGATAACCAGAAATTTGGTACCACTGTAACCAGAAGTACCACTGTCTCTATTATAGGGAGGAAAACCAGAGACGAGCTAGGGAAGGAGCACACGGTTGGTTGCCATGGTGTCAGCGGATGCTCTTTTTTTTTTTTTTTTTTTTTTTTTTATTATACTTTAGGGTTTTAGGGTACATGTGCACAATGTGCAGGTTTGTTACATATGTATCCATGTGCCATGTTGATTTCCTGCACCCATTAACTCGTCATTTAGCATTAGGTGTATCTCCTAATGCTGTCCCTCCCCCCTCCCCCCACCCCACAACAGTCCCCGGAGCGTGATGTTCCCCTTCCTGTGTCCATGAGTTCTCATTGTTCAATTCCCACCTATGAGTGAGAACATGCGGTGTTTGGTTTTTTGTCCTTGCGATAGTTTACTGAGAATGATGTTTTCCAGTTTCATCCATGTCCCTACAAAGGACACGAACTCATCATTTTTTATGGCTGCATAATATTCCATGGTGTATATGTGCCACATTTTCTTAATCCAGTCTATCGTTGTTGGACATTTGGGTTGGTTCCAACTCTTTGCTATTGTGAATAGTGCCGCAATAAACATACGTGTGCATGTGTCTTTATAGCAGCATGATTTATAGTCCTTTGGGTATATACCCAGTAATGGGATGGCTGGGTCAAATGGTATTTCTTGGTCTGAGTGGTTGGTTGACGTGTTTTACATTCCCATAAGCGATATACCGGGATTGCGATTTCTCCACATCCTTGACAACACGTTTTTCTTTTTAAAAAAAAAAAAAAAAAAACACAGCTGTCCTAGTAGGTATAAAGTGGCATCTCATTAAGATTTTAATTCTACATTTTCTTTTTTTTAACCTTAAATTTGAGGTACAGTGCAGGTTTGTTACAAAGGTAAACTTATGTCATGGGGGTTTGTTGTACAAATTATTTCCTCACCCAAATATTAAGCCTAGTGCCCATTAGTTATTTTTCCTGATCTTCTCCCTCTCCCACCCTCCACCCTCTGAAAGTCCCCAGTGTGTGTTGTTTCCCTCTATGTGTCCATGTGTTCTCATCATTTAGCTCCCATTTATAAGTGAGAACATGTGGCATATAATAATTACACATATTCATGGGGTACATAGTAATGTTTCAAGACATGCAGATTGATCAGATCAGCATAATTAGCATATACACAATCTCAAACATTTATCGTTTCTTTGCGTGTGGAAACATTCAATATCCCTCTCCTAGCTATTTAAAATGATATAAGATATTATTGTTAACTATAGTCATCTTACTGTGGTATAGAACACTAGAAATTATTCCTCCTATCCACCTGTAATTTCGCATCTTTCAACAAATTTCTGCCTATCCCCACCCCTTTCTTTTACTCTTCTCAGCCTCTCTTCTACTTTTTACTTTTATAAGATAAACATTTTTAGCTTCCACATATGAGTGAGAACACGCATTGTTTGACTTTCTGCTCCTGGCCTGTTTTCCCTAACATCACATCCTCCAGTTTCATTCATGTTGTTGCAAATGTCAGGATTTCATTCTTTTTTATGGCTGATTAGTACTCCGTCATTTATGTGTATCACATTTTCTTTACCAACTCATCTGTTGTTGGACACCTAGGTTGATTCCATATCTTGGCTATTGTGAATAGTGCTGCAATAAACATAGGGTTGCAGATGTCTCTTTTATATACTGATTTCATCTCCTTTGGATAAATTCCCAGTAGTGGGATTGCTGGATCATATGGTAGTTCTATTTGTAGTTTTTTGAGCAATCTCCATACTGCTCTACATAGTGGCTATACTAGTTTACATTCCCACCAACAATGTGTAAGAGTTCCCTTTCCTCTGCATCCTTGCCAGAATTTTTTTTGTCTTTTTTATAGTAGCCACTCTAACAGATGTGAGTGACATCTCATTGTGGTTTTGATTTGCAGTTCACTTTTGATTAGTAATGTTGAGCATTTTTTAATCTATTTGTTGGCCATTTGCATGTCTTCTTTTGAGAAATTTCTGTTAGATCATTTGCCCATATTTAATTGGATTGTTTGGCTTTTATTATTTTGCTGTTGAATTCCTTATATATTCAGGGTATTAATCCCTTTTCAGATGAATAATTTGCTAATATTTTCTCTCATTGTGTAGGTTGTTTTTTCACTCTGTTGATTGTTTCCTTTGCTGTGCAGAAGGCTTTTAGTTTAATTTAATTCTATGTGTTTATTTTTGCTTTTTCTGCCTATGCTTTTGAAGTCCTATTCATAGAATCTTTTCCCAGACAAATGTCCTAAATAATTTCCCTAATATTTTCCTCTACTAGTTTTGTAGTTTTAGGTATTACATTTGGGTCTTTCATCCATTTTGAGTGATTTTTGTGTAGGGTGAGAGGTGTGGGTCTAGTTTCATTCTTATGTGCATGGGTATCCAATTTTCCCCAGCACTATTTATTGAAGAAACTGGCCTTTCCACAATGAGTGTTCTTGGCACCTGTGTCAAAAATCAATTGGCTCCAAATACATAGATTGATGTCTGGGTTCTCTATGTTGTTCCATTGGTCTATGTGTCTGTTTTCATACCAGTACTATGCTATTTTAGTTACTATAGCTTTGTAGTATATTTTGAAGTCTGGTAGTGTGATGCCTCCAGCTTTGCTCTTTTTGCTTAGGATTGCACTGGCTATCTGAGATTTTTTGTGGTTCTATATACATTTAAATATTTTGCCCTACTTCTGTGAAGACAGTCATTGATATTTTGGTAGGGATTGCCTTGAATCTGTAGATTGCTTTGAGTAGTATGGTCATTTTAACAATGTTAATTATTCCAATCCATAAGCATGGAACAAATGTCTTTCCATTTGTTTGTAACCTCTTCAATTTGTTTCATCAGTTTTTTTTTTTTTTTTGGTAGTTTTCCTTGTAGAGGCCGTTCACCTTTTTGGTTAAATGTATTCTTAGGTATATATTTTTGTACCTGTTGTAAATTGGATTGCCTTCTTGTTTTCTTCTTCAGCTAGCTTGTTGTTCATGTATATCAGTTCACTACTGATTTTTCTATGCTGATTTTGTATCCTGCAAATTTACTGAATTCATTTATTAGTTCCAAGAGGTTTTTGGCAGAGTCTTGAGGTTTTTATCAATATATAAGATCAAGTCATCTGCAAACAGAGACAATTTGACTTCCTCCTTTCCAATCTGGATTCCTTTTCTTTGTTTCTGTTGCCTACTTGCTCTGGCTACGACTTCCAGTACTATGTTGAGTAACAATGGTGAAAGTGGTCATCCTTTTCTTTTTCCAGTTTTTAGTGGGAAAGCTTTCTGTGTTTCCTGTTCAGTTTGCCTATTTTTAAAGTGGGTTTTTGTCTTTTTGTTGTTGCATTGTAACAGTATATTATGCTGTATATTCTAGATATCAAACTGTTATCAGATGATATATGACTTGAAAATATTTTCTATCGCTCTGTAGGGTGTCTTTTCACTTTCGTAATGGTGTACATTAATGCGTAAAGGTTTATTCTAATTTTGTTGAAGTCCAGTCTATTTTTTTTGTTGCTGTTGCCTGTGCCTTTAGTGTCCTAAGATGCTAATGCCAAATCTGATATTATAAAGATTTATTCTTATGTCCTCTTCTAAAAAGTTTAAGATTTATCTCTTACATTTAGACCATTGATCAATTTTCATTAAATTTTTATGTGTGAGACAAAATTTTAGGTGTGAGATAGTGGGTCCACATTTTATTCTTTTGCATGTGGAAATCTAGTTGTTCCCGAATTATTTGTTGAAAAGACTATTGTTTTCTCATTTAATGGACTGGTCACCCTTGCCAAAATTCAACTGGCCATGAATCTATTTCTGGACCTCAATTCTATTTCATTGGTCTATATGTCTATCCTTATGTCAGCACCACACTATTTTGATTACTGCAGCTTTGTATTAGGTTTTGAAATCAGGAAAGTGTGAGCCCTCTAAATTGTTTTTCTTTTTCAACATTCTTTTGGCTATTTGGGGACCCTTACAATTCCGTGATCAGAAGTGACAGGCCTCCGTCTGCAGGGCCCTACACTACCCACTGAGGCTTTAATCACAAACAGTTGATTCTAAATGGCTGCCAAACCGTCTGTTCCGTTCAGGGCCACAGTTGGGATCAACTTTACTCTTTCTTCAAAAGCGCCTATTAGAATTTTGATAAAGATTGTGTAGACTTTACAGGTTGCTTTGGGTAGTATTGCCATCTTAACGATATTAAGTCTCCTCATTAATTAACACAGGCTGACTTTCTGTTTATTTAAGTTTTTAATTTCTTTCAGCAATGTTTTGCAGTTTTCAGTCAGTTCGCAGTTTGCATGCCTTTCATATGCTAAGTTTAATTTATTCCTTTGAACTGGTTACTGCCGGTATATATAAACAACTGGTTTCTATGTGTTGATTTTGTTCCCTGAAACTTTGCTGAATTTTTTATTAGCTCTAGAAGCTTTCTTATGGATTCTTTGGGATTTTATATACGTAAGATCATTACATCTGTGAATAGAGATAGTTTTACTTCTTCCTTTACAATTTAGATGCCTTTTTTCTGGCCAAATTTGTCTGACTAGAACTTTACAAAAACAACGAAGTACGATTTGATAATCAAGTAGAGACGTCAAGTTGGCAATGGGACATGTGAGTGAGGAGTTTAGGGGAGAGGTTCACACTGGAGATATAAACTTGGAAACCATAAGCATATAGATAATATTGGAAGCTATAACACTGGATAAGATCACCAAGGGGTACAGTGTAAAGAGAAAGAATAGAAGAGTCCAAGCACTGAGTCCTGGGTCACTCCAAATATAAGAGTTTTGGAACAGAAGGAGGATCTAGCAATAGAAATTGAGAAGGAGCAGACAGTGAGGTAGGAGGAAAATCAAGAAAGTGAGATATTACAGAATTCAAATGAGGAAACATACCATAACTTGTTAAATCTACCTTATAAATAAATATTGAATCTGTCCTCTTCTGTCAATCTCAGCCCCTACTATTGAAGTCCAAACCAACATCATTACTTGCCTATATTGCCATAATTCACCCTAACTTGTCTTTCTACATTCACCCTTTACTCCCCTCAAGTACATTAATAACTCTGCATCCAGGGTGATATTTCTAAAATGTGGATTTTTGTCATGACATCTTCTTCTTTTATATTTTCCAATGGCTCCTCATTGATTATTTATTTTGGTTCTTCATTGTATCACTCTATGTCTTAGAACATGGTTCTTCATTGTATCACTCCATGTCTTAGAATATGCTTCCCTCTGCATAGAACACTCTCCCCTGCCTCTCTCCACACTTTTCTCATCTGTCAATTCTCAGATCCTCTAGGTGGGTGTTTCTGGCTCCCTCCCTTCCTGTGTTCCCCGTTCTACCAGTTTATCTAGAAGGTAGCACTCATCACACTCTTTTGCCAACGTCTGCTGTCTCTCTCCTTTATAAGACTGTGATCTCTGTGAAAGCAGTGGCTTCTATATATTTTGTTCAACTGCTTTCCTTTAGTGCCTGGCACACAGATTATGTTCTATATATGTTTGTTGGATGAGTGGCTCCGTTCCATGAATGCATGACTGTTTCCCAAGAGCATAAGGTACTGAGTTTTGCATTCTGTGACAATATTCAGCTTGGATACACGTTTTAAACTTGATTTGCCTCAGAGTTATATTCTTCTGACTTCTCATTTATGATCCATCACTATGTTTCACAATAATAAGTATGCATTAAAACTTTAACTTTTCTGTTAAAATGTACCATTCACAATAGACAAAGATGAGAAAACAACAACAAATAACCATTAACTGATGAATGGATAAAGAAAATGTTTATCCATTCATGCAATGGAATATTATTTGGCCATAAAAGGGAATGAAGCTCTGACACATTCTACAACATGGCTGAACCTTGCAACACATTATGCTCAGCGAAATCAGAAGCCAGACACAAAGACTGCATATTGTGTGATTCCATTCATATGAAATATCCAGAAGAAGCTAATCCACAGAGACATATAGCAGATGAGTGGTTATCTAGGGCCGGAGGGCTCAGGGGAAATGGGGAGCGACTCTTTAATAGATATAGTGTTTCCATTTGGGATGATGAAAATGTTCTGAAACTAGTTAACATTGATGCTTGCACATTGTGAACGTACTACATGCCTCTGAAATGTAAACTTTAAAATGATTAAAATGGTGAATTTGAAGTTATGTGCATTTTACCACAACATAAATAAATACATAGACAGAGAATCACATATAGCAGATAACCTTTGGTGCCATTTGTCTGATTGCTGCACAAGGTTCTTCAATATTCAGAGCCCATTGGGCCCCTTGATATCGCATTTTTTCTCTTCCTTTACTAGCTGTGTGGCCTTATGGGAGTTCACTTCATTTCTCTGTCTCTTAAATTAGCACATCTGTAAAATGGGAAGAATAATAGTTGTTCCACCGACCTTCCAAGGGTCCTGTTTATCTTTCGGTCAATAACATAGCTTTTCCAGACCCTTCGGATGGGAAAAAGAATATCAGCCCAAAGAGCTCCTGGTCTTGCTGCAGTCTTGGGTGAGAATGGCTCAGCAAGGCCAGAAATGGAACAAATGTTTCATAGGGTTCTCATCTGCTGATCTGTCTTTGCAATGCTGTACCACCCTCCTACACACCCAAATACCTGGCATTTAAACCACACAGGGATACATCAGCCCAAACACATAGAGTGGGTACTTAAGCGTTACAAAAGGGCAGCATGTTCCAGCATAAGTAGATCATCTCACAGTCAGCATCCTCAGTGAGCCACCGCTGCGAAGCCAGTGTGAATGCATCAGAGTCGGGCTACTGTTTTGCTCCTTCCCTCACTGAGCCATCAGGAAACAGACCATAAAGACAAAAGTGGAAGGGGGTGGAATGCACACAAGGTTGACCTAAAAGAGGATCAGGTCCAGTGTGAACCACAGAGATACCGACAGGGTCATTCTGACCATTACAACCTCTGGACACCATCCCTATTCCAGGAGAAGGCCAGGAGTCTCTTTTTATGTAGGAGTTACTCCAGAACAACTTTTATTTCCCTTAATGAGTTTATACCTAGGCCCTTTCCCAGACTTCTGCAACTTCTTGGGTCATCCATATCAAGACAAGTTAATTGAACTACATGCTTCAAATGGAAGCATGCTCATCGTCACCTACTGTAGGTCCCCAAAGGATCAAACTTGTTGATGAAGATATTGTTGGTGATAATGATAAACAACAATACCATTTCGGCCAATAGCTTTCATTTATAGGGGTCTACCTTGTGTCAGGCATCCAGTGGGTTATACCTTAAATTCTCACAATAACCCTATGCAGGAAGTACTATTATTAGCCCCATTTTATAAATGAGGATGATTAGGATTAGGGAAGTGATTTTCTTTGGGTCCATAGCTAGTGGGTGGCATAATTGGGCCTTGGGCCACCTGATTCCAAAGTCTAGGGCCCTTCCCTTGTACTTCATTGCCTCTTTCCCTTCCCCTTTCCCCTATCTGCTGGTTCTTTCAGCTCCCCAGGCCACTTCCCTTTCTCTTAGCTTCTCAGTGAAACTAGAACAGAAGAAAAGAAACTGGGGATGACCCTCACCTCCTCACTGGGCCTCCTGCCCTCTGAAGCTCAAGCCCAAGTCCCAAGATGGGCTTCCAGATAATCTCAAATAGCCTTGGGGCCATCCCTTCAAAACCCTGCAGCACACCTTGGACTGGACACCAGTGGCAGCTGAGGCTCTGTGAACCTTCTTAGCCTCTCCCAAATTCAGAGAGTTTGAAGTAGAATAAAAACTCTGTTTTTCAAAGGTAAGTCTTCTTTGGAATGTCAGTCAATTCTTGATTCCAACACATGAGCCTGAACTGAAGGAGATATCTTACTAATAGCTGCCCTACAGCTGGGCAGTGTTCTATAGTGTCTCCCAGCTGTAGAGCAGGTATTAGTAAGATAAACCCAGATCCATACTAAAGGTGTGGAGGAGCCCTGGTGAGCTGGAGGTTTCCCATCCCCAACTCACAGAATCATGATGTGATCTGTAAGATTCCTCAATTCCTGCCCCTGTGAGTGCTCAAGGCTCTTCCCTCGTCTCTGGACTTAGAGTTGGATATGGCATAAAACATGATTCATGCTATATTTTACGGTAACCCCCAAGATGTGAGGTCAGAGGTGGGGGAGATTGGAGGCAGAGCAGTCAACTGGGGGCTTTAAAAAGAGTCCATGAAAAGATAATGAATTGATAAGACAGATCCCTGAGCCTGGTAGGATTCATATAATATGGCATCTGATTGCCAATTAGGCCCTCGATCTCACTGTGTCCATCCCTACTGCTGTGCCATTCAGCATGCTTGCGCCTCCTGCTGGCATGCTTTCCCCCATATCTGCTTCTCAAAATCTCCACTGTCTTCCCAATCCTATCCAAAAGGCCACCCCATCCAGAGGCCTAGCTTGCTATTCTTCTCCTCCTTGTGCCCAGCCACTGGCGATTCTTCCTCACTCTAACCCCTAAAGCCTGCTCTGTGTGCTTCTCACCTGGAGTCCCTTACGACTCCTATATTAGAATTCCCAGTGCACATTTCCCACTCCCTTGCAAAGCTGGGAGAGCTTTGAGACTCATGCAACATTGGAGTGCTCAGCACTGGGCCTGGCACGAAGTAAAAGCCCAATAAACACTCATTGACTTCAATGCTTTGAATAGCATTTGGGGGCTGGCACACATTCCCTACTCTCCACAGGCCCGCTGAGTTTTGGCTCAGAGGGAAATAATGTGTTTGCTCTTCCCGAGTTAGCTACTGGCTGCTGCCATTTCACTGACTGCGTCCTCAGCAAGGAGCCTGCCTGTCCCTCAGTTCTGCAGACTGCTTGCTTGGTCGGTGGGCCTTGGGCTCCACATGCCCACTATTGTTCCCCTAATCTAGGCAGGAGTGCCCCATCACAAGAATTTGGGCCAGTCTCAGTTAAAAGAATTTACAATTTTGAAAAGTGATCTCTAAGGAGACAGGGTTTGGGCAAGTGAGAGAAGGGAAAATTAGTGGAGAGGGAGGGAGGGAAGGGGGAGCACAGAGACGAGAAACAAGAGCAAAGAAAAGACAATTCTTTGAAATCTAAGGGCCATGAAAACCATAGAACTCTAAGGCAGAGCACTCCTCCCCAAGACTTTCAGCTTGATTTAGCTGAAGAATTCTTGTTCTGTAGAACAGATGCAAGTGAAGGAATTCAGCTCCCTGCCTTTTTGAGCTCTCTCTCTTTCTTTTCCTTCCATGGCAGCCTCTAGGGCCCCTATTTGAGACTTTGTGACCCAGGTCAAGGTGAAAAAACAGGTTCAGGCATAGGTCATCTCTAATAGGCAAAAGCAGTGAGGGGCATGGGCCAGAGTTTAGCTCAAGGCACCTGGAGGCTCAGACTGGAGCTCTGACCCTGTCTGGTGCATTTTGTACAGTGAGCAAATCCTCTCTATGCCCCCTCTTTGGTTTTCTCACCTGAGAAATAGTTACACACTTACTTTGGCTGCATTCTGGAGCTAGAGAGGTCATGGGGGGGTGTAGCAAATTCACAGGTATAAGGTGCTGAATCCTGGAGGTAAGTTCCATCAGTGGCCTTGCTACTGTGGTTTCATGCAAGATTGCCCTGCATAGGGTGTTCACCTTAGCCCCAGCCCCTGGCCCAGAGAAGTACAGTTCAGTTCAAAGATCAATTTGAAATGTACAGTAAGGGTGTCCCAAGGCATTTTTTGTTTGCTGTCATTATTTTTAAATTTTAAAATATTTAATTGACAAACATTATATATATGTAAGGTATACAACATGATGATTTGATATACTTCTGTATTGCATACTGATTACTATAGTCAAATCATTACCACTCATACTTACCGCTTGTGTGAAGGGGGCAGGCAGTGAGGACACTTAAAATCTGCTCTTTTACCAAGTTTCAAGGATATAATACAGTATTAACTATTGTCACCATACGGTACCTTAGATCTCCAGTGATTATTCATCCTATAACTGAAAGTTTATACCCTTTGATCATCATCTCCCAAATCCCCCACCTTCCAGCTCCTGGCAACCACTATTCTGCTTTTATGAGTTTGATTTCAACTTTTTTAGATTCTACATGTAAGACTTTGTGTGCCTGGCTAATTTAACATAATGTCCTCCAGGTTCATCCATGTTGTTAGAAGTGGTAGGATCTTCTTTATGGCTGAATGACATCCCTCTGGGTATATATACCATATTTTCTTTATCTGTTTATCCATTAATGGACATTTAGGCTGATTCCATATCTTGGCTATTGTAAATAATGCTGCAATGAACATGAGAGTGCAGATATCTTTATGAGAGGGTCATTTAATTTCCTTTGGATATATACCAAAAGAAGGATTGCTGGGTCATACGGTAGTTCAATTTTTTTTCCTTTAGGATCCTCCATAGGTTTCCACAGTTGCTGCACCAATTTACAGTCCCACCAAGAGTGTACAAGAGCTCCCTTTTCTCCACGCCCTTGCCAACACTTCTTATCTCTTGCCTTTTTGATACTAGCCATACTAACAGGTGTGAGGTGAAATCTCATGATTATTTTGATTTGCATTTTCCTAATGATTGGTGATGTTGAGCATTTTATCACACATCCATTGGCCATTTGTATGTCTTCTTCAGAAAAATGTCCATTCAGATCATTTGCCCATTTTTAAAATTAATGTATTTGGAGTTTGATGTTGTTTTGTGATTTTCTTTATGTTTGTTTGTTATTGAGTTGTGTAAGTTCCTTATATGTTTCGTGAATAGATATTGACCTCTTATCAGATACATATCTTGTATTTTATTTTGCTGATGGTTTCTTTGCTGTGTAGGAGTCTTGTAATTTCATGTAGTCCCACTTGTTTATTTTTGCTTTTTTTGCCTGTGCTTCTGATATCATACCCCAAAACAATCGTTACCAAGATCAATGGCAAGGAGCTTTTCCCCTATGTTTTCTTCTAGAAGTTTTACACTTCAGGCCTTACTTTTAAATCTTTAAGCCATTTCAAATAAATTTTCATATATGGCGTAAGACAAGGGTTCAATTTTCCTTTTTTGCATGTGCATGTCCTGTTTTTCCAGCACTATTTATTGAAGAGCCTATTCTTTCCCCATTTCATACTCTTGGCACCCTTGTCAAAGTTTAGTTGATAATACATATGTAAGTTTATTCCTGGGCTCTCTATTCTGCTCCATTGGTCTACATGTCAGTTTTTATGCCAGTACCATACTGTTTTTATTATGGTGGATTTGCAATATATCCCAAGGCATTTATTGACACCTGAGAGTGGCATCCAAGTCAGAAGCTCAGTAGGCCTTCCCAGGTTTGGGTACAGTTTACATTTGGCTTTGGAGGCCACTCATTGGATACTGGGCAATGAAGCTAAGCTGTTGAGACCTCCCAGCTCTCTGAAAAGCTTTTCCATCTGACCATGTGCTTAAGGACACTTCACTTATTCAGGCCTCGTGTCCTGACGAGTTCAATAGGGAGGGGGCACTGCCCTAGCTGTGGGGTCTGCACTAAATCTACATGTTATGCACCCTGATGATCAATAACCTTCCCCAGCTGTAGCTTCCACAACTGTACTTTCAGTGACTGATTTCTTTAGCAGATAGCAATACCTGGGCTCCACCCTATTGCCACCTTTTCCCCTCCCACCTCCCTTACCGAACTGCTTCCTGATGATTAAGCCTTCTCAAATCCTAGAGAGAACTAAATGTGCTCCTCAGATATATCCCTGCAAGCCTAGATATAGGGTGCTAAGGGTGTGGAGGCCAGGTAGAAGTCCAGCCAAGACCTAAGGACATGTTACTCATGTCATTACCCCTCCTTTGGGGTCAGTTTTGAGAAGGAATAGGAAACAGGTGCTGGACTGTGGAGAAAAATTGCTGTGAGGAGAGTGATGACCCCAGAGCAGAGGCAGCAATAATGGAGCACACACAAGATAGCTAGGCAGGCTGTCTCAGGGCCTTATCTTCCTAGTGTGGAGAGTAGGGGAGGAGATCATGAAATTAGAGGAGGTGGTTGCTGCTAACCGGCCCCTTCAGTGGCCCCATCAAATCTCGGGCATCCGTGGCCACTATGATCTGTGTCCCTTGAGTAGTTCAATTCCTTCATTCCACAAGTAGTGATTGAGTGTCTACTCTGTGTTAGCACTCCATGAAGTCAACACGACAGACAATGCCTCTGCCCTCATGGAGCAGGCAGTGCAGAGAGGGCACTTCTACAGCAAATAAATGTTTTGAGAGGAACTATGATATGATTGAGAACAAAGAGAGGAAGAGGTGGTTTACTAGTGTGGTCTGATGTTCAGGAAACCTTCCTGAGGAGGTGACATTTGAGCTGAAATCTGAAAGACGAGAAGTAATTAGCCATGTGAGCAGTTACAGGAAGAGCATTTCAGGCAAAGGGACTAATACGTACTAAGGCTATGTGGTGGATGGAGGGTGGTGCGGAACTTCACTTACTCAAGGAATGAAGGCCAGCAAGGTTTTGTGCTTTGCTAGCTCTGAGGCTCTGATTGAGACAGACTGTCCACAGCTTAGGGAGCCTACTACCACCACTGTGAATCCTAGCATTGTGGCCACACACATCACTCTTGTACTCCCCTCTCTCATCCACTGCAGGACGGAGGGCTTCAGGATTCCCCTCTTTTTCCTCTTTCATCCCAGAGCAGCACTGCAGATCCAGCAACCGTGAGCACACCCATTCCTTTCTTTTGCCTCTCTTCCTGGATGCAACTGAGTGCTTTGGAAAGCCTCAGAAATGTGACATGAGAAGAGGCAGAAACGACTTACATATATTGGAGAAGAGTCTCTTTGCATTTGGATTTCCCTGTTCGTTGGCACACTTATATCTACAGACAGAGCTGACACTATGCTCCTGAATATTGGGCCCACCATGGTGTCTTTACTATATTTGAAACTTTGCCGTGGTTGCTATGTCCATTTGCAAAGATTCGGGTCCGACTCCTGAGGACTCATGGAATCAATAAGGACCCCACCCCCACCCCCACGCCACCTCTCGAAACTGATGGCCACCAGAAATCCAAGCCCTGGCAGGTGGTAGACACATTACACATTTTAACTCACCCACACATCTCCCCATGCCAGCATTGTTACTGTCCTCTCTCTCTCTCCTCCTTTTCATCACCATGCAATGGAAAGAGCACTGGGCCAGGAATCCAGAAACTAAAACTATAGTCCCGGCTTTGCCACTGACCAAGTGACTGACTTTGTGGCTGTGGGCAAGCTATTTCAGCATATTCATTGAGCACTTGCTATGAGACAAAAGCAAAGCTGACATCTCCTGGCTACAATTCCTTACTCTGTAAAATGGGAACAATATTATCCACCTTGTTAGGCTGTCAGTGATATTATATGGATGACAGTTTGCCAAGTGTCCTAATATTCTGACCGACTCTGTAATAAAAGAACTTAGTTGCACTGATTAGCTGCTTCATCCAGATTTTTAAATCAATTATATTCAAGAGTAATTTACATAAATTGCACCCACTTTAAATGCACAGTTTGATGCAGTCTAGCAAATGCACATATACCTAATACCACCATAAAAATCAAGATATAAAGCATTCCCATTGGCCCCTTTGGAATAAATCTTACTCACTCCAACCTTCGGCAGCTATTTATCTCCTTTCTGTAACTGTGGAGTAGTTATAATTTTTCTAGAGTTTCACACAAATGGAATCAAAGAGTAAGTATTCTTGTGTTTGGCTTATTTCTCTCAATATGATGTTGATTGATCTAGTTGTTGCTAGTGACAGCAGTTCATTTCTTCATATTGCTGAGTATTATTCTACATTCTAGATACACTAAAATTTTTATTCATGCACCAGCTGATGGGCAGTTAGGTCACCTCTAGTTTTTGCTATAATAAATAATGCCTCTATAAATATTCACAAACAAGCTTTTGTGTGGATATGTTTCTATATTTTGAGTAAACTATTAGAATTGGAATTGCTTCACATGGGGTATACAGTATATGAATGCACTGTTTTCTTTAAATCTATTGATGTTCTCCTGGACATGAGGGTTGTTTCTAGTTTTTGGCTCTTGTGAATAAAATTGCTATTAACATTTATGTGGGCATATGTTTTGATTCACTATGGTAAATACCTACAAGTAAAAGTGCTATCTTGTATGATAAATGTATGCTAAATGTTATTGGACCCTGGCAAACTGGTTTTCCAAAATGCCTGTACAATTTACATTTTCACTCGTAATACATGCAAGTTCTAGTTGGTCCACATTCTCAACAGCACTTGGTGTGTTCTGTCTTGGTATTGTGTGTCTTATTATTTAAAACTTTATTAATTCTTTTGTCTGTTTAGTGGTATCTTGTTATTTTAATTTGCATTTCCCTAATGACTAATGACATTGAAAATCTTTTCAAGTACTTTTTTTTTTTTTTTTTGAGATGGAGTCTCGCTCTGTCGCCCAGGCTGGAGTGCAGTGGCGCAATCTCGGCTCACTGCAAGCTCCGCCTCCCGGGTTCACGCCATTCTCCTGCCTCAGCCTCTCCGAGTAGCTGGGACTACAGGTGCCCGCCACCACGCCCGGCTAATTTTTTTGTATTTTTATTAGAGACGGGGTTTCACCGTGGTCTCGATCTCCTGATCTCGTGATCCGCCCGCCTCGGCCTCCCAAAGTGCTGGGATTACAAGCGTGAGCCACCGTGCCCGGCCTCTTTTCAAGTACTTGTAGATTATTCGTATATCTTCTTTTGTGAAGTTTATTATTCAAATCTTTTGCCCATTTATAATTTATTTGTTTTTCTTCATATTACAGAATTTTAAGAGTTCTTTATAGACTCAACATACAGGTCCTACATCAAATACATGATTTGTGAATATACTCCCTCACTCTGTGGCCTGTCCTTTTATTTTCTAAACAATGTCTTCTGAAAAGCAGAAGGTTTTAATTCTGGTGAAGTACAAATTACTGTTTTCGTATGGTTTAGGGTTTTTATGTCTTAGTTAAGAAAGCTTTGCCTACTTAGTGTCAAAAAATTTTTCTCCTATGTTTCCTCAAAAGTTTCATGATTTCAACTTTTATGTTTAGGTCTATTATCCACATCGAGTTAATATCTGTGACTTGCATGAGAAAAGAATCAAGATTTATTTTTGGATATCCAGTTGTTCTGACACCATTTCTTGAAAGGAAATATTTTCCCAATTGAGTTACATTGGCATCTTAGCCAAACTTCAGCTTATCTATTTTTGATTTCTCTATTCTGTTCCATTGATCTATGCATCTATCCTTTCACCAGTCCACAATAACTTGATTACTGTAGCTTTATGGTAAGTCTTAAAATTAGATGGTGTAAGTCCTCCAGCTGTGTTCTTCTTGTTCAAGATTAACATATTAAAATCCTTTTGAACATATATATATATGATTAAGCTTGTTAGATTTTATTAAAAAGGTTTTGCTAGAGTTTTAATTTCCCTTTTGCTTTCTTCATCGACCCGTTGGTTTCAAGAGCACGTTGTTTAATTTTCATCTATTTGTAAAGTTTCCAAAGTTTCTCCTGTTATCGGTTTCTAGTTTTATACTATTGTGGTCAGAATAGATATTTGGGGCCAGACACAGTGGCTCAGGTCTGTGATCCCAGTGATTTGGGAGGCCAAGGTGGAAGGACTGTTTGAGGCCAGGAGTTTGAGACCATCCTGGTCAACATAGTGAGACTCCGTCTGTACAAATAATTTTAAAAATTAGCCAGGTGTGATGGCACATACCTGCAGTCCTCACTACTCGAGAATACCACTTGAGCCCAGGAATTCAAGGCTACATTGAGTTATAATCATGCTAGGTGACAGAGCAACACCCTCTTTCTAAAATAAAAAAGATACTTGATATGATTTTGATCTTAAGTTTATTAAGACTTGTTTTGTGGCCTAATATATTATCTTTCCTATAGAATGTTCCATGTGCAGTTGAGAAGATTGTATATAATGTAGCTGTTTGATGGCATATTCTATAAATGTCTGTTAGGTCCATTTAATCTAGAGAGCAGTTTAAAGCTGATGTTTCTTTGTTAATTTTCTGTCTGAATGATCTGTCTGTTGCTGTAAGTGGGATACTGAAGTCCTCTACTCTTATTGTATTGGATAGTCCACGTTTCTCTTCAGATCTATTAATACCTGCTTGATATATTTGGGTACTCCAAAGTTGGGTGCATATGTGTTTATGATTGTTGTATTATCTTGCTGAATTGACTTCTTTATCTTTATATAATCTTTGTTTATTTTTACAGTTTTTGACTTGAAGTCTATTTTATCTGAGTATAGCTACTTCTGCTCTCTTTTGGTTTCCATTTGCATGGAATATATTTTCCATTCCCTTTCTTCCAGTCTTGAGTGTCCTTAACAGTGAAATGAGCATATAAACCAGAATATAGCTGGGGTTTTTTGTTTGTTTGTTTGTTTTATCCATTCCAGCCATTCTGTGTCTTGAATTTACATTCAAGGTGATTATTAGTAGGTAAGGAATTATTGCTATCATTTTGTTATTTTTTTTCTAGTTGTTTTGTAGATCTTTTCCTCCTCTCTTACTGTCTACCTTTGTGGTTAAGTGAATTTCTTTAATAGTATATTTTGGGTTTTTGCATTTTATTTTTATTGTATCTATTATAACTTTTTGCTTTGTGGTTACACTAAGTGTTACAAAAATATCTCATGATATAACAGGTTATTTCAAGCTGATAACACGTAAGCTTTTATAGCCATAAAAGACTACATTTTAATGACACTCTCTACTTCACATTTTGAATTTTTGACAGCATCATTCACATCTTTTTGTATTGCATATCCCTTAACAAATTATTATAGTTATCCTTATTATTTTTAATAGTTTTGTCTTTTAACCTTCATACTAAAGATGTGACTGATTTATACACCATCGTTACAGTATTAGAGTATTGTCAATCTGACTGTACTTACTTTCACCAGTGAATTTTATACTTTAAAATGCTTCGGTGTTAGTCGTTACTGCCCTTTGCGTTCAGTCTGAAAACTGAAGAACTCCCTTTAGCATTTGTTTTAAGACAGATTTGGCGGTGATGAACTCCCTCAGCTTCTGTTTGTCTGGCAAAATATTTCTCTCTCCTTTAGTTCTGGAGGATAGCTTTGCTGGATAAAGTATTCTTGATTGGCAGGCCTTTTTCTTCCTTCAACACTTCATGTATGTCATCCCACTCTCCTCTGGCTTATATGGTTTCTGCTGAAAAATATTGAGACTTGTTTTATGGATGAGATTATGGTTTATTTTGGTGAATGCTCTGTGTAAATGTGAAAAATCTGTCAACAGTTGTTGGATAGTGTTCACAATTCTATATCCTTTCTGTCTGTGTACTTCTATCAGTTACTGAATAAGATATATTAACATTCAACTATATCTATTCTCCATCCCCTTCTGTCAATTTTTGCTTCACATACTTTGAGGCTCTATTATTAGTTGTATTATATCTTGTTGATTAGTTGACAATGTCATTATAGGGAATGTACCTCTTTTTAATGAAAATTGTTCTTATTTTAAATCTAGTTTGTCTTATATCAGTATAGCCGACCAGCATTTTTTTGTAGTAGTTGAGTGGCATATCTTTTGGGGCCCTCTTATATTCAGCCCGTTGGAGTCTTTACATTTAAGCTGTGTTTCTTGCAAATGGCATATTGTCTTGTCTTTCATTTTCATCTACTCAATTTTTTTTACATTACATGCATGGAGTTTTTAGATTATTTGCATTGCAAGTATTGTTGATATGGTTATGTTTAAGTGTAACATCTTGTTATCTGTCTTCTATTTGTCCCATCTGTTCTTCCTTCACCTAAACCTTTTTTCTTTCTGCTATATTAGGCCATTCTTGCACTGCCATAAATAAATACCTGAGGCTCGGTAATTTATAAAGAAAATTGTTTTAATTGGCTCACAGTTCTGTAGGCTATACATGCATGGCACCAACATCTGCTCAGCTTCTGGGGAGGACTCAGGGAGATTTTATTCATGGTAGGAGGCAAAGCAAGAGCAGACAGGACACATGGCAAAAGCAGGAGCAAGCAGGGGAAAGATGCCATACACTTAAACAACCATATCTCACAAGAACACACTCAGTATTGTGAGGACAGCACCAAGCCATGAGGGACCTGCCCCCATGACCCAAACACCTCCCACAAGGATCCACTTTCAACACTGGGGATTAAAATTTAACATGAGTTTTGTTGGGGACATATATTCAAACTAAATCGCCTTGCTTTTTGTAAGATTTTTAAAACATTCCATTACATCTCCATTACTGACCTCTGTTTCCAACATTTTATTGTGAATTTTTCAAACTTGTAGTAACATAGAAATAATTTTACAGGGAACACACATATAACCACCACCTAGTTTCTACTATTATGATTTTACTATAATCGTTCTATCACATACTTATGCATCTATCTATCTATCCCTCCACCCATTAACCAATCCATTTTTCAGTGCATTGTAAAATAAATTAGAGATGTTAGTACACTTCTCACTAAATACTTCAGCAATCATATCATGAAAATTTGATGCTTGTTTATGACTTTTTATCCATTAATATAAATTTACATGAAATGCAATGCTCAAATTGTAAGTGTACATTCTCTGAGTTTTAACAAATAAATACATCTATATAACATAAATCCATAACAAAATTTAGAATATCACCATCTCCCCAGAAAGTTCCCATATGTCTCTTTCCAGTCAATCACCATGATACCCATCCAATTTGATTTTTTCTATTAGAAATTAGTTTTACTTATTTAAGAACTTTACATAACATGAATCCTATAAAATCTTCTTTTATGTAAGGCTTATTTCACTTAGCATAATATTTTTGAAATTAATCCAAGTCGTTGAATGTATGAACAATTCATTCCTTTATATTTCTTAGTAATATGTCATTTGTTTGACTATACTACAGCTTTTAAATGCGTTCTCCTTTTGTAAGACACCTGGGTTGTTTTCAATTTTTAGCTATTATGAATATAATTTAGCTATTATGAGTGGATAAATGCTCCCAGTTTTCTTGGGTCAATTTCTAGAAGCTGAATTTCTGAGTCACTAGGCAGGTATACAATAATCCTTATAAGAAACTGCTAGGTCTTTTGTCCAAGAGAGGTATACAATTTTGTTTTTCAAACAGCCATCTATGACATTTTCAGCTCTTCCACATCACTGCCAATGTTTGGTAGTGTTTCAGTCTTTTTAGTTTAGTCATTCTGCTACGTATATAGTGGTATCTCACCATGGTTTTAATTTGTTGAACACTTGTTGATGTGCCTATTGGCCAGTCATACTCTCTTCTAAAGTGAGTGCTGAAATATTTTGTTTTTCATAAAATTGGATTACTTGTCTTATCTTAGTTTTAAGATTTCTTAATATATACTGGCTATCAGACCTTTCCATATAGTTGTTTTTAAAATATATTTTGCCTGTAGGTGGCTTGCATACTTATTGTTTCTTGTTTTCTTTTGATAATTAGAAATTTTTAATGTAGATAAAATCTAATTCATTATTTCTCTTTTTATTGTTATTGTTTTCTGTGATGTATATAAGAAATATTTGCATAATACCAAATTCAAAGTTTTTTCTTTTTCTCGTAAATGAATTATGGTTTTAACCTTTTTATCTTGGCTAATTATTCATTTTATTTTTATTATACATAAATATATGTGTGTGCATATAAATATATATATTTCAATAGCTCTTGGGGTACAAGTGTTTTTTGGCTACTTGAATGAATTATATAATGGTGAAGTCTGAGATTTTAGTGCACCTATCACTTGAGTAGTGTACATTGTATAAAATATATAGTTTTGTATCTCTCACCCTCCTCCCACCCTTCCCCATTCTGAGACCGTAAAGTCCATTATACCACTCTGTATGCCTTTGCATACCCATAGCTTAGCTCCCACTTATAAGTGAGAACATACAGTATTGGGTTTTGCATTCTGGAGTTACTACACTTAGAATAATGGCTTCTAGATCCATCCAAGTTGCTGCAAAAGACGTTATCTCATTTTTTGTATGGCTAAGTAGTATTCCACAGTGTATATATGCCACATTTTCTTTATCCACCCATTGGTCGATGGGCACTTAGGTTGGTTCCATATCTTTGCAATTGTGAATTGTGCTGTAATAAACATATGCATACAGATATTTTTTGATATAATGACTTATTTTCCTTTGAATCGGTACCTGGTAGTGGGATTGCTGGATCAAATGGTAGATTTACTTTTAGTTCTTTAAGAAATATCCATACAGTTTTCCATAGAGATCGTACTAACTTACATTTTCACCAGGCGTGTATAAGCACTCGCTTTTCACCACATCCAAACCAACATCTATTGCTTTTTGACTTTTTAATAATGGACATTCTGGCTGGGGTAAGATAATATCTCATCATAGTTTCAATTTGCATTTTCATGATGATTAGTGATGTTGAGCATTTTTCATGTATTTGTTGGCCATTTTATATCTGCTTTTGATAAATGTCAATTCATGTCTTTTGCCCACTTTCTGATGGGATTATTATTTTTCTTGCTGGTTTGTTTGAGTTCCTTGTAGATTCTGGATATTAGTCCTTTGTCAGATGCATAGTTTGCAAATATTTTCTCCCATTCTATGAATTGTCAGTTTACTCTGATTATTTCTTTTGCTGTGCAGAAGCTTTTTAGTTTAATTATGTGTCGTTTATTTATTTTTGTTTTTGTTGCATTTGCTTTTGGGGTCTTAGTTGTAAATTCTTTACCTAGGCCAGTGTACAGAAGAGCTTTTCCTAAGTTTTCTTCTAGAATTTGTATCATTTCATGTCTTAGATTTAAGTCTTTGATCTATCTTGAGTTGATTTTTTATATGCTGAGTATTATGGAACCAATTTCATTCTTCTACATGTGACTATCCAGATTTCCTATTGCATTTACTGAACTATTTATTGAACAGGGCCTCCTTTCCCCAAACTATTTTTTGTATGCTTTGTTAAAGATCAGTTGGTTGTAAGTGTTTGGTTTCATTTCTGGATTCTCTATTCTGTTCCATTGGTCTATATATCTACTTTTATACCAGTACCATGCTGTTTTGGTAACAACAGCCTTGTAGCATAATTTGAAGTCAGGCAATGTGACTTGATACCTCTGGATTTGTTCTTTTTGCATAGGAGTACCTTGACTATTTGGGCTCTTTTTTGGTTCCAGATGAATTTTAGAATTGTTTTTCCTAATTCTGTGAAAAGTTATGTTAGTATTTTGATGAGAATTGCATTGAATCTGTAGATTGCTTTGGGCAGTATGGTCATTTTCATTATACTGATTCTTCCAATCCATAAGCATAGGATATATTTCCATTAGTTTGTGCCATCTATGATTTTTTTCAACAGTGTTTTGTAGTTCTCCTTATAAAGATGTTCGCCTCCTTCATTAAATATATTTCTAGGTATTTTTGGCAGCTTTGTAAAAGGGATTGAGTTTTTATTTTATTTTCAGCTCGGCTGTTGTTGGTGTATGGCAGTGCTATGGATTTATGTACATTGATTTTGTAACCTGATTCTTTACTGAGTTCATTTTCCAATCTAGGAGTCTTTTAAAGGAGTCTTTAGGGTTTTCTAAGTATATGATCATATCATCGACAAACGGAGATAATTTAACGTCCTCTTTTCCAGTTTGGATTCCCTTTCTTTCTTTCTCTTGCCTGGTTGCTCTGGCTAGGACTTCCAATACTATGTTGAATATGAGTGGTAAGAGTGGGTAGCCTTGTCTTGTTCCAGTTCTTCGGGGAATGCTTTCAACTTTTTCCCATTCCGTATGATGTTGGTTGTGGGTTTGTCATATATGGCTTTTATTATTTTGAGGTATGTTCCTTCTATGCTTAGTTTTTTGAGGATTTTTATCATAAAGAAATGCTGGATTTTATCTAATTTTTTGCATCTATTGAAATGGTCATATGGTTTTTGTTTTTAGTTCTGTTAATGTGATGTATCACATTTATTGACTTATGTATATTACGCCATTCCTGTATCCCTGGGGTGAAACCCACTTGATTGTGGTGAATAATCTTTTCGATGTGCTGTTGGATTCAGTTTGCTAGTATTTTTGTCAAGGATTTTTGCATATATGTTCATCAGGGATATTGTTCTGTAGTTTTTGTTGTTGTTGTTATATCCTTTCCTAGTTTTGGTATTAAGGTGATACTGGCATTATAGAATGAGTTAGGAAGGAATCCCTCTTTCTCAATCTTTTGAAATAGTTTCTGTAGAATTGGTACCAATTACTTGAAAGTTTGGTAGAATTTGGCTGCAAATCCATTGGGCCCTGGGCTATTTTTTTTGTTGGCAATTTTTAAATTATTGATTTAATCTCACTGCTACTTATTGTTCTGTTCAGGATTTCAACTTCTTCCTGTAATAATCCATTTTAAATTCAGTTTTGTGTAGAGTGTGAAGGAGGTGACTGAATTTCATTTTTATCTACATAGCTATCCAGTTGTGTTAGCATTATTTGTCAAAAAAAATTCTTTTCCTGCACTAAATTGCTTTGAGAATGATATAGAATAAAATCAAATGACAATGTAGTATGGGCTTATTTCTGTACTCTTAATTCTGTTCCATTAGTTTGTTTGTTAATCTTTATGCCAGTATCACACTTTTATGATTATTATAGCCATTTTAGTAATTCTATAGGTCAGGTCATGTAACTACTCCAATTATGTTTTTATCAAGATTCCTATATACATGCAACAGCTTTTGTCTTTTCATACATATTTTAGAATCAGCTTGTCATTTCTATACAAAAATTATGATGGAATTTTGACTGGGACTGCACTGAGTTTATAAATCGATTTGGGTAAAATTGCTATTTTAACAATATTGAGTATTCTATTCCATAAAATGGTCTATACCTCCAATTATTTAGTCTTCAGAAATGTTTTGTCATTTTTCAGAATAGAGGTCTTATATATATTTTGTTAAACTGATTCCTATTTTGGTTTTGATGCTACAGTAAATGAAATTTTCAAATTTTCTTTTTGTATATTAATTTTATATTTAGTGATATTGCTAAATCCACTTATTATTTAGAGGAGATGCCTTTTAGATTCCTTAGTATTTTCCACAATAAAGTTTTGCTATCTGCAAATACAGACAGTTTTACTTCTTCTTTTCCAAATATTTTGACTTTGCTTTTAAAAATTTTTTCAAATTTCACTGGCTATAACTGCCACTACAATATTGTATGAAAGTGGTGAGCATGGGCATCTTTTCTTTTTCCTTATCTTACGTTGAAAGCTTTCAATATTTCACCATAAATATGATGCTAGCTGTAAGACTTTCATTTGTGGCTGTTGTCAGATGTAGTACGATCTTATGAATAGAAGTTTGCTGAGAGTTTTTATAAAGGAAGATGGTTGAATTTTGTCAAATACTTTTTCTGTCGATTGAAATGATCATTGTTTTTTACTTTTTCCTTCTAACACAGTGAATTATATTGATTACTTTTCAAGTGTTAAATCAATCTTGCATTTCAAGGAGACACCATGTTTGATTATTATGTGTTATCATATATATATGTATATACATATATATGCATACACACATATATAGATCTGATTAAATTAACATTTGGTAAGTATTTCAAAATCAATATTCATGAGGAATATTGTTTTGTAACTCTTTGTAATACCTTTTGTTATATTTTGGTACTAAGGTTATGCTGGTTTGATAAGACAAGTCTGGAATTTTCCCTCTTCCTCTATGTCCTGATGCAGTCTGTGTAAGATAGGTGTCATTTCTTTCTTAAATGATTAATTGTATTTACCAGTGAAACCATCTGGACTTGAAGATTGTTTGCATGAATGTATTTGATAATTAATTTGATTTCTTTATTAGATATAGACCTATGCAGATTTAATATACTGTCTTATGTTGGTTTTGGTAAGTTGTATTCTTTAATTAATTTGTCTGTGTCTTGTAAGTTTTCAAATTATTGTTGACATAAGCTTGTTCATGATTTTTATTAACTTGTTATGTCTTTTAGACATAAAAAAGGCCAATTAGACATGTAGTGATAAACTCACTTTCACCCTTGGTATTAGTAAGTTGTTTTCTTTCCTTAAGTAATTGTCTAAGTAGAAATTAATCAATTTTATTGATATTTTTAAAGAACAAATTTTAGTTTGGTTCATTTTCTCAACTGTTTTTCTTTTTGTGTCCTTTCTTCTACTTACTTCGGGTTTACTTTATTATTTAGTTTCTTTATAATAAATTAATAGATTGTATTTTGTCTTCTTTTCATTTTTAATATAAGCATAATGCTATAAATTTCTTTGAAGCACTGCTTTATCTACATTACTCAAATTTCGATATCTTGCATGTCATTATCATTCAGAATTCAAAATAAATTATAATTCTTTTTGTGATTTTAAAATGCCTTTTCATGTTATTCATATGATCTGTATCTTTACTAAGTTTTTTCTCTAGTTATTCTCACAATTGTTGAGATAGGACTGTTAAAACCTTCAAAAATGATTGTAAATATGTCTATTTTCTTCTTTTAACTTTGTTGATTTCTGCTTCATGTATTTTTAATCTCTTTTATTAAATGCATACGTATTTATGATCGTTATGTCTTTCTCATGCATTGGCCCTTTTGTCATTATGAAACATTACTGTTTATCTCTCATGATACTCTTTGTATTGAAGTTTATTTTGCTAATATAATAGCAATGCCATCCTTCCTTTGGTAACTGTGTGCAAGATGTATCTTTATCTCTTTACATTTAAAGTTCATCTCTTATAGATAGTATATAGTAGGATATTGCTTATATACAAGTCTAGCAATCTCTGCCTTTTAATTCAAGCATCCTCTGTTTAACATTTAATGTAATTATTGACATTATATTTAATTGTTTTGGTTTCAGTGTCTCTTCTATTTTTTTCCCTTATGTTCCTCCTTTCCTGTTATTTTTTTGGCTTAGTTACTTTTCTGCTTTCATTTTATCCATCGCCCATTTACATCTAACTGTCTTTATGTTACTTTTTTACATTTATAAACTTTATCTTTAAATCAGTTTTAGATTCATGGAAAAATTGAGAGGAAAATACAGAGATATTCCATATACTCCCTGCCTCCACAAATGCATAGCCTCTCCCATTATCCACATCTTCTATCATAGTGGCACAGTTGTTATAATTAATGAAGCTGCATTAACACATTATTGTTACTCAAAGTCCATAGCTTACATTAGCGTTCACTCTTGGTGTTGTACATTCTATGAGTTTTGACAAATGCATAATGACATGTAGCCACCATTTTAGTATCACACCACCATCGTAATATCACACAGAGTATTTCCACTGCCCTGAAATCCTCTATGCTCCACTTATTCATTTATCCTTCCCCCTAATTCTTAGCAAACACTGATCATTTTACTGCATACATTTTTGCCTTTTCCAGAATGTCATATAGTTGGAGTCATACAGTATATTGCTTTTTCAAATTGGCTTCTTTCACTTAATTTCCTTCATATCTTTTCATGACTTGGTAGCTCACATCTTTTTAGTGCTAAATAATAGCCCATTATCTGGATGTACCAGTTTGTTTATCCATTCACTTACTAAAGGTCATCTTAGTTGCATCCGAGTTTTAGAAATTATCAATAAAGCTGCTATAAATATCTATGTGCAGGTTTTGTGTGGGCATAAGTCTTCTATTTACTTGGATAAATGCTAGGAACACAATTGCTTGATTGTATGGTGAGCACATGTTTATTTTTGTAAGAAACTGCTTAACTGTCTTCTGAAGTGGCTGTTCCGTTTTGCATTTCCATCAGCAACTAATGAGAGTTACTGTTGCTCTACATCCTTGCTAGCATTTGGTATTGCCAGTGTTTTAGATCGGCCACTCTAAAAGGTATAGTGGTATCACATTATCATTCTAATTTAAAACTTCCTAACGACATATGATGTTGAGTGTCTTTTCATATGCTTACTTGTCATCCATTATTTTTTGGTAAAGTGTCTGTTTGGGTCTTTTGCCCATTTTAAAAAATCAGGTTGTTCATTTTCATATTGTTGAATTTTATGAAATCTTTTTATATTTCGAATAACAATACTTTATCATATATATCTTTTGCAAATATTTTCACTCAGTCTGTGGTTTGTCTTCTTATTCGTTCAGTATTGTCTTTCACAGGGCAGAAGTTTTTCATTTTCATGAAGTTCAGCTTATCAATTAGGTTTTTCATGTATCATGCCTTTGGCGTTGTGTCTAAAATGTCATCTCCATATCTGAGGTCATCTAGGTTTTCCCCTGTTATCTTCTAGGAATTTTATAGTTTTGAATTTTACTGTCTGTGATTAATCTTGATTGAATTTTTGTGATGGATGTAATTTCTGTGTCCAGATTCATTTTTTTCTCCTTGTAGATGTCCAGTTCTTCTACCAATATTTATTAAAAAGACTCTTTTCTCCATTGTATTGCCTTTGTTTTTCTGTCAAAAATCAGCTGACTAGAGTTATGTGGGTCTATTATTGACTCTCTGTTCTTTTCTGCTGATCCATTTGTCTATTCTTTTATCATACTATGCTGCCTTGATTACTGTAGATTTATAGTAAGTCTTGAAGTCAGGTAGTGTCAGTCCTCTGACTTTGTTCATCTCCCTGAATATTGAGTTGACTATTCTGTGTTTTTTGCCTCTCCATATAAACTTTAGAATCAGTTTTTGTGAGCAACAAAATAAGATGCTGGGATTTTTATTGGGATTGCATTGAAATTATAGATTAAGTTGTGAACAACTGACATCTTGATAATATTGAGTTATCTTATCCATGAACATAAAATCTCCTCCATTTATTTAGTTCTTCTTTGACATCTTTCATCAGAGTTTTGTAGTTTTCCTTATATGCTGTACATATTTTGCCAGATTTATATCTAAGTATTTCATTTTTAGGAAGTTCTGTGTTTTTTATTCAAATTCTACTTGTTCATTGCTGGTATATAGGAAAACAATTGACTTTGGCATATTAACTTTGCATCCTGCAACCTCGCTATAATTACTTATTAGCTTCAGGAGGTTTTGTTGTTGTTGTTGTTGTTGTTGTTGTTGATTCTTTCAGATTTTCTACATAGGTAATCATATCATTCATGAAGAAATATGTTTTTATTTCTTTCTTCCCAATCTATATATCTTTGGTTTCATTTTCTTATCTTATTGCGTTTGATAGGACTTCCAGTATAATGTTGAAATGCTGTAGTGAGAGGAGACATCCTTGCCTTTCTCTTGATCTTAGTGGGAAACCTTCCAGTTTCTCACCATTAGGTATGTTAGCTGTAGGTTTCCTGTAGATGTTCTTTATTAAGTTGAGGATTTCCCCCTCTCTTCCAGGCTTTCTCAGAGTTTTCATCACAAATGGATGCTGGATTCTGTCAAATACTTTTTCTGTATCCATTAATATGACCATATGATTTTTTTCTTCTTTAGCCTATTGGTGTAGTGGATTATATTAACTTATTTCTATTGTTGAAACAACCTTGCATACCTGAAGCAAATCCCACTTGGCTGTGATGTACAATTCTTTTTTATACATTGCTGGATTCCATTTATTAATACAAATATCTGTTGAGGATTTTTGCATTTATGTCAATGAGAGGTATTGGTTTGAAGTTTTATTTTCTTATAATGCCTTTGTCTGTTTTTGGTATTAGGGTAATACTGGTCTCATAGAATGAGTTACGGAATATTCCCTCTGCCTTCGTCTTCTGAAAGAGATTGTAAAGCATTGGTATAATTTCTTTCTTAAATATCTAGTAGAATCCCTCAGTGAGAACTCATCTGAGCCTGGTGCTTTCTGTTTTGTAAGGTTAGGAATCACTGATTCAATTTTTCAATAGATATAGGGCTATTCAGATTGCTATTTGTATTACTTTTTAATGTTACTCTAAGTGCTTAATATACACCCCTAGTTTTTCGTGGTTTAGTTAGAGTTAGTGTTCTACACAAAATACTGTCACACAAAATGTAAAAATCTTGCAACTGAATTGGTCCATTCACTTCACCACCCTTCATGCTGTAGTTTTCATACACACGTGCACACACACGCACACATATATGTACTACATGCTATATATGTTATATGATACATATATATGCTATACATATGCTATATGCTACATGTGTTTGTGAAACAAGAGGGGGGAAATTGATTTTTCAAATTTTCCCATGTATTTAACTTTTCTTATGTTATTCTTTTGAATCCGGATTTATCTCACCCCAATTTAACAAATCTGCCTTCTCCCAGATTTGTTAAACATTAGAGTCACCTGAGGAAGGTTTTGTAAAAGCAGGTGCCCAGTGCCAGGACAGTACTGTTCATAGGTGAGGCTTAAGCATGGGCCTTTGCAAGATGCTCCCAACATTACCTGATGTACAACCAAGGCCAAGCAGGCCCAAGCTCCTCCTGAGCTGCCAAATAGCGTGACAAATATCCTGGGGCTGGCTCGCTGTTTTATCCTGTTCCCACCTCGTGTGTCATCAAGGTATTGGCCTTATATTATCTGATTATGAGTGCCTTTTTTATCTCTCCTAAAACGTCCTTCTTCAAACTTCAAAGTCTTCTCCTAACTCATGAATGCTGGCATTAGAAGACAAATTTGGTCATTCTTTCTTTTAGCCTCTATCTTGCCATTTGACTCTTCCTATGATGTATCTTTAGGTTCTCCAGCACTGTCTACCCACCCCAGAAAACTCTTTCATTCACTCTTTACAAAAAGTATGTGTTACTTCTAAACTTCACCCTTATGGATATCACAGTGACATGAGAGGCATGTAGCAATGTAGGAAACAGTGTGTTTTCTTGAGTCAAGTGGTCTCAGTTCAAAATTCATCTTGACTCCCGATGAAATTCATGATAATAGACAAGCAACTTAACTTTCTGTCTCTCAGTATCCTCACATGTAAAATAGGGATAATAGTAATTCCAACTCATAAAGTTTCAGAGAAATTTGATATGCGTTGTTTAGCACAATACATGACACTAAGAAAGTTCAAATCTATCAATAATAGCTGGTTATTGCCATTATTAAGACAGAAATGGTCTCTGTTCTCTACAGAGCTTACTAGGCCAGTACTAACCCAAGTGTGGTCCAGAGAGTGCTACTTATCCTTGATGGGACAGGGAGCTTGTAACAGAATGTAAACCAAATCATCACTAAGCACGCTGTTTAATACAGTTGACGTTTATTTTCTTTCTTTTTTGTTTATTTTTTGGAGTCCCGCTCTGTTGTCAGGCTGAAGTGCAGTGGTGCAATCTCAGCTCACTGCAACCTCAGGCTCCCAGGTTCAAGCAATTCTCCTGCCTCAGCCTCCCGAGTAGCTGGGACTACAGGCACACGCCACCACGCCCAGCTAAGTTTTGTATTTTTAGTAGAGATGGGGTTTTACCATGTTGGCCAGGATGGTCTCGATGTCTTGACCTCTCATGATCCACCCGCCTCGGCCTCCCAAAGTGCTGGGATTACAGCTGTGAGCCACCGCACCCTGCCCAGCTGACGTTTATTTTCTAGCAAGACTTTCTCAATGAAGGAGGTAGAGCATTGATTTACATTCTACAGCAAGTGTCTCATTTTGTAACCAACCTGTACTTTAAGGAGCACTTATTCTGAGGACTTGTAACCTCCCTGGTGTAGCTAGGTAGTGGAAATTGTTCTGGGCTTGAAGGCAGAAACCCTGATGCCAGCTTTAGCTCTGTCACTGGCAGGCAAGGTGACCGTGGACAGGCCATTTAAACTCTGAACCTATAATTATTCATCTGTAAGATGGAAATAATTACCTCTCTCTCCTTCCTTCTTGCCACCATGAGTTTCACGTGCACTAGAGGGCTGCAACAATGCCAGGAAGTGCTTCCAGGCCTCTACCTGGGAGAGTAAGCCAAATCAGCCCCTGGGGTCATTTAAAGTCAGCAGCTCTCCAGAGCTTCAGACAGAGCTCTGCAGCAGAGTAAAGAAGAAAGGCTTGCTACTAGCTTCCTGCATACCAAAACCCAGACGTTGTGACTCCCACTCTCAGGTTAAATAGAGGTAACCAAAGGCAACCAAAGCCATCATTCATTCTCTTTCAAATAATGTTTTGTGTTCAAGCTAAGTGCCTTCCACTTAAAGGGTACTTTGCAATTTGGGGCCTGGCAATGGCATTGGCCACCCATTACTTAAAATCTTCGCAAATGTACAAACATTATTAGTACAAGCATGGAACAGACAAAATAACATAATGCAGCTGGTGGATAATGGGGAGGACATTGAGGCTCAAAGCATCAAGTGCATCCTCATAGGCAATAAGCCAATCCAAGAAAACATTGGGCCCATACCCTCACCAGAGCACTAAGGTAGTTCTTCTCGGAATCAGTAATAGTGCAGCACTAATGGCTGCAAAAAGGACCATATTTTCTCCCCATTCATTAATCCCCAGAAAAAGGACTGCATGGACCTCTTTACTGCTTTAACACACTCATTAGATAAAATGTACCAGTTAACCTCCTCAGAGGAAGACCACAATCTGAGCACATGAATTCTGTCCTCCCCACCCTCCTCCACTCCAGAAGTCCTCTACCTGGCAACAACTGTCAATTCTTTGCTAGGTAGCTGCTTGGACCCACCTAACAACATTGCTGTTTATACTCTCAGGTTCTCTGCTGTCTGCTTGCTAAGGGATTCAGCTAGCTAACAGAGAGCGAGAGAGAGAGGCCAGACACAGGGGGAAAGAGGAATTGGTACTAAGACGCTGCTTCTGCTTCTGTTGCTGCGGCCGCTCAGGAAGAGGTGGATGGTTTTCAATAACAAAGTAGTAACCTGTTGTCATAGTATGTCAGACTCCATGGAGGAATTTTTAAATATACACCCTCATTTTGATCCTGACAAAAGGGCTATTATTAATCTCATCTGAAAGGTTAGGAAACAGAGGCAAGGAAGGTATATAAATTACCCAAGGTTACACAGTTAGCGAGTAGCTTAGCCAGAATTAGAAAGTAGATCCCTGACCCTAAGTCCACTAGACCACGGTTAACAATATTTGTCCTAATGTAATGTCTTCAGTGACTATCCAAAGGCAAGCTCTAATAATTATAGCTCCCAGTGTAAGTGCCTCTCTGGGACAAGGCAGTTTATGACCAGGGTCTCAGGGGCCTCCCTCAGCTCTTGCTTTGGAGCCTAAGTGGCATTGCCAGTATGATGTCAACTCTGTTAGCAATATCATGACCCCCAGAACTCCTATCCTCCATTGTCATCCTAGAAACTGCCTCCCTGATTGTGTGTCAAATTAATTTCTGTCCGTCTTGAGCTCCCATCGCACCTGCAGTAGAGTAAGGAGTGCAGTGGAGCTTGGCAAGGGTGGGTAGCTGGGAGAAAGCACCGTCAGTATGGAACTGAGTTTGGTTTTGATTTGGGAAGCTAGGCTGTTTGTATAAACCGCTACAACCCCTGTGTCGCCCCATCATGGCATTTAGTTGGCTGTATAAATTGCTTTTCCCATAAGACCATAAGTTTCTGGATAATAAGGACTCTCTTTCTCTTCTTTGTGACTTCAGCATCACATAATATGCATTCAATAAGTGTATGTGAACAAGTTCATGGCCAGCTGGCCAGCTACTGCTCATGCATTTCCTTGCAGCTTCAGATCACTGGTTCAGCAGAGTTGGTTTTGGGAAAGCAGTCTGAGGTGTCACCACAGAACAAACGTCATGGATGAGTGACATGGGGATAGTCTTTGCCCAGCGTGTATATATCAAGGGCCCACTTGACAGACATTTCCTCAGACCACAACAGCCTGCCCAAGGCCAATTGGAGAAAGCCCTACACAAATAAAACTATCCCTTCTACAGGCAACATGACCAGTCATGTTCCTGTGTGTGGCAGCTATGCATCTGGGTCAGCTGGCTCCACCCCTGGTGCTTGTATTAAGAAGCCCTAGTGTGAGTGGGCAGGCCCTTGGGTGGAGAATTTAGATGTTTGAGCACTCAGGTCTCAGCTATGGAGTCCAGGGGATAAGGGGACTCCTGGAGATGGAATGGCTAAGGGCCACACAAGCCTTCCTTGACAAGCTGAACAGACTGCTCCTTTCCATTTCCTTGTGCTCCAAGAAGAGGTTTTCAACCAGGTTTGGGGGCAGAAAGAAGCTGTGAAATAAGACTTACGTCAGAGAGTAGGATGGCCAAGGGAAAGCATAACAAATATTTCGTTTTCAACTCTATAGGTGCCTCTACAGTCATATTCTTAAATCAGTGATAAGAAGAAATGGTGGTGTCTTTACTTTTCTCTGTTCTACAAAAGCTTTTGATAGAGTTGGGAGGTTACGGAATAATGCATAAGGAAAAATTGAGGCACAATTGATGACAGTCTGCAGTTAAGTGCTAAATTGTCTGGCACAGGCCTTAAGTGCTGCAGGAATCCAGGGGAAGGGCAGTCAATGAAGGCTGAGTAATTTGTGGGTGGGTGGAGCACTGATGTCTGAGAATCTATAATATGACTCCAGTCAGCACAGATTTCCTGGAGGAGATGGGATTGGCACTGGAACTTAAAAGATGAGAAGAACTGGGCTTGAAGGAGGGAATGGCTCTGGTTCAGGGCACAAGGAATGGTAGAGCAAAGGTAAGGAGGCAGATGGAGATTAGATCCAAGTGCAGAGGTCTGGCTCTGACAGGGGCGGGGTGGGCTGTACAGGGAATCAGAGTGATCATATGACTGGCTGCCGGGGCAAGGATGATGTGGAACTCTGACTCAATGCCTCTGGGTAAGTGGGCTAGGTTGCACCTGTGCGCCAGGTGAATCTAGAACTCAACAAATAAATTCCCTTGCAAAAGTGAGTTTCCTGGGCAGTCTGCAACAGGGTTCCTCCCTTCCAGGAGCTCTCATCCCTGTACAGGAAAAATCTCTTTCAATGCCCACAACAACCCTGGGAGGAAAGGAGGAATTGCTAAGGAGTCATAAACTCCAAATACACATGGTCTCAGCGGAGACAGCAGAGTGGGTTGGAAGGTCACCTGTCTCCTGGATTTCAAGGCAAGCACTCTGGGAGGCAGCAGAGGTAGCAGATATCAAACGGTGCTTCCAGGAATCCAGAAGTATGTTCAACTCAGAATTCCTCACATTGTTCACTCCCTGCAAATGCACCTGGTTAACAATGACAATAATACTGTCATTGATTGAGTGCCTACACTGTGCTGGGTACTTTAAATGAAATAATTCATTTCATCCTCACAATAATCTTGTGAAGTGTGGAGTTACTGTCTTTATCCTACAGTTGAAGGAACTGAGGCAAGGAGAGGTTAAATAACTTGTCCAAGGTCACATGACTAGTAAATGGCAGTCAGGATTCCAAACCAGGTAGCCTCTACTTCAACTCTCTCGCCTGCCTCATTCCACAAGCACCTGCCCTCTGGGTAGATCTGCGATGGATCCCCGATAGGAAACATCTTATTCACTGCCTATTAAGAGACTCAAGACTCCAAAGAGATGTGGTCTGACCAGAGATAGTGGAGTGGGTAAGAATGTCGTGGCTCAGAGCCAGTGTGTTTCTATTTTCCCACTTGCTGTTATTACTGCTGCCTTCACTCAATCAGCAGCAGCAGCAGCAAAAGCAACCTAGCACTTCCTTGGAACCCCAGTCCCACTTTCTCCATTTGAACACCCTGAGAGTCCTATAGGAAGAGGCAGGGCACGTGCTGTGGGCCTGGAAGGAAGGAGGAGGAGACACAATAATGTTGCCAGAGGCCAGGGAAGGAGGCAAAGGGAGGAGAGTATTAATGAACCCAGGGAATCATGACCAAAGGCAGAGGAGGATGAGGTCCTACAGGCAGAGAAGGGGAGAGGTCATGAGGTGCAAGCCTTTTAGCAGAGCCCAGACTGAGGGGCAGAGAATGAGGGCAAACAAGCCTCAGTGAGATCCAAATGACACCTCAAAGCAGCCCTTGTGGGAACAGTGAGCTGCCTTGATTGTTGACAATGAATGGTGACTTCCAGACTGCCATCCCACATAGAGACACAGTAGGCACCTGAAGCAGGGTCCACTGCAGCAGGCTCTAAGCCCTGTGCTTCACAGGCTGCTGTGTTCTTGCTCTTTTGCTGTGCCACAGACCCTTAGCTGAAAGATGAAGCCCATAGATTCCTTCTATAATACTTCTATAATTCCCAATAATACTTGAAATGCATAAAAGTACACAAGGTTATAAAGGAAACAAATTATATCCAAATGTCAAACAAAACTTGTATGAGATACTAATATAAATTTTTTGTATTAACGCATGAAATCAAACCTAGTGGTGACTCTAACAACTACTGTAATTTCAAAATACTGTCCACTATAAGGGCTGTCTGGAGATAGCTACAATAATAATGTGATATGAAAATCCCTCTGATTTCTCTCAGTGGCAAAGCCTCACGTACTACTAATGCTACTGTGGTTCATTGCCTACATTCAAAATTGAATGAAATTAGAAATTTCAACTAGAAGTTGATGAAAATAGAAATTCATTTTTTTCCCTCCCAAGATCCTGTTTGATGGGCAATGGGAATTCACTGGTCTTGAGACAAGATGATTAGAGAGCTAGTCCCAGGTTTCCTTTTTTTTTTTTTTTTTTTTTTGAGACGGAGTCTCGCTCTGTCGCCCAGGCTGGAGTGCAGTGGCGCAATCTCGGCTCACTGCAAGCTCCGCCTCCCGGGTTCACACCATTCTCCTGCCTCAGCCTCTCCGAGTAGCTGGGACTACAGGCGCCCGCCACCACGCCCGGCTAATTTTTTGTATTTTTTTAGTAGAGACGGGGTTTCACCGTGGTGTCGATCTCCTGACCTTGTGATTCGCCCGCCTCAGCCTCCCAAAGTGCTGGGATTACAAGCGTGAGCCACCACGCCCGGCCTTAGTCCCAGGTTTCCTACTCATCATGTGTCTTGAAAGTGTTATCTGACTCCTGATGGCCAGCTCACAAAATAACTGTTCTTCCCTCTCTCAAGCATTCATGAGAAGGTGGGCCTGCTGAGTTATCTGCCCCGGTTCTGGAAGGGGAAGTTCAATCCCGAGTCCAAGTCTAAATCCATCAACCTTCCAGCTCCTATACAGGTCCTCATGCTCACAGGACCATCCTTGGATATGGAAGGGGGTTGCTCCTATCTTTGTCAACTGGTTCCAGAGGCCATGACTGAAAAGGAATTCAGACAAAGGTCACAATTCTGCCCTGTTGGAGTAAGCCAGCCCCACCCTAGTGGAGTCCTGTGAAGCAAGCACACACATCTGGTTGGATATAGCATGGAATGTTCATTACAAAATCAGTTATGCTTTTACAGTAAGCCCCAGGGAGTTTGGCAGACAAAGCAAATGACATAAAATGAGATTGAGAGTGAGAGTGAGAGAGCCAGGGAGAGCAAGCGAAAGAGAGACAGAGAGAGAGAGGGAGGGAGAGAATGAATCTTAGAGAATTAAATTTGAAAGAGGCCTTAGAGGCCCTGTAGCCCAGCTCCTTTGTCTCTGTTGGAGATGTCAAGGCCCAGAGAAGGAACATGCCCTAGTGGGGCCCCTAAGTAGCTCAGTGCTGAGTCACTGGCTAATTTCTTGCTCTTTGCCCTTGGCAACTCATGTCTATTTGACCAGAGACGAACCAATTGGCTTGGAAGATGCTTCTGGAAGCACTATTCAAATTAACCAACAGCTCCTCTATGCTGCTGTATTTGTCATAACAAACACAAGAATAAATAATGCAGCCTTGAGGAGGGGCAGCCAGAAATGCCTGTAGGGATGCCAGAAGCAGCCAGGGATCCCCTTTGGGGCATGCTGGGGCCCTCAGGAGGGTCCCAGGTGCTGGATTTGGCTATGACTACAGGGCATAAAGTGTGAGTGCAGCTGAGGCTTTTCCGCATGTATAATTTCCTTCTCTGATTTCCCAAGGAGTTAATGAAAAGATTATAATCATCATCATTTTCAGCAGCATCATCGTTTTGCACTTTCATTACTTAGGTGGATTTTAGCCCTACATAGGTTGATGGGCCTCAGTCCTTATTTGCACCCAGGACCAAATGGACCACTGGGCCAGTGCAGGACTCTGAACTCCAGCTCAGATTTCAGGCCCAGCTCTGCCTCTTTCCAGGTGAATGGGATGACTTGAATGAATTCCCAACCTTCCTGAATCTCAGTCCCCAACTTGCAGAATAGAGAACTTAACCTCTAGCTTGTGAGCTGATGGGACAACAGGTTCTGATTGCTGCTCACCATTCTCCCTCTTTGTGTGGGGATTACACAGATAGCTCCTATTGAAAAGCCTGCTCCCTGGGGGTCATACCGCTTTCTTGTTTGCGAGAAGGAGCGCTTGACAGAGGCACCAGCACATTCAAAAGCGAAATCTGAGAAGAATGTAATTTTCTACTTTTTTCTTCTTGCACAAAAGGGAAAATTATTTACTGCATCACTCCCCAGAGCTTGATGTCAGCTGGCTGTAGCCACTGCTACATTAGGGAGTGACAAATCTGAAGCTTGCCATCAGAGTTTATGAACAATTTATGAGGGCGAAATATGCATCAAGCTCTGATCTTTCAGGCCAGGGGGGTAAGGCAGGGGAAAGGCCAGAGGTCACCTAGCCAGCCTCCTGCCTCTGACCACACACATTTCAGCTTTACACTAAGGTCAAATGACCAGCAGCTATAAACATGATGCAGGAAGAACGTCTTGCTGGGCACTGCAATTCACAAACCAACCTCCATCCAGAGGTAGAGGTTGGAAAAGAAAGAGCACAGGCCCTGGAATCAGACAGACCTAAGTTCCCCTCCCATTGCTGCCACTTAAGATCTACCAACTTTGCATCATTCCCTTTCCTTCTGTGAACAGAAGTTTCTCCAGTGACCTTCAAGTTGGTCCATAGCCTTAACCTTTATCCTATTTCCTGTCCTCCAGGTATCTACTAGAGACTCCTGTGTGCCCCACCTCTGAACTCTGAATCTTTTCCTAACTGAGTCCTGCTCCTCTTCCTTTGCATGCGCATCCATCCACCTACCTACATTCATTGTCATAGACTCTGCCTTCCCCCTGTCACTCTAGATGAACTGTCCCTTCTCCGATCTTAGAGCAGCCACTCCAGTTGTGCCTTTGATCCTGTGCTTTTTTACCTACTCAAGGACATCACTGTAGTGGTTTTCTCCTCTATCTGCATCATGCCACTTTCCCTCTCTACTAGATGATCTCCATCCACATGCAAACATGGCTTCTATCTACCGTCTTCAAAAGATCCAAACCTTGATCCCGTCTCCTCTAGCTACCTATTTTCTTAAACCAAAGAGAGCCAAACACCTGCAAAGAGTTGTGTTCCTTTCTGGTTCCTCTTCTGTGTTTCAAGTTGTTTCCCCATTCTTGTCAGCTTCTGATCCACTATTTCACTGAAACGGTTCTTAACTAGGCATAAATGGGTTTAATCAGCAAAAGCCCACATCTTCCTGAAGCTTATGATCACTTCTGTCCTCATCGCTCTAGACCTTCCAACAGCATTTGACATGGTAATCACTCCTCTATTCTTAAAATATTATCTTCTCTGGGCAAGACCTAGAATTACTCTCACCCAGTTTTCAACAGATTTGTAGCTTCTTCTCTTTTACTGGAGCTTCTTCTTCTTCTTAATGTCTGTCCAAATGTCGAAGTGCCCTAGGGCTCCATCCTTGACCTTCTCTATTTCATCTATACTCCCTCCCTAGGAGATCACTTGATTTGCAATATTGTTTGGGCAATGATAACTTCCAAATTTATCTCGCCATCATGACCTCTCCCCTAAATATTGGACTCATGTAGCAAACTACCTACTTGTCATCTCCACGTGTATGATAGATATCTCAGACTTCACATATACCAAACACAATTCTTGATTAGCCACCTTCTGCCATCACTAAGTTTGTTCCTCCCTCAATTTCTCCCCAAAGGGCACCACCATTTACTCATTTGCTCTGGCTTCCCTCAAAATTATGAGTCAAACTTGACTCCTCTCTTTCTATCAATCACTTCCAGTAGCCTACAAATTGACAAATGCTATGAGCAATATCTTCAATATCTAGCATTCAACCACTACCCACCGCCTCTACTGCCACCACTGCGTTCCAAGCCACCGTTATCTCCACCCCTGATTATTGCAATAGAGTCTCATCTAGTCCAATCTGACTACTGGCTCCACTACTCACTCCACTGAACTTGAACATTACCAGTGACCTCCACATTACTAAATCCGTTGGTCACTTCTCTGTCATCTTGCTTGATCTTTTAGGAACACTGGGAAGAGGGATCCACAAGCTTGTCTGGTTTCTTTTATATCTCTCTGTATATTTATTATCAGCCTCCTCTGTTGGCTCTTCCTTCTCTACTGTACTTCAACCTCTATCTCTGGTTAAAACATCAGCTCTGAGCTTCAGACCTATATAACCAATTGTCTACTAGCTATTTTCTCTTAAATGTACCAGAAAATGCCTCAATGTCCAAAACTGAACTCTCGATCTTCTTCCCAGGGCTTCTTGACCCCCAGTGGCCCCCATCCACTATGCTACCTAAGCAACAAACCAGAGAATCACCTTTGACACCTCTCTCTCCTTTACCGCACCTATCCAATCAGCCCCTAAGTCTAGGACATTCTACCCCTCCCCAGTCTCTTAGCTTTAATCCCTTCTCACCATCTGTTTTAGTGGCACTTTTTAAGTCCAGATTATAATCATCTCTCACCTGGACTTCTGCAACTGCCTCCTCTCTGGTGTCCTCACTTCTACTTTTGCCACCCTCCTGTCCTCTCCGCATGCTGCAGGAAAAGGGATCTTCTGAAAACATGGAGCTTGGCCGTAGCTCTCCTGTGCTCTACTCTCCCAGGGGCTTCTTCTTCAGTGTTCCCAGGATCAAGTTAAAGCTCCTGAGATTGGCATTCAAGGCACTGCAGGACCTGACCCTGGGCAACCTCAGCCTGTCTTCCTCCCGCCACTCCTTGTATTTAAGGTCCCAGCCTCACCAGAGCACTCATGCAGTCATAACCAGATGGCTGTTCCCAGGACTAGGGGATCCTCAAATGCAGGAATCTGGTCGGAGTTGCTTTGTCATCTCTGCCTCCAGGTGTGTGTCCCTATGTACAGGAGTCACACACAGTCAGTTTCATGTTTTCCTCCATCTGTCTCCACAGTCCCTGTCTATGTATAATCCTGCCCTGCTTGCAGTTTTCCCACCCTTAAAAATATTAGAATTCTGTTGTCAAATCTCACCAATGAATTCCACGTGTATTATATTGTTTCTGATATTTTTGTGTTTTGTTGTGTTTTATTTTGTTTTTGTTTTATGTTATTCCTACAGTGTCATGGCTGCCGGCCCCTGGAGGCCTAATGGAAATTCTACAGGAGCCACATAGCAGCAGAACAACAGCCACAGCCACTGTATCTGCACAGCACTTTACAGTGAAAAAGACTTTTCTCCCATTTTCCCACCACAGGCCCCTTCCACTACTCAATGATGTAGGGAAGGCAAGGACTCCATTATTCTTGTTTAGCAGATGAGGAAACTGAGGCACTACAAAGGTTGGAAGGGTCACTAATGCCTCTGAGAAAAATTCTACTTCCTGAACAGGAGGTCAGGGTAGCCTCCAGCAATGGACTGGGCTGGGGTGAGACAAGCAAGGCACTGAGGGTGTAAAATTTAAGGATACATTTACTTTCAGGGTCATGCAAGTTCAAGGTTGCTGCCAGACAGTAAGCGCCTGCAGGTGGAGAGGCAGACCCCAGAGTGGCCCCATGGGAACATAGCTATCACTGGAGTCCTAAGCAGGAGGAAGAACCCTAGCCCAGGGCTCCAAAGAGGGCTTCCTGACTGACTCACTGGGTACCTTTGGGTCAATACCTCCTCCCCTCGGGGCCTGGGGTCCCCAAAAATACGCAGGGATTTCACATTCTCTGTCTTGTGAGGTAGTTTTGTTTCCAAGCTCTCCTCTGTGACTCTGGTTCCCGGTACAGCCCCTAAGCCCAGAAGACAGCCAGTGCTAGGGAGCTGCTATTATCAGCCCCTTAGAAATCCACTCTGCCTGAGTCTGAGCAAGCTGTTGTGCATAGGTTTGATTTAAGGCCATTTCAGTAAGCCCCAATTCATCATCCTGAAGGCCTTTGAAGAAAAGACAACTGCCATTTTCTAAATGCCATTATGCAATCAAGCCTTTTGCAGGCAGCCCGGCAGGTCCACATGCCCATACGCGTGCCCAGACTAGTACATCTCACGTCTTGCTGAGTGTGCCTGGGTTCCCTTAACCGTAGGGCCCTGATGGTATGGGGGCTGGCGAGGATGACGCAGGAAAGAGACCGGGAGCCCGAACAGTGAGACGGACCACAGAACAGGCATTCTGTGAAAAGCTGTAGAAAATCCCATAGCAAGGAGGCCCTGCCTGACCCAGGATCTTTCTTGTCTGTCAGGAGCTTGAGCCTGCTCCCTGAGCTCCCTTTCCTTGCAGGGCAGAGACCCCAGGCAGCCTTCTAAGAGGACGATTGTCCCTAGAAGGCAGTGCTAACAGCAGTGACTTAGGAGCCAGGTCTGAGTCTTGGCGTCAGTACTTCTTGGCTCTCTGACCCTGGGAAAGTGAGCAACAGCTCCGTGCCTCAGTTTTCTCATCTTTAAACTGAAGGTAATAATAGCATATCAACTTCCTAGAATTTTGTGAAAATCAAATGCTGTGCTATCTATAAAACTCGGAGAATGAGGCTTAACGTGTAGTAAGCTTTATATCAGTATTATGATTCTTGTCATTTTCACAGCACCACAAACAGGACTGGCAACTGTGGGAGCTGGAAAGTAAGCTAGGGATTCCCCTAGACCATGGGGTATGGGAGAAGCAGAGCAAGGTATGGAAAATGAAGGCCCGATTTTAAATCCTGGCTTCACTTTTCTATAGCCATGGGTTTTGGGGCAAGACTGGGTACTGGACCGAACCTCCTTCTCCATCTCTAACAGGGGTAGAGACTCCCCAGCTCAGGGGGTTCTTTGTAGAAGTTGATGAAGAAACACATGGGACACTGCTTTATATCAGGCAACACAAAAAAGTACCCAGCAGGGTACATGTGAGAACAAGGTCTCTTGTTTCCCAGGCTGTGCTCTTGGTAGGACACTAGCTTCTGCAGTGCTCACAGGTATCTCCCTAAGAAATAGCCTCTCTTCCAGCCATAGGCCTAGCACTCAGAAATGCCCCATTTGCACATTTTAAGGAGCAGTCATCAGAGTCTCATGTTCAACCTGAGCTCTTTGATATATCTGGCCAAAAGAAAGGTTCTTAGGCCATTGCAGTTGTCTTACAGTGGTGACCAGCCACAGTAAACCTGGGCCACAGTGGCCAGCCTGTGCATTTGTTAGCTGATGCCTGTGGCGTGCTGAAAGGATGGGATATGGCCCAAGTTAGAAGCCCCACATTAAGCTTTGGCTGCCTTCGTCTACCCAGAAGCTATCACTCTCGGGTGCTGACCTTGCATTGGCATGGAAGCATGGGAAATGGTCGAAATGCAGAGCCCCACTTTTAGCCTGTAACTCTTACAAGTGGCTGTTTTCCGGGTGATCTCTTGCCCTACAACTTCTGCTCTTCCTCAACTGCCCTAAGCCAAACCTCTTCCTTCCCCACATGATGAGGGAAAGGAGAGTGTGGGAGGGGGGTCCTCAGCTTCTCAGCAGCCTGGAACCTCCTTGGGGAAGCACAGGAACCCTCACTCTATTTTACCTGGTAGTCCAGCAGGGCACAGCTCTACTTCCTGAGCCCTCATAAAGAGCTTCCCTCTGTCACCTCACATTGCCAGGTCACGATTGATTTCCCCCTAGGCCAGCTGCAGTAGCCTCACTGATGCGTGGGCACTTTTCCCCCTCCACATCTCCCCACTCTCCAGCCCAGCCACGTCAGCACGAAGCTCTCCATCAGAGGGTGATTAGATTTGGATAGGGCTTTTTTTTTCCAGACATAATTGTTTCTTAATTCTTTTAATTTCGCTACCTTTAAAGATTACAAGCAACAACTAGCACTTGATAAAAAGAACATTAGTAATTAATCGAGTTTTCAAGTAGCGCTGCTTTTGTGGCAATTTTTCAAAATATATGTGTAATTTAAAATCTGCAATTTAAAATCTGAGGAGGCAGAGACCCTTCCAAATGGTGCATGAGACCCCTACCAAGAGATCAAGCAATGCAAAAACCTAAGTAAGGCCCCCAAACACCAAGGAGAAATAATCTGTTCATTTATTCATTTGCTTATTCACTCAATCACACATTTGCTTGGTCATTAAATTAGTTAACTTACTCTGTCACACATTCATTCACTCCTTCATTTATTTGTTCTCATCCTTCTTATATGCTCACTCACTGGTTCACACATTGACAGAATCCCTCCCTCCCTCCCTCCCTCCCTCCCTCCCTCACTCCTTCCCTCACTGTATACCACCCATAGCTCCATGGTGACTTAGGGCTTTAGCTGATTTTATAGATTTTCTCCAAAAGTACCTTAGTGTTCAAAGAAAATGATGAACTTTCATACAATTAGCCAACTTGAACCACACTCCTTTCATTCAATACACACTGCTTGAGAGTTCACTATGTGCAGAGGTAGCAAGAGACAGATGACATTGAGCACACCCTCACCTGGCTTATGGTCAACTTGGGGAGATAAGCGTTTTCACAAATGCTTATATTAGATACAAGAATCCAAAAGAGGAAGTACATAATTCTGACAGAAAGGCTGCGTGCAGGCATCCATTCAGTGAACTTTCCTGAGCATTTACTATGCATCAGGGCCTGGGAATACAGAGAGAACTAAGACATGATCTTGCCTTTATGGAGCTCAAAATCCAAAGGTGGAAAAAGACACAGGACCAAACAATTGCTATAAAATATGGGAGGCATTGGATTGCTGGGAGACAGTGCAAAGATCAAGTAGTGATGAGCTCTGTTCAGTGAAAACTTATGAAAGAGTCAACCCTGGTCTGAGGTCTTGAAGGAGGAGTAGGATTTTGTTTGACAAATGTAGATAAAAGGAGAATGCTTCAAGTATGATCCATGGATAGAAAACACAAGGTATATTTGAAGAATAGTAGAGTCCTAATTTTCTAAAGCAGAGGATATGTTTGAGGGAGTTGGTGGAAATAAGACTTAGCCCTTGAGCAAGGTTTTGAACGTCCATTGGGATTTTGTTGTGTGGGTAAGAGGAGGAGACATGGATGGTTTTTGAGCAGACTTATGTTATGATGACAGCTGGGCTCAAGAGATGAACTTGGAAGTTAAATCGGAGAGATCATAGAGCCTTGGGGCAATCAGACATTGAAGAAGCCAGAGGTACTGATGGACCAAAGTCGGACAGTAGGGAGAGAAAAGCCGAGGCAAACCTGAATGTGAGTGCTGTGGGGAGGCTGGATCAACAAAACAGACTTAACGGGAAAGATGAGAGTGAGCTAGTCAGAGATACTCAAGAGGATTTTAGAATGAGATACCAAGAGTATAGTGGTGCCATCATGAGAGAGAAAGAGACAGAGAGAGAGTGAGAGAGAGAGAGAAGCAGGAAAGAACAAGGGGAAAAGGGTGATGGGTTTGGTGGTAGATTTGTTAAGGAGCCTGAGGAATAGTCAAATGAAAGTGTTCAGCATGCAGTTGGACAATAGGCCTAGAGCACAAGAAGGAAGCCTAAATTACTACAGACAGATATTTGTGTCACATTGATTAGCCTCTTGACCAGAAATTATTAACATTGGGTACATAAGTGAACTTCTGGGAGCCTATAAGATATATCCTAATGGTAGAATTGACACCTGTTGGTAGTGGGTTAGATGTTGGTGGAAGAGGAATCTTCCAGGTGTCTGTGAGGAAATCTGGTTGGTTAATAATGTCATTTACAAAGTTAGGGGACAATAGAGTAGGACAGGGCAGGGGACTTGTGTAGAAAAGAACATGAGATAAGGGTTAGATATGATGAATTCAGGATGCTTGTAGGCTGTCCAACTGAAGATGTCTGCTAGGCATTGGTTATATGTATCTGGAGGCTTGAAATAAGGTCTGGGCTGAAAATTGATTTGGAACGGTTAAGGCCAAAGGAATAGATTAGATCATGCAGGAAGAGTGTGGAAAGTGAGAAGGGGAGACAACTTTGGAACTGATTAAGAGTCAAAAACGAATTCCAAATGTCTGGCTTCAGTATATAGACTAATGATGGTGTTTGTTCCTGAAATAAAGAACACTTTGAAGTATTTGAGAGAAGTGTGAACATGAGAAGTTCCATTTGACCCAGATAGGATTATAGGTGGTTGTGGGATATGCAAGTGGAGATTCTCTAGTAGCTCTATATCTGACTCTGGAGCTTAGGAAGGAGAACTGGATTGAGACAGATTCTTGATCTTACCACAGAGATAATGGCTGAAGCTGGGACATAGGTGTGGTCTCTAAGAGAAAGCAAGAAGCTGTCCAAGAAGGATATGTGAACAAGCAGCTTGCTGCACAATGGGAGCTAAGGAATGAGTGGCTCTAGGAAAAACTAGAACATGAAGCTGAACAAATTCTGCAGAATGAAGCTTGGCATGTTGACAATGAGGGAGTCATGAGCAACCCTGGGGAAGTGGGGATGAGAGCAGAGTCTAAGGCCTTAAAAAGTTGCAAGAGGGAATAGGAGGCACCACATATAGACCTACTCTTGCAAAATTTCAATCACGTGGAGAGAGGCAAGCTTCACAACAAGTGGAGTTTTCTTTATAAGATAAAGGAGATAAAAATGGTTACAGGCTTAGGAGAAAGAGCAGGAGAAAGGAAGAGAGAGAAAATTCTGGAGAGAAGGGACAACTGATAGGGAGAGTCTGGGTGGGACACAGGAGTATCAACATCAGAGGCCGATAAAAAGCAAACGCTTTGGCAAATATGCAATTGCAGGGAGGAGAATCTCAGACAAATTACCAAAAACATGGTGGATGAGTCTGAGGATTGACTTGATTCACTCCACGTACACTCACCAACAATTACACACAATAATTCTTAGATCCTAGACATTATTGTTATCATTAGTTATAAACATTGCTCTGGGTGGTTGGATCAAAGGTGACAAATTTCCAGGCCACATGGAAACAGGACATTTGCACATCTCCATTTCTAGGGAGGAGCAGGGTAGAGCTCTGGAGTTTAGTTGCCTCCTTCTTGCCCTGTAGCCCCTCCCATACTGCCTTCCACCTATTCCTTCTCCAATCACCTTTGCCCCAGGGCTGCCTAGCAGCAGCTAACTCAGAGGAACTCAGAGGGAACCAGAAGCACAGGATCAAATGTGTAGCTCTTGTGGAGGAAGTGAGAGAAATCTTTGATTCCACTAGGCTAAGAAGAGAGAAGGTGACAGACCAAGTAGATTCAGAGGGAAAGGGCAGAGGAGAGGGCACACAACAGGTCTGCTCAGCAGCAGGCAGGTGGCTGGCCGTGCTAAGAGAACATGCGTATGTGTGACATGAATGGAGGTTGTCCCCGCCCCAAATTCCCAGCATCCCACAACTTCTCTCAGTCCCAGAGGTGTGGATTCCTAACTGACTACGGTCCCTGTGGTGACTCTCTCGCCTGAGTTCGCTGCTAAGAGGCTGGTGCTGATATTTGGAGGCACTCCTTCGTCTCTCCCACCGCCACTTCTACATAGAGCCCAGGACATCATAGAGGCAAGTGGTATAGTGTGTGAAAGAATTGGCTTTGAACCACTGAACTGTTCCATGCCTCAGTTTCTTTGTCTGCAAAATGGGACTAATGATGTTTACCTTGAAGAGGCATAAGGATTAAAAGAGATAATCCACACAAAGCAACTCTCTTTGTTAATTAATCTTTCTCCAGAGGTCACTAAAATCTCATCAGAGGAAATAAGACCACAGTATTTGATTCACTTCAGCTTGGAAACAAGCAGATCTTAACATCTCATTAGGTATTCCCAATACAGTTTTATCCCCCAACCAACACAGATGATGTTGTCTGACTTACAAGGAAAAATATGTGATTCACAGTGACTGCCAATTTCTATTCTGCTCCATGGGGGATTCGGCATTTTTGTTCTGTTGTGTAGGAGGAAATTCAGCCTGATTGTCACTTACCCAATGTCCCCCATGGTGGCACTCTGTGGGTTGCCTTGCTGGGCACAAACTCCAAATCAGGAATGGCCACATAATTTGCGGAACCCAGTACAAAATGAAAACACAGGGCCCCTTCTTCAAATTATTAAGAATCTCAAGATAGCAACAGTAGAGCATTAAACCCAGCATGGGACTCTTCTGAGCACAGGGCTTTGTGGAACTACAGTAATCACACACCTGTGATGTGCGCCCTGCCCTGAATCCATACCCAGTGCTCTGATCTCGGTGAAGGAGAGCCCACAACAAAGTCATAGGTTCATCTGAAAAAAAAAAAAGAAAAAAAAAAGTCCACTGGAAGAGATACCACTAGGCAAAGAGCTCATTCCTGATTCTTTTTCCCAAGAACCAGTCAGGTAGATGCCAGGTGGTTATCCACAGATAAATCCTTCAAGGTCAGAATTCTGGAAAGGCATCTCTGTTGGACAACTCTGTTCCCTTTCACTATAATCCACCAGCAACTGACTTTCTTCCTTCTGTTACTTTTTCTAACTGCTCCAGGTGACTTCCACTCTCCCAACCCCTGCGCTCCGCACATCAACCCCCAGCACAAGGGTACTCTAGGACAGGGACCAAGAAGCCTGCTGAGCCTTGGGGCTCTGCACCCTCTTTTCTAGCCGTACCCTGCATCCTGACAGTAACCATCTCCTTAGTGGGTGATAATCTCTCCGGTAAGTCTGGGAGGAGGGAGACTTCCCTGCTGTATTTCTGAGAGCATGTGAGGAGAGCAACAGGGACAGAAAGCTGAAAGAATGTACAAACCTAGAACAGTGCTACTTAGGAGGTCCATGGATCTGTGCCAGTCTGCAAGGAAGTAAGAACAAAAGTGCAGAGTGTTTCTAAACTTTTATAGCAAGTTGATAATGCCTATTAAATTTAATAACAAAAAATAATTTAAAAATAATTATGTCTTTATTCTCATTATTCCAGTAATTCTGTTTTATTGCGTTTTACCAGAGTACTAGCCCATGCTCTTTGGAAATCTAACAAGCTAACAAAAAAAAGTAAACAAAACAAGCAGTAGGTGCTTCACAGTAGATAGATGGCAACCATGGTTGCCAGCCTTGCCATGCACCCCTGCCCCCGCCTTTGGTGGAGTGGGCAAAGCGCTGAGGCAGAAGTCAAAGGATCAGTGTGCTTGGCCTGGCTCTTTTATTTCCTTGGACAAGTTGTTTATCTGCGAGCTCCCTTTTTCTCATCTGTAAATGCTTCATGAGGACCCCATAAGGTCTTAAATGAGAAGGTGTTTTACAAATAGTAAGGTGCGGTATTTAGTCCAGCCACCTCACTCCTCTGCCACGAAAGCAGTACTGGATCCTAGCACAATGGTTAAAAGCACAGCCTTTGAAGTCGAGCTGTCTGGATTTGGATCCTCCCTTCACAATTCACTAGATGGGTTACTTCAAGCAAGCTGTTTAACCTCTCAGAACCTTCATTTTCTTACCTATAAAGAAGGAATCATTTTAATACCCACCTGATAGGGTTGTGATGAGGATTACCTGGGTAGCACTTAGAACAGCATGCAGAACATGGTACACAATAAATGGTAGCCAGTAGCATGATCTGATTACACCCTATTCTTGTCCCTACATGTGATCATTGTCAGCTTTACCCGTGTTCATTGTTCTCTCCTTTCACTGCTACATGTCCCCATCATTTTTATCTTTCATGCTTCATTTATCGAGTCCCAGATTGGTGCCTTTGTATTTTCTACTAATAATTGGTTCTTGCTGGCGTAGAACATACTATTGATATTGGAATATTGATCTTCTATCTAGCAAATGTGCCCAACTCTCATTAGTTCTAACAGGTTGTCTAATTCTCTTGGCTTTCCATGTAAACAATAACATAATTTTCAAATATGCCCATTTTGTTTCTTCCTTAACAATCCGTATACCTCTTATTTCTTTCTAGGACTTACCATACTAATTTGGGATGTGATGGCAGCATCCTCATCTTGTTTCCTATGTTAAAGGGAACGCTTCTAAAGTTTTTCTTCTACTAGGTATGATATCTGCTGTTTTTAATGGGTATTATTGATACAGGTGAAGAAGATCCCTTTATAAAGAATTTTAAATTTTTATCATGAATAGTGTTAAACTTTATTAAATGTGCTTTATGCATCTATACAAATATTTTTCATTTTTTTTCTCTGAGTGCATTAACATAATAGATGACATTGACAGATTTCCTGATGCTTAACTATTCTTGCATCCTGGGGATAAACTCTACTTGGTCATGATGTAATTTTTTTGTTGCTGTTTTGTTTTAATACATCTTTAGATTTAGTTAATGTTTTGTTTGGATGTAGTTAATATTTTGTTTATTACAGGTGTCCTGTAAATCTTTTCTTATGTTATTCCTCTCCACTTTTGGTATCAATATTACAGTAGCTCTGTTACTCAAGTGGACACATTCCCACTTTTTCTGACTGCTGGAATAACTTATAGAGGAAAAAGATTATCTTTTCATGAAAAATTTGATATGACTATCTACCTATAAGACTTTCCGGAACAAGACCTTATGCAGGAAAGTGAGCTTTCAACCTCCACTACAATCTTACATAGTCATTGGCCTATTCCATTTCCTTAGAGCCCAGTTTAGCATAAAAAAAATCAAGACATCTGTTTACTCTCTGGCTTTCAGCCTTTTGTTTTAGCACCAGCTTTCTCATAACACCATCCCTAAAGAACGAGGAACCAGGCTTGCAGTTTTGCTTCTGAGTCTGCCATTCTTTAGACAAGTGAAGAAACGGAGACAAGGAAAGTCTTCGTCATCTGTTATAAGAGTTGGACTAGCGGATCTTTAATGGTACTGTAGATAAAAAGGATATTGTCCACCCTTGTCTCTTAAGAACAGCAGTTAACTCAGCTCAGATACAAATGAAAAAGATATAAAGAAAGAGAAGAGGAAGGGAGAGAATAACAGCTGCCAGATGGTTCCTGCCTGCCTAGTCTAGTACTTTTTCTGCCCTGGGTGATCCAGTCTTCCATTTGGAAGAACTCTTCTAGATGCATTTTCACATAAAATCTCTTACTGGTATTTTGCCAGGAAAATCTTGGCCCAGTTGGCCTTTGGTTTGTCTTGTCTTGAAAGAATGTCTCCCACCACCTTCCTGTGGGCTGTCTTGGACCTTCAGTTTCCTGCCTGAGAAACGGACTCTTTGCTACTGATGATGATGAACAGTTTGACTTGCAACTCCTTCTGGACATACCAAGTACCTGTGCCCAGGGCTTAGCCTTGGCCAGGCCACCAGAGGAAAAAAAATACAACAACAATAAAAGGAGGGATGTATTGTTTCCCTTCTTTGCTTATCAGGAAGCCAGTGACTTTTAGTATCATGAGAAATGATCTTTGTTTCATTTAATGGGACTTGAAGTGGCCCGCAATAGAAATTGTTGACATGATTCTAATAACAGTGGGGACATGTGGTGGGAAAAATTCTAAAGATAGTCCCCCAAGATATCTGTTCCCTGGCTATTCAATCATACATTGATCTATATACTGGTATAAAGACATTTTTTCAGATGTAAATTTTCAAGTCAATTGACTTTAAGATATGGAGATTATCTGAGCTGGTGTTTTCTCTGGCTGGTAGCAGAAGAGAACGTCAAAGAGATTCATAGCAAGAGGAGGATTTGATGCACTCTTCCTGGCTTTGGAGATGAAGGGGCTCATGTGCAAGAACCAAAGAGTGACTTCTAGAAGCTGAGAGCAGCCCTCAACTGACACCCAGCCAGGAAACTGTGACCTTAGTCCTAAAACTGCAAGGAACTACACTGCACCAACAACCTGAATGTACTTGGCAGTAGATTCCCCCCTAGAAACTCAGATGACAACTCAGCTCAGCACATATCTTGATTTGTGAGACCTCAGTAAGAGGACCCAGTTAAGCCACACCCAGATTACTGACACATGGGAACTAAGAGAGAATAAATGCGTGTCGTTTACAGCCGCGAAATTGATTTACAGCCGCGAAATTTGTTTCACTACGGTAGAAAACTAATGCAGGACATCTAGTTGGTACTCCCAAAGTGTACTTCCAAAGCCTACACCTCAACCCTCTGCATGCATGAAAGCAATGTGGGCACACGAAGTTCCTGCTCCCCTCTCCAGCCCTGAGCAGTGTCACCAACCTTTGCTTATGGACTGAGGCTTCCGTGTGATCTTCTGGTTGCTGAGCTACTGGGAAGAGACCCACTTGACTTGCCCAAAGCTGGAACTTCTTTCAGGCGAATAGGAACAATCCCTGCGATTTTCAGAGAGCTGTGTACAAAATGCTTCCATTGTCATTGTTTCACAGAGGCCTCACAGAGACCACCCCAGCTCAGCGGGTTTCTCTCTTGATAGAAACAATTATATACTCATTTCCTAGATGAAAAAAAAATGAGGCCCAAAGAGGGCAGATGGCTGGCTCAAGGTCACAGAGCAAGCATGTTAAAAAACTCCTGCTGTATAACATAACTTAAATTGGGTAACTATTGGTGAATTCCTCAGCTGGTGATTTGCAAGGCTCTGAGCTTTTGCAGCTCTAAGCAGTGTACTGACAAAACGTGGTCATCCAGGCTCTTTCTGCTCATGTTTGTCTGCACTTAATGAGTGGAGATGCGAGGATGCCTATGAGCCGAGATGTACCGGTTTAACATCTACAGTCACAATGTCCCCCATATTGCCCCCTTGGCTTGCAAGGCTCTTTGCCCAGCTTGCCACACGGCTGTCTCCCTCACTTCCTTCAGAGCTTTGCTCAGTGGGGCCTTCTATAACCATCCTGTCGAAAATCGTAATGCCCCTCCAACCCTACCTCATGCTTTATTTTTTTCTCCATTGCAAGTACATCTGATATTCCACGTTTTTATTTCTTTGTTGTCTATCTTCATGAGAACAGGGATTTTTGTGTGTTTTGTTGACTGCTTTATCACCATTACTGAATACATTGTCATGTAATAGATACTCAATAAAATTATTCTTATTACTACTATTATTATTATCATTATCATATCAGAGCTGGGATGGAAATCCAGGTATGCATATAGTCAACCCCTCCCTCTTCTCTAATCACATGGCCACCTTGACTCTGTAGAAACAAGCTGTGTCGAGGACCAGCCGTCATATTTCCCACTCACTGGGGATAAGGTAGAGGGAGGCCACTCCTGCCCCAGACCTGTCATTCCCGGATCCACGACTGACTGCAGTGCCACCTTCTCTCCCTTTTTTTATGCAAAGTAATTTCTCAAAATGATGGCTCAGGCTCCAAGAGAAAAGATCTTATCTGCCTAATAAGCTGGGATTCATTCGGACCAAAGGGAGCAGAAGCAACAGATTAATCCTAATGCCTGGAATTTATTAAAAATTTCAACTGTTCCTAATGTGAAAGATGAAATTGCGCCGCGTGAAGTGACTGAGACATATCAGGTCTGGGCGATCTCCCTGTGGCCAAAGCCACAATAACTAACTAATATCCCTTCCTATTAGCAGAGCTTTTAGGACTATGAGACTGGACCAAAACGGACAGGTCAGATCTTTCCAGCAGGGTGAAAGAGAAGCAGAGGCTGCTCTGTCCACTGGCTCTGCCACTTGAGCTGCCCAGACCCTCCCCAGAAACCAGAGTTGAGGAACCTATCTAGGGCATACGAGGCCTTTGACTGCAGCTTCTGAGGCAGAGTCTGCAATGAGAGATGTCTGCAGAACACTAAGACTAGGCAGAGGTGTCAAATAGCATGTGCAGTGCATACTTCTGGAAAGATGGGAGGTTGCTGTGCAAACGTACATAGTATTCAAACAGCTGACATCTTAAGGGTGTCTCATTTTCTTTAGACATGTCACAATGTCCAAATATCAGATACACCCCTCTCCTGCCCAATAGCCTTGCCTAATGTCATGTGCCCTGCTAGGACACAACCTCACTCTGACCTGCTTCTTGCTCTTCAACCCCATCGTCACACATGTGTATGTGTGCATGCACACGCGCTCATACACACACCCACACTGCTGCTCTACTTTCCATCCTTGGTCTCAGTCCTTTCCCTTCCTCACCTGGTCCCACCTCCTCCCTCGGGTACCTTTTTACTTACCACTAAAGGTAAAGAGACACGTTATTTTTTACCTTAGAAAGTGGAAGTCCAAGCTGCATGGGGATCTATTAGGTTGTTCTGGCCCCTCAGCAGGAAACCATGCTTGCATAATGCTTCCTTTTAAGAGGAGAGAACTAGGGCAGTCCTTTACTCCAGAGTAAGTTAGGGTCAGCCAAAATTAGAACCCAGACACAAAGTCATTTGTTGTCACATTATCTGTAATAGCAAAAAATTGAACACAATCTAGACGTTAGGCAATATGAACAGGGTTAAGAAAATTGTTGCACATCATCTCCAAAGAATATTATGCAGCCATTAAAAATGATTATTATGAAGACAATGTTTTGACATAGAAAAGGCTTATAAATTCGATAGTAAGTGAAAAGGCCAATTGTAAGACTGTAAATATACTGTAATTATAGCAATTTAAAAATAAATGCACACCTGTGGCCAAGGCCGTGGAGGCAATGTGGGATCGAAAATGAGCTCTTATGGACTAGGATGCAGGGATTATGGGTGATTTTTTTGTTTGTAAACATCCTATAATGTTGTCTAGTGCTGTTATAATATTGTTGTTACAGTAAATAACTACTGAGGAAAATTAAAGCAAGTCTGAAGCCTTTTGCTGGTTACAGCTGCCTTGGATGATGCTGTACACATGGTGGCTACTTACTGTCTGGTTTATGGTCACTACCATGAGTCACCACCCCTCCCCTCTAACTGAAAAAGATTCTGGTTGCTCCTCGGTGTTCTCCATCTCAGTGAGTCATGCCTCCTTCTTCCACATCCTCCAACCCTTCCGTCACTGGGTCCTGTGGATTTTGTTACATGAAGAGGCTCAAATCTTACTTCTCGCCTTCCTAAGTCTAGGCCAGTATTCTCACACCTGAATTACAAACCAACAGGTCACCCAGCCTCCAGCCTCAACCCCACCAGCCACACAAGTGTTATGAGGTGCTTATGGTGACCCACTAGGATGCAGGCTGGAAATATGTAAACATTCCTTCAACTTCGTTCAGGTCATCTCCCTTTATATTTAGCTGTATTTTGTACACAGTGTATCTGGCTCAGTTGTACATGTTTATATGCTGTAGGCACATATTTTCAAAAATATTTTATTGATAGGACAGGTAACCAAAAATTTTGATTGTGAACACCAACTAGATGTTTCTAAAATACTGTTTTGTTTCCCTCTCTTGTTTAAAATCCTTCAGTGGTCTTTCACTGCCTGTAGCATATTTTCCTACATAACCTGCCAACCTTTCCAGACTGGGTTCTGCTGGCTGTTCCAGCACTATCACCCATCAGCCCAAGTCCCACTTCTTTAGCCTCTAGGACCACCATGCAACCCAGAGAGGCTACTTTCAGCCTTTGTGGGGGCTGATCCTGTGGTGTGTGCTGGAGCCAACTCATAACAGGTCCTGACAGCTTAATGTATGTATCTCTTCCCAACTGTGCATTCAGCTAATACCAAGTTAGTAGCTTAAGATGGGCCATGGTGGGATTATTTACAGCACGGAAATTGGAAAACACTACACATCAAAGATTTCTCCTTTTTTTTCCAGCAAGCTGATTGTTGAATATTTACTGGCACACCACTCAGCTGATCCCTCTTCTTGGAATGTCCTTTTCTAGACTCTTCACTGTGCCCTGCTTCAATATTTACTTCAAGCAACATACCATGCAGGCAGCTTTCCCTCACTCTCCTTTGCCCCTTCCTGCATTCATACCTCCTCTCTATAAACTCCTTAGGGGTAGCAGTCAGGTCTGAGTCTCCCTGCGTTCAGGGTGCACAGAACTATTCCAGGTGCTGAGTATGTGTTCAGGGAATGTTTGTTAAAACTGAATGCAATTTCTGATACAGCTGGAAAACCTCCCTGCCTATGCCCCAGTGTGTCCTGGTGAGCTGGTTTGGGAGAGTTAAACCCTAGGGACAGCTAGAGCAGGAATTAGGAAATTTTCAGTCTGTCTGACTGAAAAGTGGCCAGATTTACAGCTCAGCTCAAAGAGCAGGTGCCACCATCCTCTTCCTTGCTCAGGCTTCAGCTTTTCCCAACATCTCTCAGCGACCCTGAATGGCCTACAGGCTGCTATAGGGAGTCAGTTCTCCTGCTGAGGAAATGATCACTCACACCACATACCTGAACAAACAGCTGTTACAGAAACCATTATGCCAGAGGCAAGGATTATAGAAATGTGTCCCATTAGATGGCAAATGGAAATTTGTTTTCCTTTTGTAATAATCGCTTATAACATTTATCACTGCACAAGCAAGTTGGTACTTGAAGGATACATCTAGAGTCATTCTAAATATAGAACTTCAGATTCCAGGCTTCCCTGAAGGAGGAGAGGTAAAAGCCCTTTGGAAAGGAGAGCAGAGACATGTCAAGTCCTGCCAAAAAGATACCAGCATGGCAGAGAAAAATCATGAGATCTGGGGATGATGCCTGCCTCTCTGCTTCTCAGAGCAGAACCCAGACACACAAACACATTTTTTTTTCTCAAGGTATTAGCAAAAGCTTGACTTCTTAGTGGGAAATGGGAGAGGCAGATGAGATTAGCTTCTGGTTCAGGAAGGAAGACTACCTTTCGAACAAGTTCTTGTGAAGACTCTGTACCCTCACAAAGGGCAAAGGACGGCTGGCTTCAGAGATCCATAGGAAGGAGCATACAAAAAAGAAAAAGAGAAAATATAGCCTAGTGTCCCTCTGACTGAGGCAAGAAAAGTACTGCTAAAGCCCCCACTCAAAGCTCAAGACAGCCTAAGGCTCAGGAGAATGGGTGAAATAGATTTTTGGTTTCTCTGGTCTCAAGAGAGGCTGTGGCATCCCAGAGACCTGGGTTTTCATTCTAGCCCAGTCATCCATCCACTAGCTGGGTGATTTGGGATGAATTAATTGGCTTTGCTGAGCCTTAGTTTTCTCTGCTTTGTAGGAACAATGTTGTCTTCCATACAAGATGGTGAACATCAAGTAGATGTGATGGTGGATTTTATGTGTCAACCTGGCTAGGCTATGGTGCCCTGTTTTTGATTGAACACCTGTCTAGATGTTGCTGTGAGTTTTATTTTTTTCACATGTGATTAACATTTACAGTGAATAGACTTTGAATAAAGTAGATTATCCTCCATATTGTGAGTGAGTCCCATCCACTCATTTGAAGGCCTTAAGAGCAAAGACTAAAGTATCCCAAATAAGATGGAATTCTACTTTCTAGCCTCCAACATAGAAACTCTGCCTGGGTTTCCATCCTGCCGGCCTTCGCTATGGATTTGCCACTCCTCACAATCACATTAGCCAATTTCCTAAAGTCTCTCCCTCTACACACACACACACACACACACACACACACACACACATCCTGGTGGTTTTGTTTCTCTGGAGAACCCTGTGTGATACAGTAGATGACAAGTATAAAGCACCTCACATGAACCCAAGCACAGAGATTGCACCCAAGGCATAGTAAGGACTCTACCACCTAATAAATATATTCATTTCTGACCACCTTTACCCTCTAATTTGATAGCTTCTAATGTTGTCTTAACTAGCTTACCTTTGCTAATTATGCAGGTCATCCAACAGGCCCCCACCTTAAATACTTTCAGTTTGATTATAGGCTCTAATTGTACATCTACTTCCATGGATCTTAAAGCTGGATGCATATTACAATCATCTGGAAAGCTCTTTAAAATTATCAGTGCCTAGACTCTATCTTCTGATATTTTGATTGAATTGATCTGGGATGGATTCAGGACATCCATAGATGTTAAAAGCTCCCTGATGATTCTAATGTACAGCCAGTGTTGAGAGCCAGTGATACAGAAGATGCCAAGGCGTACAACACTAATTTGCCAGAAGCAAAGGCAAATTTGACAAGGATGCCTCCTTTCATTCAAGCATTCTATTGCCAAATAAGTGCTCTTCCCCATCAGTGAAGGGTACTACCCTCACCCAATGCCCAAGCCAGAATACTAGGAATCATCATCAATTCTTCTCTTTCCTTTACCCTTCTATCCAATTCATCAGTGTCCAAAAATCCTGCATCTGCTTCCTTCTCTCCAATTCCACTGCTGTTCCTAGTCCAAGCTCCACTATCTCTTTCCTGGGACACTGTATACTTCTGTACAGTCTAAATCCAATCAGGACAGTGAAACTATACAACCACTTAAACAGGAAAGTTTAATATAAATAATTATTAACTAGCAGTTTTGTAAGATGAAAAAGATCAAGAGAGCTCTAACACAACAATTTGACCATACTTAACACTACTGAATTATATAGTTAAAATGGTAAAGATGGTCCATTTTTAGATTATACATATTTTACTACAGTTCAGAAAAAATATGCTCAGTGAAAGAAGCCAGACACAGAGGAACACATATTCTAGAAATGTCCAGAAAAGGCTAATCTATAGAGAAAGTAGATTAGTGACTGTCCAGGGCTAGGGATGGGGATGAGTGACTTCTCATGGGCACAATGTTTCTTAGACTATGGAGATGGCTTCATAACTTTGCAAATTTGTTTTAAAATCATTGAACTGTACGCTGAAAACTAGTTTCGTGGTATGTAAATTTTACTCTAATAAAGCTATTTTGTAAAAGAATTATTAATTATAGCAAGTGGCTGGATTAATAAGGGATTGGCTAGGAAGGAGTAAAAATAACTCTGAAGAGCATAGGAATCACAGATATAAGGAACCTCTAAGAGTGTCATAGAGTACCCAGTGAAGGACCCGGTCACAAATATAAATTAGTATAGCCACTATGGGAAACAGTATGGAGGTTCCTTAAAAACAACTAAAAATAAAACTACCATATGATCCAGCAATGTCACTCCTTGGTATATACCCAAAAGAAAGGAAATCAGTATATTGGAGAGATATCTGCACTCACATGTTTATTGCAGCATTATTCACAATAGAATGTGAATCAACGTAAGTGTCCATCAATGGATGAATGTATAAAGAAAATGTCAGATATATACATAAACACACACACATGCACAAATACACAAAATGGAATACACTTCAGCCTTTTAAAAGAAGGAAATCCTCTCATTTGCCACAACCACAGATGACCTGGAGGACATTATACGAAACAAAATAAGTCAGGCACAGAAAGACAAATACCACATGATCTCACATATATGTAGAATCTAAAAAAGTTTAAGTCACAGAAGCAGAGAGTAGAATGGTGGTTACCAAAGGCTGGTGGAGGGTGGGGGGAAAGGGGAGATGTTGGTCAAAGGGTATAAAAGTTAGACAGGAGGAATAAGTTCAGATTTATTGTACAACATGGTGATCACAGTTAATAACAATGTATTGTATACTTGAAAATTGCCAAAAGAGTAGATTTTAAATGTTCTCACAACACACACACACACAGAAGATAAGTGTATGCAGTGATGTATATGTTAATTAGTTTGATTATAGTAATAATTTCATAATGTATATGTATATCAAATTATCACATCGTACACCATAAATATGTACAATTTTTATTTGTCAATTATATTTCAATAAAGCTGAAAAAAGCAATGCATCTACCAAAGACAATGAGGTTATTGTATGCAAATAATACTTTAAAAAGAAACAAAGCAAAACAAAATCCAATTGGGCTCCTCTCAAAAGGACACAGAAACCAGCACAGAGGGGCTCCCTCTGACCAAAGAAAAGATAACTACAAATAACTACAATAGATTTAAACAAATCAAACCCATGTGTTCATATATCACCTTTGGAAGATGTTAGGAAACCAACATATTCTGAAAAGACTTACTGAGAAGATCTTCTTCATAAAGAATTCCAGCTAACAAATGTAGAAGGAATGACAGAATTGTTATATCAGTATTTTGCAGCTTCCAATGAAATAAGAATGCAGACAATGATCAACAATGGCTGCTGTTAATAGAATCATTAGGTGAAAGGCTCTCAGGCAACTTTATTGTGGATGTGTGAGACTGACAATGCCTAAACCCAGGAAGCAATTTCAACATCACAAAAAACATACACCCTGCCCCAACCCTCCCCCCAGTTTGATATAATACAAACACCTGTGGTATGTGTATCTATGAAGTGTTTTGCACTACAACATTCAAATCTATACCTGGTCAAGCCTCTCTATATAGCTATTAGCTTACAGAAAATTCAGGGGTGAAAGATTATGTTAAATGACACTATGAGAATGCAACTAGCAATATCTGGACTGTGGAATATTCTAAATGACAAACGACCAGGTTTCATCAACAAATAAATAGCAAGAAAAATGGGAGATGGAGACAGGAAACCTGGAGATTAAAACAGGCTGATTAAACCTGGAGATTAAAACAGATGAGTAAAACAAATACAATACTTAGATCTTTTGGATCTGTATTATTAAATGACATTTTGGATCCACTTACTGAATGACATTTATGAGGCAATCATGGAAACTTGAATACTAAGTAAATAGTAAGAAACCATTTTTAGATGGGATAAAGGTACTGTAGCTTAAGGGAAAAAAAAGAGCCCTAATATTTTAGAGATATATACTGAATTATTTAAGGATAAAATGATGTATTTTGTATTTGCTTTAAATCAATGGGAGGATAGGGGTTTGGGGAGGTTTATAGATAAAAGTAAGTTGGGCACATGACAATAAACGTTGAAGCTGAGTGATGGGTATAAAGAGTTTATCATATTATTCTACTTATATACATGTTTGAAACATCCCATAATGAAAAATGTTTTTGAAATGGGAGAAATAAATAAAAGCTCTCTTGTATCCCCCAGGGCTGAGACGCACATCTTGTTAGAGAGAACATGGGCCATGGCTCATTGAGTGGCTGGTAAACTTGCTGGACATCCATTCTCTGGAACTGGTCAGAAACTGCCTTCTAGGATGCTGAGGAAAGCTGTTCACTGGGAGGTGTCCCAACAAAAGTGCCCAAATTGGGTGCCAGAGGAAGGTGCTGGCCACGGGGCACTGCTGATCACTGTCCACTGCAGAATCTGAGTTATAAAAAAGCTGCAAGTACTGCAGAGAAGCTGGTCATGCTGTGGGATCTGGGCACTGGGGAAGCCACACATGCTTCAGGAGTCAGACGCTAGAAAAGCCATGTTCGCAGCAGGTACTGGATGACAGAGAAGTCATATGCCCTGCAGAAGCCAGGTACTGGGAATCTATGTGTGCTACAGAGGTGAGATATGGAGAAGCCATCTGCAAGGGCCACCAAGAGCCTGCTGAGGCAGCACGCTAGAACAAGGAGGAAAAACCCATTCCCTCTGGCAATGTCTCTCCAGTGCCCTCTCCTGACAGAACTTCAGCGAGCAGGGACAAGGAAAAAAATATTTAAAGGGCCCAGATCCAATTTCACAGAGCAAGCAAGAAGGATAAGCTTGGAGCTGAGGAGCAATAAATCAATGATTCCTCACGAATCTCTCTACTTCTGTTCTTGCCCATCGGCAACCTGTTCACCTCATAGCAATCACAGTAACCTTTTTAAAATAGAAGGCTTGTCTCATCATTTCACTTTTCCTTGGAATAAAATTCAAACTCCTTCTACGGCCTAAAGGTTCTGCATGTTCTGGCCCCTTTCCTACTGATGGCAGCTACTGCTCCAGATGGCCTGCCGCTGCCGTCATGCTGGCTGCAGCAGGGAGTCCCTGCCAGGGCCGCACACTGTGTGGAGCTGGCAGAAGTCAGTGACAAGTGGTAGCCCTGCCCCTTCTGAGTTGGAGTGGGGGCTCCCCAGGTGTCCTCACTGTAGACTGCAGCCTCCCACTCCATGGAGCGGGCAGGAGCCCCAACCTCTGGGTGGAGCTGCAGCCACCCAAGTTGTGGCTACAGATCCAAACCTCCATATGCCCTTGGTCGGGGGGAGGGGGGTGCCGGAGCAGGCAGGACCCCTGTGCTCCCTGGTGCAGCTGTAGTAGTACCCTGCCCTCCATTGTACAGCTGCAGCTGCCCAAACCGGTAGCTGCAGCCTCAGGCATCCCTGCACTCTTGGGGGCCTGGGAAGGCCCTCCTGCCCTTGCAGGCTCAGAAACAGAAACACCTGCTCCTGCTGCCTGGCTTCTCCCTGCTGTTGGTGTCTGCTCCGATCTTGGAGCAAAGTCAGGGCCCAGCTGGGGCACTGTGAACTGTGAACGGCAATAGAAGGCAGACAGATTCCTGGGCAGAAGGGGGCGGGTCCCCAGTAAGGCCCCACCTTCAGGTCAGGGAGGGCCTGAAGGCTGGAGGCTGGGCTGCCAGTCCCATGGACCAGAGTGGGGACTTGTGCTGCCTTTTCCAGCCCACTCATGGACGCCCATGGACCAATCAGCACACACTTCCTCCCTTCTGAGGTCCACAAAAACCTGGGAAGATTAGGCAGAGGATGACCAGCTGCAGAGAGGAGCTACCCTGTCTGCTGAGAGCTGCAGAGACAGAAGGACGACCTGCCCTCAGAGAGGAGCTACCCCTGCAGGTCGCCTCTGAGCTGTTGTAACACTCAATAAAGCTCCCCTTCATCTTGTTCACCTTCCACTTATCTGCATACTTCATTCTTCCTGGATGCAGGACAAGAACTTGGGCAAAGGTGCCACCAGTTTCCAGCCGGAAAAACGACTCCTCAAACTCTCCCTTGCTTCTGTTTCATGAGGCCATCCCTCTGCCCAGAACTCCTTATCCTGCCTTTGTCCTACCTCCTGGCCAGCTTAACTCCTACTTAGCCTTAGATTACAGTCCAGATGGCCCTTCCTCAAGGAAGCCTTCCTTGACCTCAGGCTGGGTCAGCTCCCTGAGCACTCTGCCCTTGGCCTTTGGAAGTAGTCATCACACTTGAAGTTACTTGGCGCATGTCTGGCTACCCCACAGGACTGTGGATTCCATGGGGAAAGGGCTGTATCAGTCGTGGTCATAGCATATCCTCAGGGCCCAGCACAGTGTCTGACACTCAGTCAGTGCTCAGCAATATTGTTAAATAAAATTTAAATGATGGTAGACACCTCACTGTAACCGCATTAAATCTGTTGGGAAGAACTGTGTTTGACAAACTGAACCAGAAGATGTCTGAAGAGAGTGGGTTTAATCAGGGAAAACTCCTGGAAGGAAATTATATTTTATACCAGACAAGAAAGGGATGGTGGACCCAGATTGGCATAAAATTGTGGAACTGATGGATGGAATAGAGTACTTAGGAAGAAGGGCTTGACTAAAACAAAAACATTGAAGTAGAGAGTGGTGGAGATGAAGCTAGAGAGGTGAGGGTGAAAGCAATAGCAGAAGGGACATACCCATTCAGCAGATCCTGGAGCCCCTGAGGATGGTTAGAGCCAGATGTTTTTGGAAGATGAATATGGCCTCTGCATATCTGAATGGGGTGCAGGGAGTGAAGATAGAACAGGCTGGACAAAGGAGGGCTGGTGACTGGTGGCTAAACTTAAACTGCATGCCAGTGAAGGTGGAAGAGGAAGGGGGAGGAAGGGGGAAAGAGGTGCATGGATTACAGTGGCAACTCCAGGGGTGGAAAGAAAGGTGATTATCCCATATTCTGGACTCTGTGCTGGGTCCCAGGGGTGAAAGAGTTGTGCTCATCTTTTGATGGAACTTGTTAGTGGCAGAGACAGACATTCACCAAATATTCAGACAAATAAATATTACCAACTGTGGTAGCTGCTAAGGAAGAAATTTGCAAGCTGCTCAGCGTGAAGCCCAAGAAGCCTGACCTCATCCAGGCACTCATAGGAGGCTTCTTCGAGGAACTGATTGGGAGGCTGAGATCAGAGTTACCTAGTCCATGGCAGGGGGTAGTGAGGCAATGGAGGGAGCACTCCAGGGAGAGACAACCTCATGTTCAGACACAGGTGCCTGTACATACACATGGTTTCCACCCACTCCGTTATACTTGGAGGTCCTAAGGGACCTCCAGGAACAGCTTGGAGCCAGCAAGTCTTACTCACTGTGGTACATTTGTCCTCAGCCTCCACTAAACCCTTTGGGTAATCTCTGAAAATCAGTACACCTACTCACAACAAACCTATTGACTTCACGGGGAAACCAAAGCACAGAAGGTTGAAGTGATTGTGCTAAAAGCACAGAGAGGGAGTCACGTGGTCACTAAAGGTGCTATTTGGGACAGATTCTAGTTGGGAATCAAGTAATCAACTAAGTCAGCAAACGGTCAATCGGCCTCAGCCTTTAAGACAACAAGTTGGTGGCACTGTTATCGACACAACCACAGTGACTTGAAGACAGGCTCAGAAGCAAGACCATAGCTATCCTGGTCAATAAAGCATTTTGGGTCCCGACAAAGCAAGTAATTAGGACCAACTGTGTTTCATTTTTCACCTCCTAAGCCAGAGTGGCCCTCTAGACACATTTATCAATGAAAGAAGGCAGGGCTGAGGGTAGAAGTTTAAGTCATTCTAGGGCAATTGAGAAAAAGAAGAGTATAGGCCAAGAAATTCCACATAAGCTGTTTCAAAACTTAAAACCTCTGAAGTATGAGAAAATAGGAAATGAGGAAGCAACCCAGAAGATGGCCCCTCCCTCCACCCCTATCCACAGTGCAAAGCATTACCAGCACTAAATCATCCCAAGTTGGGTAGAATAAAAGAATCACTGCATGTTGGAGATGGGGGGAGAAGTAGGGTCTCCATCTCTCCACAGGCTAGGCTTGGGGACATTGCTGACCCTTCCCAGTTTCCATCCTTCCCTCCCTCCCACCCTTTCTCTCCCTCCTAATTCCAGACACACAGGAGCTTTTTCAGCTCACGGGTCTACTGATGATGTAACCCCTTCCAGTCTAGACCAGAAGTTTCCTGAAGGAAGAGACAGATCAAGAATCAACTCTGTGTCATTTGCATGTCTGCAAGGCCTACCCAGTACCTGGCACTGAGTAGGCACTCCGTAAATACTGCTTTTGTTGACCCCCTCCCCGAATTCAGAACAAAGCTGCTTTCTTAGGAATCCCCAAGCCCTGACTTAGCAGCCCCTGAATCCTGCCCAGAGATGTGCCCTGCACTAAGTTCCACCTTTCCTGACATATTTCTGAGCATAGGCGCTCCTTCCCCTCCCACATTATTTAGCCACTGCCTTGTCATCCTTTCTGACCTAAAAGACTCATTTTGTTAAAAGTCTCCTTGCAATTCTGGCCAAGTCACCCATCTGTGCACAAGGAAATATCTGGGTGCAAGCTTCTCCTGATCTCATGAAAAACCACCCAGACAGTGCCCTGTCCTTTCTCAGAAACTTATATCCCTGGTGCAAGCCATTGATCTATTGGTGGCCAGGCTCCCCAAGGCCTCCTGGATGAGGGCACTGAAGTACAGCCTTAAATCAGGGGGATGATATGGACAGATGGGATATAAGGGAGGGGATTCCAGGTTGAGCTAACAGCATGAGCAAAGAATGGAGGTGGAAAAAAAAACAGCAATTGAAGGTAACAGCAAGTTGTTTTGTCTGCTTAGACTGCAGGACCCCAGAAAAGAAGTGTGGAAGACGAGGCTAGGGAGGGCTCTCTGAGCCGCCACTGAGGGCTTGCACTTTGTGCTGAGGGTGGTGCCAAGCTTCTGGAATGTTCTGAGCAAAAGGATGATATAAGCAAATTTATACTTGAAAGGCTCCATATGGCTGCAGTGCGGAGAACAGACTGCAGGAGACAAAAAAGTGGTGTTCGGAAGACTACTCAGGAGGTTCGGATGGTTGGGCATTGAGATGGTGGTGTCCTCAACTAGAAGGAAGGTCCTAGGCTGAAGAGAAGTAGACTGGATCAAGAGATAATTAAGAAGATAAAGGGATAGAACATAGTGAATGACTGAATTCAGGATGTAAGAGCCAGGAAATAGGTGAAGCTTTATTAATCCATATAATACATTATAATTTATGAATATATAAAATACATTAACTAGCTCTTACCGAACATCATGTATATACAGAGTTCTGTGTTTAGCAATAGGAACACACAGGTACATAATACATAGTTCCTGCACACAAATAGTTCCGGGTCTAATAGAAAAACAAGACAAGAAAGTGCCAATGACAATGAAGTATTCCTAGTTGCTGAGGAGCACAAAGGAGGGGCTCCACATCCTGCTTCAGGAACATGGGAAGGCAAAGGGGAAAATTTGCATAGGCATTAACCACTGAGCCAGATGTCGATGGGCACCAAGTGAAGGAGAAGGGCACAGTTACTGCAAGCAAGTACACAGCATGCGTGAAGGCAGTGAGATGTGAAACAGCATGATGCATAAGTGGAGCCAGGGATGAGGCGGATGGTGGCACCATTAGCTGTGATCTGGGATGCAAAAGGAAGAACCGCTTGTGGTGGTGGTGGCGGGTAGGGGGGAGGCAGTGTTGGACTCTGTCTTGGACATATTGTGTTTGTGGTGCCTGAGTAGTAGTTAAGTAATCTCTGCAAAGAGCTCCCTTGTGGAGATGAAGCCAGGCTTAGGAGGGATGGTGATGGTGACTCACCTAGGCACCTTGCCCTTCACCATCTCAGTAGCATAAAACCAATGGAGCTTAGCAGGGCTGAGATAAGGGGGTGGAGGTGCCTTTTGTTTGCAGGGTTTTGTGATTCTGCAGCACACTTATGTTTGTGGTGAGCTGGCCTTCCCAGGAACTGAGTGGTTGAGACCCGTTTGATGCCTGAAGGCATTCACTCCTTCTGCCTCCTGTGATGTATCTGGGAAAGAAGGTGAGTCACCAAGATCATGTCTGCAAACAGCAGACAAACAAGGGGTGGCAAAGCCCACCTTGGCCACCTGGTTCCCCACCTGGGTATTTTCTCAGCCACTGTCTCTGTCCCTGGTCCGGGTCTGTATTCCCAGTCCTGCCTCTCCTGCAGCACTTTGGTTGCACTCAAGGGGAAGGTTGACTTCCTGGTTGCCAGTGAATACCTCTGAAACCAGGGCTGCACTTGAAGAATGAAGCAAGACCCAGTAGTCCACAGAGACACCTTATTTTGCCCATTGTCTGCCTCACTGGGCAGGATAAACCTGCTCTCAAAAGTAGTAAAGAAGAGGAAAGAGGAAGGGCTAGGCATGTACTAGGAAGAATGAGTCTGTAAGAGTGTCAGAATCCCAGGAAAATGTGCGGGATAAGAGCATGGAGCTGAAAACTTGACTAGAACCAGATTATACGAGTTCCCAATGAGGAATCAGGCCTCAGGCTCGGCATTAGGGAGGTAAACTAGGAAGATTCTTCCTGTGCTCCAGGAAGATGATTCCAGTATTGTATGCAAAATGAAAAGGAACGAGATGAGTTTGGATAGGAAAAAAAAGCTCATTCCATAGCCCAGGCAGGAACTGATAGGAACAGATCCAGGACAAGGTCAATGGGACTGCAAACAAGAGGACAGACACAAGCAAAGCCCTGGAGATGACAATAAGTGACCATTCTGACGAATGACTGCAATGTCAATGTGCTTGGAGCTGAAGACAGCAGTGGGGAGTGGCCTTCAGTGAGGAAAGAAAGGTTGGCAGAGGTCAATCATGGAGGGCACCTTAAGCCGCATGAAGGAGTTTGAACTTTGTCCCAGTGATAATGATAATGTGGAACAACTGGAGGTTTTTTTTTTTTTTCTTTTTCCTGAGGAATGACTTTATTATTTTTGTAAAATTTATGTGTTCTCGTAATTAGAAATTAAATCAATATAGAAAAGTCCAAAGAACATTAAAAGTAACTTCAACCGCCACACAATAATGATTGTCAAGGCAAGCCTTACTCCAATCTTGCCTTTAAGTTCATTATTAGAGATGAGAATGGATAGAGAAACAGAGAGAGGGGTGAACAATTTTCCATGGTATCCATGTGTAGATATTATCTGGAAATAAAGATATAAAATTTAAATTCCCTATAATTTAAAGAAGAGGCATCTCACAAGGGGAAAGAAGTAATCAGATCTAGGTTGTAAGAAGATCCTTCTAGCTGCTGATGTGAGGGAGGGGTTGGGAGGAAGGAAGATTGGATGTCAGGGGACCACGCAGGAGACACAAGGTAAGAATAGTGAAAGCTTGAAAAAGCCAAAGCTAGCAGACTTGGAAAGAAGAGGTGAAGAGTATCCCCACTATATGAGCAGCTTTCCTGGGACCTGCTTTCTGGTGGGGGGAGATACGAAGGAGGTTCTCCTAGATGGCTCATAGGTCTAAAGCCTTGGTGATTAGGAGGTGTTAGTTCCATGATCAGAAATAGGCTAAGCAGGCAGAGCAGGTTTGGTGGGGGAGACGGTGTTTCTTCTGATGCATGAAGATTCTGTGTCTGGTTGGGCATCCAACAGGCATGTGGAGATGGGAATCTGGGGCTCAGATGAGAACGGGACTGAAGATAAGGACCTGAGAACCAGCCACACAGAAATGAGCACAAAAACTGTGGGAGTGTGGAAGATCTCCAAGGGAGAAAGTGTCAAGATAGAGACCTGGTCCAAGGACAGAAGCTTAAGAAATTCATCTGTTAGGAGATGGGAGAAGGGAGAGGAGCCAAAGGAGTCAACAGGGTTCAAAAGAACCCAATAATCTTGTCTCAGTGCTTTGTTCATTGTTGTTTTCAGAAACTTTCTGGGCAACTCAAATGCAAGGTGTATTTGGTGAAAGAGAAGAAAACCACGATTACAACATGAGTGAGGGAAAGGAGCTGGGAAGTAAAGAACTTCATCTCAGGAGGGTGAAGTTAGCAGCTCTGTGCAGAGGGCTTGGGGAAGTGGAGGCCAAGAAAAAGCCATTGAATTTGCTAGTTAGGTCTTCAGTAACTGCGGTGGGATCATGGTCTGGAGAGTACTGAGAGCCAGGAACAGATGGCTGGGACTTGAGGAGGGAGCCAGGGCAAGCAAGAGATCACTTTGAAGGCAAACTTCACTCTCCAGGAAACTAGGAACTACCTAAGCATACTCTAGGCTGCAAGACTAGAGCCAGCAGAGCCAGAAAGGCTGAAAATAAGCATGGGTGGTGACAACTCACAAAGCTGGGACCTCAGGAAGCTGGGAGAGAGTTCCAGTAGAGAGGGCTAGGCCACTGGATCAAGGAAAGAAGAAATATTGAGGTGGAGAAAATGTCAACATTTTAGGCTTGACAGCATAAATTATACCACTTACAACCACCACCTTTTAAGCATATACACTGTGCTGTGCTGAGTGTCATCTGGGTATTATTTGGTGTCATTTTCACAAGAACCCATACGGTAGGTACAGTGATTACCCATATTCTACAGAGGAAGGAAATAAAACTCATAGAGATCAAATATCACATTGCTGGCCAGTGGGAGAGGCAGGACTCAAGCCCAGGTCTGTGAGACAGCATGGTCCAAGTTCTTACGGACCACTGCACACTGTTTCATGTTAATGGCTTCACATGAGTCAAAACAGGAGATAAGTCTCCTGGGGTGGATGAAAAAGGAGGTGAGGCTGTGATTGGGTGTGAGAGACGTAGAAAAAGGCCTCAGAAGAACTTATTTGGACACAGAACGAAGTTTGGGTTAAACCAGATGTGACTAGCAAATAAAATGTGACTGGCAGCCTTGCCAAGAGTCAGGGAAAACCCAGTTGCCTTGTATTCTCCAGCCTTTCTTCAATGTCCAGACACATAGAAAGATCATTTCTCTTTGACTATTAAAAACCTGAGTTTCAGAAATAGTCAGTGATTTTTTCCACACAGATAGCCAAACCAGGAGTGGTGCGCAAGGCTTCTGACTCCAGGGGCAATGCTACTTCTTCTAGCCTAGCAGGTGCGTGCACACGGATAGCTGGGAACGCCAAAGCACCAGCTCTCACCAGTGCACAGGGGTAGCACAGATTAGAAGCTGCAGTTCAGAGCAACCAGGCTCACTGGAGTCTGCTATATCTGGATCTAAGTACAGGCTCTACCACTTATTGACCATGTGCCCTTCAATCAGTTGCCCAAGCTCTCTAAACCATCAAATCCTCTCTCAACTGGAAATAACAATAGCACCTGCCTCACAAAATTATTGTTGGGATAAAACACGATAACCCATGTGAGGTGCATAGCACAGTGCCTGGCACTGAGTGAGAGGTCAATAAATGCTCACGGCAGTTGTTTCTGCTGTGTGGTTGCTGTTAGTGGGGAGGACATGACTTAGAGGCAGACAGTCTGGGCTCTAGTCCCTGGCTGACCACTTAATTGCTCTGACCTGAACAAGTTGCTTCACATAGGAGACAGATTTCTCAGCTTTAAATTGGGTATAATTCACGGGTGGCTGAGGAAATCAATTAAGTAGTGGATGGGAAAGTGCTTTGAAAACTACAAAGTGCTCCACAAAGGTTAGTTATTTAATTCTACCTTGGAACTAAAAGATCAGCCTTCTAGAGAAGCAGGCACAAAGGATGAGAAGAGAGGAAAATAACTAAGTTAATGAACTCCATAAATCAAAACTGAGAAAGTTTAGAAGAAGAAGAAGGAAAAAAAGATTTTCTACTTCTCTGAGATAGAAGAAATGCATTTAATTCCACCAAGTGTGTATTTGGAACCTGTTCCAGATGAGGATTTGGGCAAGGTCTGTTGAGGGAACAGGGCTGAGTCAGCCTCGGTCCCTGTTTGCCAACAGCTCCCCCAGGGCACTTGCACGTACCTAAGTCTGCCACCAAACAGAAGACAAATAAAGAGGAGGGCACAAAAAGGGAAAGTTATTCCAACTGTGAGGCACATATCAGCGCGGGCATCTTGGAAGAAGTGGCATTAGACTGGGCTTTGAAGAATGAGTAGGTGATGAATGTGTGAGGGCTGGGGGGAGTTGTCAGAGGGACGAAAAGAAAAGCTTGAGCAAAGGCACAGTAGCAGGGAGGGGCATGAGTTTGGGGAGCAGCAAGTCAATCCATGCGACTAAAGAAAAGGTTTCACGAGTGAGGGATGGAGGTAGCAGGTGAACCTGGAAAGATAGATTGGGACCGGCTCAGAGAGTCTCAAGGTGGATGAAGGTCTTGAGCTTTGTTTTACAGTCAGTGCCTTCCAATTGTGTTGGCCTGGCCTGGCCTCACACAGTGTTCTGAGCAATGTAGGTGTCAGAAAAAAAAAGTTTATTTGATTGATGAGACATACTCCATAGTTGGAACTTCAAGCTAGCTTGTTCCCACCAGAGCAGAATTGACTGTAGCCAACAGGAATGGTTGGCCATGTCCTCTGCAGCTCAGGAAAGTAGTTCTCTATGCAGGTCTCTCCAGGACTCTAGGAAGACTAAGCTCTACCTGAGCCAGACATAGCTCTCTACTAGAGAATCGGAGGTCCCATGAGCACTATGGAGAGAGCCTACTGATTCTTATGCTCCTCAGTTTGCCTTAAATGTTGTTTTTTCCCCGTTTGTGGCTTTCTTCCCCAGTGTCTGGCCCACTTGTTTCCTGGTCTTTCCTGAAATCTGGTACTCTATGTTCACTTTAATGCCTTGATGACCTAGCTAGCCTTTGATCTTTGCCAATTTGTCAACCATTTCTGACCTATTCCCTAGTTTGCCCCACATGCACCTCCCTCCAACACACATAAGAAACCAAGTCCCTGACAATATGCAGAGGTGGGCTTAGCTGTTTGAGTACAGATTCTTCCATCTTGCCAATATTGGGGAGCCGTTCTGTCTGGGTAGGTCAGCCCTTTACAAACCTGACAACGACTAATCTGCCAAGTAGCTGCTTCACTGTTGAAAGATTCATAGCTTTGTTCAGAAAAGGTCAGATTCATTGGTTCTAGTCAATTAGAGAATAATTTATTGTGTCTCTTCCTTCTGTGACCTCCAAGACCATATGTAGTTTATCAGCAAGGGGCCAATCTCCAAGGCAAAGTCAGGCACACTGATAATCCCCCAAAAGGCAGAATTGGGGCCAGTGAGCTACCTGAGGTTCTCTGGATTGGAAGTCTCAGTTGGGTCTTGTTTCCCACAAATCCCCATCACAAGGACGTTAAGTGGGCACCTTGTCCATCAAACAGATTTGGAATTGCCAGTATTGTACAAATGTGAGATTGTGTGGGCAGACTCTAAGAAGATGGCTATTTCTTCTCTAGTATCATCCCACAGTTAGGACAGCCCCCGGGTAGAAGGTATCAGAGCCTTGGTTATGTCTTTCTGGTGCAAACAGTGAGACTCTGTTGGGGAATGGCTAAATAAATGAGATTGATAAGCTTTACTACTAAATTTTAACCTAACAAGGAAAGCACTTTACTAATATGGCAAAGCATCAAGATAAACTAGAATGGCTATTTAAATGTGATACAAAACTAAAGCAAGATTTAGAGAAACACAAGCCCTTAAGAACTTTGAAGAAAAAAAACACTTGATAAGCCTAAATTCATTAATTCTAGTACTTTCCGTCTCTTTCCCTTACTTAATCCACTGGTTTCTACGTCAGGTTTATACTAGGCTTCCTTCAAATTTTTGACTGTCTGCTATCTCAAGCAAAGAATCTAAGAAAGAAGAATGACTTGGCCATGTTTCCTTTGACACCACTCTCCCCTGATCATGAGCTGCAACGTTGAAGGAATCATTCTCGTGGCTCTTTTCTAATAGCCATCTTCTGAAGTCATTAATCAGAGATGTAATTTTCTCCTCATTATAGTGCTCCTGACTTTGTTTCCAAGGAATCTGAAAGGAGCCAAAAGAGAAATAAAGATAGCCATGTATGGGTTACTTTCCAGCATGAAACCCTGTGATTGTTTTTTCTTCAATTAAGAGGGATTAAGTGTTCCTTCTTTAAAACTAAGTCCCTTGCCCTCTAAGCCAGAGTGTATGGTATTCATAATATATGTTGGATGATCCCTTAGAAATTACCACTCCCTAAACTGTTTTTCTGTTAGGATTTGGACTTGGGAAACTGAATACTGCCAGAATGGAATGTTTAAAAGAATATTCCAAGACCGTAATTAGATTTCTAAACAAGCATACATAAATGTTTTTCCACACGTCCTGTGAAATCAGACCCGACGTGAGAGTCCTCCACTGTAGCTCTACTCTAGTTCCTTGTAGGAAATGCCCAATTGTGGCTTTTTCCATGGGGCAGGAATAGGGTTCCAGGGACATGAGAATTGCTTCATCTACAGCCTCTGAGACGGGAAAGACTCACTTAAGTCTGATTGGAAGATAGGCATCCATTGTGGTTTATAAAATTTTTTTAGATAAAAACTAGGAAGAAGGCTTTGGAGACAAGAAATTGTCAATCTAGGAAATGGGAGAGTTCAAAGAAATAGGAAAAGTGGATGAGCTTTTCCATCCAGGATAGTAGAGAAATTCTGAGGCATGAGATTATGGGCACTATCACAAAGGAAGCTAGGGAAAAGTGAGGAGATGAAAACCAGACAAAAAGGGTTGTATAGGAGGCCTTTGAAAGATTCCAGAATATCTTCCAGAAGTCCTCAGTGCAAAAAGCCTGTTACTTCTTTAGGACAGGAGAAATGAAACTGGGAGCCAGGAAGACTCACATGTCATTGTCCAACCGAAGGAGAAGAGCACAAAAGGGCAAGAGGAGAGGAGTGCAAGCTGACAGTGGCCATAGAGCCAATGCGAAGGAAGTGAGAGGAGTTCTGGGAAGAAGGCCAGTCACAAGGGCACACCGTGAGAGTTTCACAGACCCCAGAGGTCCCTATTAGCCCTTTGTCCGTCTCTGTCTATAGACTTATCTGAGACCCTGTGAGTCCTTGCAATCACACCTGCCATTTCTACCATGACCAGTCTGGGACTCAGCTTCAAACACGGCCTCTGCCCACTTTGGATTGGCATGGATTTTCCCAAAACGCCTATCTCTGCCCCGCTTTTTCTCCTAATCAGCCTCTGTCTGGCCAGACATCTACACCTAGAAACCTAGATCTTCAGCCCAGACCCAGAGAAGCCTGTATTCCATTTCAGCCCCTATCCTGCATCCCTCCTGCTAACTTTGCTGTTTGGGGTTTCTTGCCTGCCTCAGCCACTCATCTAGCTTCTGGTCTTCGCTGATCCACTCTGAGGAAGCTTGCAGGTGAGTCGTCTTCTACACTACGTGACCAACCATCTCAGGAATGACTCTGGATGCCCAGAAGTTTGGTATCTGCTAGCATTCCTTCTTTCACTGCTCTCTGTTTCCAGCCTCCCCTGCTACCTCTCCTGGTCAAGTCTAAGCAGAGACTGCCTGGTCCCAGAATCTCAGTGTGTCACTCCTGGCCTGTGGTTTGGTCTTGGCTGTTAGCTCTGTGACTCATGGCAATGACCACTGGCTGAACCCCTTCACTGATTATTTGCAGCAATTGGACCAGCCCTCCAGTTCCTGGAGACCTTCCCTTGTATAAGTCCCAGCCCAAACATCAGTGTGCAGACCTCTATCTTCGCCTTGGATGTTCTTCCCATTTTCCAGTCAGCCCATATGGCAGTGACAATGGAGGGCCCTAGAGAAGACTTTACTTCCTCTTTCATGTGGGGGTTACAGAAAACAAATTATCCAAGTTCTCGATTCATAGGACCAAGGTCTGATGGCATATCATGAATGAAACTAAGGAGGCTTGAGAATTCTGTCCATCTCAAGCATCACCAGAGAGTTCTCTGACTGAACTTGGATTGCCCCTGGAGCACTCAGATAGCCAGACGTTACTGCTAGCAAAAAAGATCAAAAAGGGCCTTTCCATAAATGGCATTAGTGTGTTTGGATATTGGAGCTAAGGACAGCTAACAACCTCCTGATGCCGTGACTTTGGTGGCCAAAGTATTCACATGAATAATTAGAACTATCATACCACCTCCCAAATCCCAGGCTTACCTAGAAATCAACATCCCAGATCATCATTGTCTAATAGTGACTACCATATTGGACAGTGCAGATAGAGAACATTAAGCCTTTCCCCAAAGGGAGTTTCTGAAATAAAGACAAAGAATGTACAAATGGCTAGTGAACACTCACGAGCCGAAGGGGCCAGACCAGAAGGGAGCGGCTGTTGCCACATGAGGAGAGGAAGAGGGATGCTTGTGGTTTGTTATTCCCTGGCTAGCTCCCTGCCCAGCGAGCGACTTTGGACTAGTGGACCCACCTTGCCTTGCTACATCCCTGCCTTAGTAGCCACTTCAATTTTCACAAAATGACAAAAACTATAAAATTTTATCGTGTGTCATTTAGGAAGATTTAATGAAGAGAGTTTATTCCCATATGGGAAACCTGATTACCAAATAAATGTCAGTTTTCTCCAAATCAATCTACACTTAACGTATATTTCCAATTGGAATTTGGGGGGCTTAGGTAGGTTTATTCTAAAGTTAGTCTGGACAAATTCAATTCAAACAAACTGAAAGTAGCAAAACTTTTAAGTTCTGGATTATCATATATTAATTTCATGCATTTAATTCCAAATCGTTCATGGAAAGGCATAGAATATAGATCATGCCTCATTCTTTGTTTGAATGGCATCTGGCCCATAATAAGAAAGCCACAGAAGTAAAAACAAGTTGGCTTATATTTTCCTATTAAAGACAGAGTTCAAAAACTAAAAAAAAAGTTAATCTGGAATATAAATAATTAATAATAGCTAGAAATATTTTTTAAAAATAAACAAGGGGATACTTTCCACAGAAGATATTAAAATGTATTCTAAAGTCACAGTAATTACCATGGGATGTGACAGAAGAGACAGATTAGTGTACAGAATATGTCTACAAGCAGACTCAAATATATGAATATTTGGTATATGATAAAGGAGACAACTCAAATCAGCATAGAAGTATGTTGAGATAAACGGAGAGACATTTGGGGGAGAAATTAACTTAGATCTTGTTATGTAGACAAAAAAACAAAATAACAAAATAAAGCCACAGCCTAATACTAATCTCTTTCACAGTGTCATCTGGAGAAAGCAGAAATCTGAATCTGAACAACACTGTACTCTTTTGCATCTTGATTCTTTCACTTGGCATGATGCTTTTGAGATTCATCCATTGTGTTATGCGCTTTGGCAATTCTGTTTTATTGCTGAGCAGTGCTTCATTGGATGAATGTGCCATAGTTTGTTCATACATTTTGTATATCCAGTTTGTATATCCACCTTTATGCAGTTTGCTTATCATTCTCCCATTGAGGGACTCTTGACTTGTTTCCAGTTTTAGGCTATTAGTAATATAGCTGCTATGAACATTCTTGTATGATTCTTTTCATAAACATATACTTTCATTGCTCTTTTTTTTTTTTTTTTTGAGACGGAGTCTTGCTCTGTCGCCCAGGCTGGAGTGCAGTGGCGCAATCTCGGCTCACTGCAAGCTCCGCCTCCCGGGTTCACGCCATTCTCCTGCCTCAGCCTCTCCGAGTAGCTGGGACTACAGGCGCCATGGAGGTCGAATGAGTGGGCCTAGGGTAGGTGGATGTTGAGTTTTGTGAAACACTGTTAGACTTTTCCCAAAGTGATTGTATAATTTTACATTCTTACCAACAACGTGTGAAAATTTGGCTTTCTCCACATCCTCATCGGCATCTGGTATTGTCAGTCTTTTCATTTTTAACCACCTTGGTGACTGTGTAGTGGTATCTCATTGTGATTTTAATTTGCATTTCCAAGATGACAAATAATGTGAGCAATCTTTCTTGTGCTTATTGACCATTTGTATATCTTCTTTTGTGAAGTGTTCGTTCAATAATTTTTGCCCACCTTTAATTGGTTATTTATCTTTTAATTATTGGATTGTAGAAGATCTTTACATATCCTGAATACCAGTCCCTTGTCAAATATGTGTTTTTTAAATAATATTTCACAATATGTAACTTACCTATTCATTTTCTTAGCAGTTTTTGATGAGCAGAAGTTTTTAATTTTTATGAAGTTTAATTCATCAATTGTCCTTGTTAATTCTGTTTTCTGTATCCTCAGAAACATTTGACTAGCCTAAGGGATGAAGCAATGCTTTTCTAAAAGGTTTGTGGTCTTTTACTTTATGTCTAGGTCCCTAGATCTCTCCCCAATTACATTTTATGTATGGTGGGTGTGAAGTAAGGTTCAAGGTTCATTTATTCATATGGATAGCTGGTTCTTCCAGTGCCATTTATTGAAAAGACTTTCCCTTTCTCATTAGATTGCTTTGGCACCTTTGTCAAACATAATATGACTATATAAATGTGAATCTATTTCTGGACTCTGTATTTGTCACACAATATATTGGTCAGGACTTATACCAGTAATACACTATTAACATAGCTTTAGAGCAAATCTTGAAGTCAGGTTAAGTTTCATCCTGTAATTTTGCTCATATTTTTCAAAATTACTCTAGGTTTCTAGGTCCTTTGCATTTCCATATAGCTCTTAGAGCCAGCTTGTTAATTTCTACCAAAACAAATTGTCATGATGATGACATGCTTGTGTTAAATCTATAAATAAAATCTATAAATTTGTAAATCTATTTGTGAGTTGACACTCCACAAATAGTGTCTTCCAGTTCGTGTATATGGTATATTTTTCCATTTCTGTAATGAGTTTTTAATTAAATAAGTGTCTTTGTCAGAGCTGTGCTTTAGGAAGATAAATTTTACAGCAATACGAAGTATAGGTTGGACTGGAAGCATGGATACCACTTGGAATGCTATTGGGGTTATCCATGGACAGGAAATATGTGCTTGAAAAAGTGTAGTATTAGAGTGGAACTTAGGAAATGCATTCCAGAAATAGAATCATCAGAACTTGGTGATTGGACATGAAGAGTGAGAGAGATGACAGAGACTTAGATTATTCTGATATTTTTGTCCTGGATAACCTAGAGGAGGACATTTCTGTAAAACATTAACTGGCCTTCATGGAGAAGTATTTTAGTGCATATTACTTAACAGAGCTTGTGCTTGGCCCTTACTGGAACACCTTGTGGATGATAAAGATGTGTATTAAATAATCACACAAATAGAAATAAAATTGTGACTAACAAAAGTGCTTTAATGCTAGCACACCTAACACTTAGATCTTGGTTTCTAATACCATTCTCCAATAAAAAGAACCAGAGCTCCTTAGAGAAAAGACTTATTCTAGGACTAGAAAATATACAGGATAACGCTAAAGTATCTTGTAGCACCAGAAAGTAAAATTAAAAAGTGCTAAAACAAAACAAATCTTTACCACGATGGAAATATATCAAAGTGACACAGGAGCCAACAAAATGTCTTCTCAGTGGCCAAAGCTAGAGTAATATAAGCAACAAAATAAATAAAACAATATTAGCATATAACCCAAAGTATAAAATCAATATCCATGAGTACATATCAGTATACATTAATTAATTAATGGGGAAGAAAAGATAGCCTCTCAGGCATACAAATTTTAATAAATTATGTAACTTCTCCACCTTAAAGGAAGAGGGGCATAACACCCACTCCTTAAACGTGGGCTGCGCATAGTGGCTTTCTTCCAAAGAGTACAGTATGGCAAGGGGGGAAGAGTAATTTTAAGGTGGAGACACCTGACAGACATAAATTTAGCCAGGTGATCACAATCAGAATCAATGTCATACATCATGTACATAGTATGTTGCCTTGATATGATGTGATGAAAATATCACTTTACTTCCGTGATTCCCCTCCCAAAATACATAACCCCAGTCTAATCATGAGAAAAATATCAGGCAAATCACAAGAGAGACATTCTACAAAACAACTGATCAGTCCTCCTCAAAACTGTCAAAGTCATCAAAAACAAGGAGTCTGAGAAATTGTCACAGCCAAGAGAAGCCTAAGACACGACAACTAAATGTAGTGTGGTATACCGAAATACACAAAAACATTATGTAAAAACTAAAGACATATGAATGAACTACGAACTTTAGTTAATAACAACGTATCAATATTGATTCATTATTGCAACAAATGTTCTGCACTGAAGTAACATGTGAATAATAAAGAAAACTGAGGTGGAGAGGTACATGGGAACTCTGTACTATCTGCTCAATTTGTCTGTAAATCAAAAACCATAAAATAAAGTCTATTACTTTTTAAAAACACCCTCTAAAGGAGACTTACACCTTCTAAGGGGTATTTGAAGTCAGAGAAGGGCCTCCTGAGGAAATTAACACTTTATCTGTAATCAGAAGGATGAGGAGGGATTAAGTAGATGAAGATCTGGGAGAAGAATAGATAAGTGTAAAGGCCCTTAGGTAAAAGGAAGCATGATGTGTTCAAGGAACAGAAATAATAGTGTTGTGATTTAAGCAGCATGATCAAGGGTGAATATGGTACAAAACATGACAGAATGAATAGACGGGAATCAGAATGTGCAAGGCTTTTAGGCCATGTATAGTATTTTTGTCTTTATTTTAAGAGCAATGGTTGTAAGTGGCAGCGAGTGGGAGGTGGCAAGAGAAAGAGGGAGAGGGAAGGGATGCTACCTCAATTTTAGTTTGGCCAACTGAGTGCCTGAAGCAGGATTCACTCAGATGGGGACACTGGAAGAGGCCAGGAGATCAGTTTTGCACATGTGGGATATAAGGTGCCTGTGGGATATCCAAGTGAAGGTGTCTAGTAGACAGATGTACAGGTCTGGGGTCAGAAGAGACTTGTGAATTGGAGAGAAGTTGTTGAGTTTCCTGCATATAGGTGAAGAATGAAGCCTCGGGCATGAATGAGACCACCTAGGGTCTTGCATTCAAGTGCCTAAAGATAAAGGTGGGAAGTCACCAACCTGTAAATAACCACGCACTATCCCAGCCATACTGTGTGGAAGGATAACAGAAGAGGATAGAGGAAAGAAGTCTGGGCAACAACAACATTTAAAAAGAGGAAGAATCCATGAAGGAGACAACAAAGACAATCTAAAGGAATAGTGTGATGTCACTGACACCAAGAGAAGAGAAACAGCAGCTTCTGGCAGCTAGGAACACAGAATCCATGGCTTCCTGGCCCAGCTCCATTGCCATCAAGTTGGTGACTAGTAGGCTAGGCCATCACGACTGACTGGAGCTAGAGCAAGAGCAGAGTCAGTAACTACATAAACACACCTTCTGAATCTGTTCTGGGAAGAGCTGTGAGTCCAGAGTTGAGGTTGCCTCCATGCACTGGAACTGCCAAGAGGCCAAATGAATTATCATGGCCCATCCTGCCTGCACAGAAGCAGGGTCTGCCTGTCTCTTAGAGTTGGGCATGGTGCCCTTGACCTCAACTGCATACATGTAAAGACCCAAGTGTTTTACACAAGTGTAAAGACCTCTGTTAGCAATAGCTTTGCCTATCCTCATTGAGCATTAGAGCTCCAAACAGGGTGGCAGCCTGCACGGGCACCCACTCTGTACCCAGGTCTGTACTGGGCTTCCATGAGACTATAGAGATGAAATCACAACAGTTTTGTTTTTGAAGAGCATAAGCAATCACTTGAATACAAACTGAGCAGACTCCTAGAGACCCAAGAAGAGAATGAGTAGAAAGCTGCACAGTTTGCTAAGTATTCACATTATCACCCCTAATTGTTACAAAAAGTCCTACATGACAGATCTTATTCTTATTACTCCCAAATTTTAAATGAGGCAACTGAGGTTCAGAGAAGCAAATCAGTTGATGAAGGGCAAGTTTTGTAAGTAGAAAAGATAGGATTCATACCCAGGTCTTTTTGACTCTACAGTCTGCCTCTTTTAATCCTTAACTCTGCAGGGCTCTCAATTAACATCAATCCTGTTACTGACCCCATCATCTGAAGCAGATAGGAACACCTTCCACAGGATGAGGGTGTCTGGCTAGGGTTTCTGGGAAGAGGAGGCATTAGCAGAGTGGAAAGATAGCCTGGATCCCTATTAGTGAGGGCAGGTGTTCACCAGGGTTCAATGTAGCTCCTGTATTCCTGTATCTTGTTCAGGCTAATCCAGTCCTAGATGATGTAGCATTTCATCGAGTATGCCCTTTGCCTCCATAACAAGGTTCCCTTCTTCTTCAAGCAAAATGATGGATCGGCCTTCGGTGTGTTTAGTCACTCAGCTTTGAAAAGACATCTCGGCTGGGCCAACTTTCCAATCATTTACAGGAAAATAGTCCTGCTGCTAAGACCTGCATTCTGGCCTGACTCAGGTGTTACCATGTACAAGTGTCCCTGAGCCTTGGTTTTCCCATTTATAAAAGACAGATGTGTTGGTTCTTTCCAGGCTCCATTGATTGAGGACAGATTAGTCATTCAGTCACCTAACAAAGATTACTGAGGACCTCCAATGTGCCAGGAATACTGAGGTACAAAGTATGCAATGCTGAGCAAGACAGAAAAGATCTTGGGCCTTACGGAGTTTAGCCTCTGTTGGGACGCTAAACACTGGAAATACAGTGAAGTTCAAAAAAACAATGACCTGGCCCTGGGGAGCTTATGTTCAAGTGGAAAAGATGAACAATAAGCAAGTAAACAAACACACAGTACTCATAGCCCTGTAGCTTCTTCAGTTTGGCTGGTTTCAAGAAGGCATCTCTGAGGAAATGACATTTGAATTGAGACCGGTTAACAAACAAAGAGCCAGTCACATAATAATCTGGGAGGCAGAGTTTTCTCAGCAAGTAGGAAAGCAAGTGCCAAGGCCCTAAAGTGGGACTGAGCTTGGTCTGTTTAAGGAAAAGAAGGAAAGAAAGCACATGAGGTTGGCATGTGGAGAATGAGGGGAAGACAGCACCAGATGAGGTTAGCATGTTAAGTGGGGCTGGGTCACTTGGGGCCTTGGAGGTCAGGATAAGAAAGGTGAATTTTATTCTCCCTGCAATGGGCAGCCATGGGAGGTTTGAGGAGGGAGTCGACTGTGGCTTTGCCAATGATGCTCTCCTATTGCTCAGCTCAGTACTGTGAGCCCTGTGAGAGGCCTCCTCTCTGGTTCCCGCCTTCTGCCAGGCCTGCTGCTAGAGCTCTGTACATGTAAAAACTGAGCTGCTGGCCCAGCGCGGTGGCTCACTCCCGTAATCCCAGCACTTTGAGAGGCCGAGACAGGTGGATCACGAGGTCAGGAGATCGAGACCATCCTGGCTAACACAGTGAAACCCCGTCTCTACTAAAAATACAAAAAAATTAGCCAGACGTGATGGCGGGCACCTGTAGTCCCAGCTACTAGGGAGGCTGAGGCAAGAGAATGGCGTGAACCCGGGAGGCGGAGCTTGCAGTGAGCCAAGATAGCGCCACTGCAGTCCCACCTGGGTGAAAGAGTGAGACTCCGTCTCAAAAAAAAAAAAAAGTGAGCTGCTTGCTGTGACAGTTTCTCCCCTCCTCCAAGAGCCAAGAAGGCTGCTCTGGAAGCAAGAAAATAAATGAGATTGGAAGCTAAGAGCCAGAAGTCCCTCCTCCCACAGTCAATCTGGTCTTGACTTCTGCCCCCCACCCCTTGGTGTTTGCCAGAATCTCTGCCTATTTCTGCCATATCAATTCCATTTCAGTGTTGTTGGACTACAGATGCACCAATCAGGCAACTTCTTTCCCAAATCCCTTCCAGGCAGGAAGGCCTGGGTCCCTCCTCATCTTGCCTCCTGACTGCAGTCTAGAAGAGCATGGCCTGGCAGATTGGCCACCCGTGCCCACATGGGCAGGACCTGTGATAGATTGCCACCCCCAGTCTATGCAGGGCCTCTGTCTGACTCTCCCCACTGGGAAGGCAGGGAAGAGGCCCAGGCAGAGGCTGGGCTATGACCAAGGCCATGTTCAGAGGTGGAAGCCAAGCCAGGACCTGAGTCCAGGTTTCCAGACTCCTAACCCCATGCCTTTTTCTACCCCACTATGCTGCCAGCCCATTCCGAGAGAGAAACCGAGAGTCTGAGAATGGCTTTGGAGCAGGAAACCACAACTCTCTTGCCAAGTCCACTTTCCCATCAGAACAAACCCCTTTCATTCTCCTGCCACCTCAGCAGTATTCGTTTCTCCTGCCTGCCTATCCAGATTTCACTCGGAGACCATTGGACATCTGGTTAGCGTTAGCGCTGGACTGGGGGTTGGGGGAGGGAAGAGCTAATTCCACACTGGAGATGAACAGCTCATGACCAACACATTTGGGCCTCTGAACTGACAATGAAAGCCCAGGTGGCATTGCTCACCATCTTCACAGTGATCTGCAGATGGATGAGGACTTCATTCAAGACCAAAATTAAGCAGAGACAAAAGGGATCCAAACACCTACTTCACTCTGCTACTTATCTCTATTCTCCTTGTTATGAGGAAACTGCCTGCTCACTCCTGGGCCTCAGTTCTCCCCTCCGTAACATGAAAAGCTGGCCCAAATGATCTCTGACTGACAACCTTCTAGTAATGCTGCTCTGCAAACTCTGTGAGGCATGAGAGTGCTGCAATGAGTGAGTGGTCAACGTGGGAAGACAAGAGTCCTAGATTTCCCCGGGAAAGCAACAGTCTCTGATTGAGAACTTACTCTGTTCCAAGCCTTGATCTGAACCCCATCTTGAGGGGAGGGCAGGGTTGGGGGAGAGAGAAGAATTGAGGCAGCTGCCATTGAAGATAAATTTTAAGAAAAAAGCCAAGATGTTGAAAGAGGCCATTTAATAAATTTTGCTTGGTGATATCTATCTCCCTGTCTCTCTTTGAAACCTTCAGTAAAATGCCACATTAACTGTCAATGCATTTGCTGTTGGATTTGTTCTTTTTGAAGATTAAGCATTATGCTGAGACTGCCCTCTACAAGGGCATGGTGCCAGAGCAGGGAGGGCCCAAAGAGGCCCCGGCACCTTTGAGTATATCCAGAAGAGTTTTACTAGCCTGGCCTGTCCACAGGAGGAAGGCCTGATGGTCCCCCAGCTACTCCCCTGCCCCCATCTCCTTTTCCCTCATCCTGGGGCCACTAGGCCACAGAGCACCTCTGCTCAGAAAGGGTGAGAATCCTCAAAGAAGGAACAAGGCCTCGAGGTTTATTTCGCAGTTCAGTAACTTGAAATGGAGGGCCCTGGGTCTCAGAGGAGTCGCATATAGGGTCTAAGTTTGACTTGCAAGCATATTGGCATCATTGCCACCTGGGATGGACTGAATAGTGTCACCCCCCCCAAATTCCTATGTTGAAGTCTTACCCACCAATGTGATGGTATGTGGAGGTGGGGCCTTTGGGAGGTAATTAGGGTTAGATGAGGTCCTGAGACTGTGGGCCCTCATGATGGGATTAGTGTCCCCACAAGACAGGGAGTTTGTATTTCTCTCTCTCTCTCTCCCCCTCCACCCCCTACCCCCCCACCAAAGCATGTGAGGACACAGCAAGAAGGCAGCTGTTCTTTAAGCCCCTAAGTTTATTGTATTTTGTTATGGTAGCTCAGCAGCTCAAGCTGACAAATAAACCATTCCTGGACCCCTGAGAGGAAGCCAAAGCCTTTCCCTTCACATATATACATGTTCATCAGCAGCCCTGTGAGCAAGGCATGAAAGACACTATCAACGCCATTCCGTATGGGAAGAAATTGAAGCCCAAAAAGCAACCTCACTTGACCAAGGTCCCAGAGTGAATAAGCCCAGCGTTGGGTCTCGAACCCAGTACTTTTGAGTCTAAGTCCAATATTCTAGTCCTGGTTTCTCAAAGCATGGCCCAGGGCCCACATCCTTCAGATACTCTGCAGTGTTTCTCGAGCAAGAGGAATTGGTGGCGTATCAGGCTTCCTAAATAACATCATTTGAGGGTGAGCTCATGAATCTGCATTTTAAGCAGTTGCCCTGTGAGTCTTAGGCTTCCTAACAGCAGAGAAGCAGCCTTAGTTTACTCTGGCTGCCATAATAAAGACTGGGGTCTTAAACAACGGAAGTATATTTTCTCATAGTTTTGGAGGCTAGAAGTCTGAGATTAAGGTGTGGGCAGGGTTAGTTTTTCCTGAAGTATCTCTCCTTGGCTTATAAGATGGAGTCTTTTCCCTGTGTCCTCATATGGTCATCTCTATGTGTGTCTATGTCCTAATCTCTTCTTATAAGGACACCAGTCCTTTTGGATTAGTGCCCACCCATATGACCCTCTTTTAATTTAATTACCTCTGTAAAGACCTATCTCCAAATACAGTCAACATTCTGAGGTACTGGAAGTTAGGACTTCAACTTATGAATTTTGCAAGGATAAAATTCACAATAGAAGCCTCCATTGAAAATGTGATCCCCAAGTCCCACCCCCTAGCGAAGGGCAAGTCATTTCTTTTTCTCTCTCTTCCTGCCACATCTCAGTGCTCTAAAAAGAGTAACATGGTTCAGAGTGCTGGCTCCAAGTGAGCCAAGCCAGGAAGCCCTGCTCCCTGTCTCTATAGTCATAAGCCCAACTGATGCCTTTGGGGACCCTGAGGAAGCTGGGGCTTTCCCTCCCGTCCATGCTAGTGGGTTTGCCTTGTGGCACAGTGGCTTGTGAAGAAAAGCCCTGCCCTCAGGTATGCAAGTCAGCTCCATCTGCACGTCTTTAAGAGCCTAATTAATCCAAAACCAAGTGGAAGGTGCACTTCCAGAGGCAGAAAACACACACCCACCACTCCGGCTCAGTGCCTGCACAGTAAATACTGTGTTTTGTGCCCCGAAGCTGACAAGCTCATGGAACTTGAATGAAACCATCAGGGCTTATCATTTCATGCCAGCTGAAAATACCAGAGAACAAAGATGATGTCTAGCAGGAGTGCGTAGGGATGGCCCCTCATCTGTGCATCCTGTGTCTTCAGGCCATGGTTACGGGAGGGGTGGTGGCATATGGAGCACCCCAGTTTTGCCTACAAGGCCTGGCAATGGAAGCTGCAAATACTCAACCTAACAGGCCATTTCAGTGCTCCTCCTCAGCTGTAGCTGACAAGCTAGCTGCGCTGAAGCCCTTGGGCCCAGAAACCTTTGCTCTCCAAGGCCCTTCGCCCTCTCTGGAAAGCCCAAGCACTCTCCAAGAGACAGCTCCAATACTAGCTTCCCATGGAGCTTTAGTGCCCTCTCCCCTGAACTCAGCCCCTGGCGTAGAGATTCTCCATTTCTCTACTCCCTTTGACTCCCAGGCAGGGAGTTTGGTCTCAGTGGGAAACACACCCTTTGCTCTGAGACAGTCCCTGGGCAGGGGCAGTTCTGATACCTCATGGAATCAGACTGCGACTACCCTCCCTCCATTCCACTTTCTAGTTGCCCAGGGCTGCTGTCCTGACAGTCCCATTTCCCAATGCTCTTGGACCTAAAGGCATATGTATGCACTAGCCCTGAGCATCCAGGTGGCCCAGGGATATGACACAGGCGGGGCAGTGCAGAGCAGTTTCAAAGAGCTGCTCTGCCCTGGTTTTCAGAAGCAGAATGTGGGCTTGTGCACACTGCTTGCCAGCCTGCTAGAGGGCCTCACTCTTGGGAGTGGGAGAAAGATGGCAGGGCTGTAAGAGCCACTCTGGCAGGAAGAGGAGAGAGGACGGGAGGAAAGGAATGTGAACTCGGCTTTGTAGCAGACATGCCTGTGGGAGCAGAGGGTGGGTGGAGTGCACAGACTGGAGAGAAGGGGCACAAATGAGCACTAGAGCTGGGCCAAGGCCACTTCAGGCTTCCTGAGGCCACTCAGCTTGTTTTTTACACAGAGGCTGTTCTGCAGACCCGGGCCCTCTTTCATCCTTGACAGTGGGAGTAGACTGCTGGCAAGATGAGGCCTCAGGGCCAGAATGCAGACCTCTTCTGCAGAGGGCCTACATTTGGCTGTAAGGGCCCACCCCAGCCAAGCCAAGCTCAGCAGGCAGGAGCTGAGCTGATTTTAGCGCCATGAAAGCAGCTGCTGCAATACTGTCCAATGAAGACAGCTGTGTTTCCCAGGCAGGGCTCGATGTCATTCCCCAGGCATCTGGTATGGGATTCGAGAGCCCCCTCCATCCGGCCTTTGCCTTATTTACATGCACATCTGTGTCCTTCACGTAGCTGAGAGCCCCTCCAGGCCAGCAAATGCATCTGATTCCTGTTTCTATCACAGTCGCTCCACAGCCCACAGCCCAGAACCTAGCAATGAGTATGAGACGGCTCAATGCCGGCAAGGGATCCTAGTAATCCCAGAAACCTATGAAGATGAAGTGTGAAGTCACCACTGCAGATGTAGGTCAGGAGATCAGTAATTCTTGGATAGGCAACCTCTCCCATGGGACACAGTTTTTTTGTTTGTTTTGTTTTGTTTTTTGCTGCTGCTGGAGCTAGGGCCCATGTGAGAGCTACGTGCTGCTTAATCCAAAGGAGAAGAGCTGGCTTACTTCCTGCATCCACAAGGGATGTACAGGGCCTTCTAAGGCAGCACTGGGCTCTCCAAAATGCCCACACACCATACTGGCTTTGCAAGGCGTTGTCTTTCTTTTTTCATTCTTCTCCTCCTCCTCCTTTTCCTCCCCACCTTTCTTTGCCTATGTATTGACTTTCTCCACTTTACCAGCAATATATGCTCATTAGGAACACTTGAATTATTCCAAATAAGAAAAAGAAGTAGAAAATGTCATCCAATTTCCAGCCACCCAAAGATAGCCACGGTTAATATTTTGAAATGTTTTATTCCAATATTTCCTCTGATCTTTCTGAGAAGTGAGGGTTTCTGTGTGTTTGCTTTATTTCTACTGCTTAGCGACAACTGACAGCCAGGTGAGGAGGAGGGGGCAGAATGACACAATGTAAATGTCAGGAGAGCGGCAATTAGGTCCCAGCTGCACTACTGACGTGCTCTGCAAGGTTGAGCATGCACTGACCCTCCCTGGGCTTCAGTTTTCCCGTCTATATGATGGGGTATTGGATTAGATAAGTTCAGAGGCTTCTTCCAGCTTGATGATTCTTTGAATTCATCAAGGAGTAGGGAAGGCTTCAAGAAGAAATTGTTACTTGAGCTGAGATTTTAAAGGCTTTGTTAATAGGTTTGGAAGAGGGTATTCTAAGTTAACTCTGTTAATAGATTTGGAAGATAGCATTCTAAGTGGAAGAGAAGGCAGATGCGAAAACAAAAAGGCTGGAAGATAAAAGCTGTCCTTGGCGGAGAGCCTCTGTAGGCTTGAGGATGTGAGAAATGTCAATGGGAGATGCAGCTAGGACCAGACACCAGATACCTGGAATCCTTTACGTTGAAGGCCCTTTGGATCTAAGATGGGTCCTAAGCAGAGAGTGTTTGTGAGCCTGTCATGTAGAGAGTGGCAGTTGAGAGATGAGCCGAGAGACAATGCCAGCTCTTGCTCATCCAGGTGAGATCTCAGACCTGCCATCTGGCCTTGCTGGCCGCGCTGAGATGGCAGTCTGTAGGATCAAGGAATGCTAGAGCCAGGAGCCTATGTTCACCATCAGTTGCAAGCATGGCACAAATCTGAGGGTAAAGGATTCAAAGAACCTTGAATGAGAGAGAAGGAGCAGAAGCCCCGGCAAGAAAGCAATTTGGATAAAAAGAAATACCGTAAGAAGAGTGAGATGATTACCTAAACACAGAGTTTGGATCTTCCTGCCATCTCCACCAGCCTTGTCCATGAAAGTCCGAAGCTAATCTGAACATGATGGCAGACAGAGGTGAAGATGTTTAGAGAAATCGTCAGACTTCCTAGGAAGGAAAATGGTTGGGGAGAAGGATGTGGGCGTTCATTCACCTACATATTCACCAAGTGTCTCCACGGGCCCACTGAGAGGCAAGCCCTGTGCGAGGATGTCAGCCAAGCTCTTGACCCTCTCAGCCAAAATTTCAATTTGCAAGATGCACATATCAGAAACAGTGGAGTATTGCCCAGTACTTTGTCCCAAGTTAAATAAACTTGGAGGGAATCATGGTGCTTGGGTTGCTGCCTCATGGTCCAAATAGCTTGGCTTCTCACAAATGTTATTAACTGCATTGAAGAAAATGTAGCCTGCATTTCCATTTATCCATAAGACTTTATTATCACAAAATACAATGCAAGAATTTCAAGATTGAACTGGAATTTGAAAGCCACTTACTCCCGAACCATTATGACCCTGATTTAAACAGGTTAACACAAATATATATTAGTCTTAGTGTTTCTAAAGAGACAGTTTTCCAAATGCAAGTAGACAAATAGAAGTAGCGCTCCACTCACAAACCTTCTACTATTTTCCACCAAGCAAATTACACAAATTCCATAGCCGGGCTTGAGTAGAACGTCCTGTGGAGTTGCGTCTGGTAGCCTTAAGGCCTTCCAGAAGTTTTGTATCAAGTTATATTCCCAGACAACCTGCCAACATTTGCCCTCCCTTTAGCAGCTGGCTGGGTAATTCAGGGGATAACTTTATTTGGCATCCCCGAGAGCCCTTTACATCTAGGGGTTCTTTGCCATGACTGCTTGCTCTCTTGCCTCTCTTCTTGTTCTAAAGCAGTAAAGAAGAGAGAAGAAATGTTGGAACTCTTAGTAAGTGTCCTGGAGTGGTCACCCCACTCCGCTAGCTTCCGAAATTTTAGAAGGTGTCCTATGTAAAGAGAACTCCGGTGCTCCAGAAGCAGCTTTGAGTCTGTCTCCCCCACATCTTCTGTGAAAGGCAGAACCTGATTGGCCCCATGACTCATACCCCACCCAGCTTGTTTTGTCTCAAATAATCCCAAGAAAAGCCATTAAATCATCTGAACACTTATTGGTGGCCATTCTCTTTTCCTTTGTCAACAGGAGACTTGGGAGTCCTTTAGGAAGACCCTGAAAACCCAGATATGTGCTCTTGGGTGTGGGGAGCCCAGAAAGGCCCTGGTGGTAAAGGTGGCAGCAATGGCACTGGCAAGAATGGAGGGTTGGCTGCGGCCATACTTACTAAGGCCAATAGAGGGACCTCCGCCCTGTCCCTGGCCTGATGCCCTGCCCAGCCCCTTTGCCTGCTTGCTTTCTGCCTGCCTTCTTTTTAAATGCGGCACAGCACAGTGCAGAACCCTGAAGCAGTACGAGCTTTCCATGGTGATCATAAAGGCACCATTGTTATCATCTCCTTTCATTATTTATTTGGCCATAATAAAGGCAGCCCCATTAACACAGACTACGAATCTCACCTTTCCTCTGTCTACAGTTATCACTGTGCTTGCAGCTCAGGCTACAGATTAAATATCCATCATCACTATGATAAACGGCCTCTGCCATAGGGGCAGAAATGCGAATCCACCTTAGAGCAGCTGGTGGAAGCTAATCCAGCCAGGGCATCCCAATATAGGGACCCCTGCCATGGAGAAATCAGCTTTGCCTTTGTGGCTATGTGCCCAAGCTCACTTGTGGCTCATCAGATCCACAGGTCAGCTCAGGAGAAAGGATGCCAGGGAAGTTTGTTGTTACCCTGGGCTAGCCAGTAGCTCTAGGAGAGCAACCTCCCACAACTCCTCTCTTGCTATCCCCATACCAAAATTGAGACCCCAACTACAAGAGACGAAAGATTGGGCTTGCAACCTGGGTGAGGCAATGGCTAGCAAATGAAAAATACGTGGTAAGGAGTTGTGGTTGACTCTAACCCAGACCGCTGTTAGGTGGAAGGGAGCAGCATAGAACCCTGTGGGGAGGGGGACTGACATGCAGGCTTCATATTTGTGCATTCCTCTAGTGTCCCTGGTAAACAAATCCATCTCTACCACAGTGGATGAATTTGCCAGTTGATTTGTGAGTGCGGGGGCTTATGCTGTGGCTTGACAGCTCCATCCCAAAGGGCCTGTTGTGGCTCTTCTGCTTCAGGAGGGACTCCAGGCTGCCTCCAAAATTTTTGCTGCTCTAAAAGAGAAGAGACAAATATAGGGTTCTGAAGCCTCTGGGACCTCATTCTTTTCCATACTAATTGGCAAGTTTATCTCTAAGGCTTTTGCAACATTGCAATCTGGCTATTCTCACCTTTGGTGAATCACACCTCCTTGCGGGAGGGATCCTTGATGTTTCTGTTGCCTGTGGTGCCACCAAATGCCACTGCAATTCTGGCAACAGGCAGGAAGGAGATGCAGCAAGCACCACAGTCTGAATGATGCTTAGGCTATGGCTCAGTTCCAGGCACAATGTTGAACATGGTTCCCTTGGGGCTCTATGACCTTCTCAGGCTGGGTCAGCTCTACTGAACATGACCTCCACCTCCAGGACAAGGGGCTAGTAGCAGAGGGACAGCACTCTGCAAAAGGCTTCTCTGCTTCCAGTGTGCATCTTAATGAATGCATACCTCAGGAATCATCTGTGGCTGCAGGAAGCCCTCTAACCCTGAAGCCCCTTGTTGATAGGGCCGGGGTCTTCTTCAGTTCTTAGGAATGGCTTGTCAGTGAATGAATGAGTGCATGAATGACCAACTTAAAAAGTAAATGAGCAGGAGTGTAAGAAAAAGGCTTCTCAAACCCCGAGCTCTCCAGCTGCAGAATCCTTGACACCTGCTCCTCCAGTCACCTGGAAATGCTTCTTCGTACTCACAGTTAGAATGCCTTTGTGAAGTCCATTGTGTTATTGGGAGCAGGGAGCACAGAAGACACATTTTTATGTTGACAAAACCCACCCCTCAGGCAGCCAACTGTTTCCTCCAACTTGCATCCTGATGATTCATCTTAGGGTTTCCTTCTAGGGCCCAGGAGTTGGCAAGCTGTGGGTCCTCCTCCACAGGACAGACTTTCAGAGACCTCAAGAGGATGGCCATGCTCCACCAGGAATCCATTCTTCTCCATGCTGAACAGTTCCTTCACATTTTTCTCCTCTCCATCCATCTAGTAGTTTTCTTCTGCATACACCAGGTTTTACCCAGCCCAGTTCAAGTGTGGGGCCCAGAACTGAGCTCAAGTCTGTGAATATTGTCTGATCAGAGGGGAAACATTATTCCCTCCATTCTACACTGTACAGCCAACTACTGTGGCAGCTAGTTCTGTGGTCACATTGCACTGTAGGCCCCTTTGGAACTTTGTGGTTAACCAAACTAGGTATTTCTCTTCTGATTTTCTTCAGAGCCTGAGCTCTTTAATCAGGGTCATACAATTTATTTTTAAAACATAATGACTTTTTAAATGACTCTTTCAGAAGTCATCGTGTTGAGTTGGGCTAGGGTGTTATAGCTAGTTCCATCCTTTTCTCCAAACCTTGGAGCATTGGCAAGTTTGGCACAACTGCCTTATACGCCTTTACCTGAATCACTTCTGTAAATTTGAGAATGATCAAGATCAAGATCAGAGTTCTGAGACATGTCACAATAGACCTGTATGCCATGTTGAACACCAACTTTTTTTTCCAACTTTTATTTTAAGTTCAAGGGTACATGCGCAGGATGTGCAGGTTTGTTACATAGGTAAATGTGTGCCATGGTGGTTTGCTGCACAGATCACCTCGTTACCCAGGTATTAAGCCCAGCTTCCATTAGCTATTCTTCCTGATGCTTTGCCTCCCCCCACCCCTCCCCACCCTCTGACAGGCCTCAGTGTGTGTCCATGTGTTCACATCATTCAGCTTTCACTTATAAGTGGCACCACACATTATTTGGTTTTCTGTTCCTGTGTTAGTTTGCTGAGGATGATGGCCTCCAGCTCCATCCATGTCCCTGCAAAAGACATGATAGAGTTTCTTTTCATGGCTGCGTAGTATTCCATGGTGTATATGTACCACATTTTCTTTATCCAGTCTATTATTGATGGGCATTTCAGCTGATACCATGTCTTTGCTATTGCAAATAGTGCTACAATGAACATACGCATGCATGTATCTTTATAATAGAATGATTTATATTCCTTTAGGTATACACCCAGTAATGGGGTTACTGGGTCAAATGGTATTTCTGCCTCTGGATCTTTGAGGAATCACCACACTGTCTTCCACAATGGTTGAACTATTTACACTCCCACCAACAGTGTAGAAGCATTCCTTTTTCTCTACAACCTCACCAGTAGTTGTTGTTTTTTGACTTTTTAGTAATAGCCATTCTGACTGGTGTGACATGGTATCTCATTGTGGTTTTTATTAGCATTTCTCTAATGTTCAATGATGTTTAGCTTTTTTACAGACTTGTTGGCCACAAGTATGTCTTCTTTTGAGAAGTGTCTGTTCATGACCTTTGTCCACTTTTTAATGTGTTTTTTTGTTGTAAATTTAAGTTCCTTGTAGATGCTGTATATTAGACCTTTGTCAGATGGCAAGATTGCACAAATGTTCTTCCATTCTGTAAGTTATTTGTTTACTCTGTTGATAGTTTCTTTTACTATGCAGAAGCTCTGTTGTTTAATTAGATCTCATTTGTCAATTTTTGCTTTTGTTGTGATTGCTTTTGGCGTCTTTATCATGAAATCTTTGCCTGTGCCTATGTCCTGAATGGTATTGCCTAGGTTTTCTTCTAAGGTTTTTATAGTTTTTGGTTTTATGTTTCAGTCTTTAATCCATCTTGAGTTGATTTTTGTATATGATGTAAGGAAGGGGTCCAGTTTCAATTTTGCATATGGCTAGCCAGTTCTCCCAGCAACATTTATTAAATATGGAATCATTTCCCCATTGCTTGTTTTTGTCAGGTTTATTGAAGATCTGATAGTTTTAAGTGTGCAGTCTTATTTCTGGGTTCTCTATTCTGTTTCATTGGTCTATATGTGTGTTCTTGTACCAGTACCATGCTGTTTTGGTTACTATAGCACTGTAGTATAGTTTGAGTCAGGCAGCATGATGCCTCCAGATTTGTTCTTTTGGCTTAGAATTGCCTTGGCTATTTGGGCTTTTTTTGGGTTCCATATGAATTTTAAAATAGATTTTTCCTAGTTCTGTGAAGAGTGTCAATAGTCGTTTAATGAATCTATAAATTACTTTGGGCAGTATGGCCATTTTAATGATATTGATTCTTCATATCCATGACCATGGAATGTTTTTCCATTTGTTTGTGTCATCTCTGATTTCTCTGAGCAGTGGTTTGTAGTTCTCCTTGAAGAGGTCCTTCATTTCCCTTGTTAGCTGTATATTTTATTCTTTTTTGTGACAATTGTGAATGGGAGTGCATTTGTGATTTGGCTCTCTGCTTGCCTGTTGTTGGTGTATAGGAATGCTAGCGATTTTTGCACATTGATTTTACATCCTGAGACTTTGCTGAAGTTGCTTATCAGCTTAAGAAGCTTTTGGAATGAGACGATGGGGTTTTCTAGATATAGGATCATGTCATCTGCAAACAAAGATAGTTTGGCTTCCTCGCTTCCCATCTGAATACCCTTTATTTCTTGCTTTTGCCTGATTTCCCTGACCAAAACTTCCATACTATATCGAATAGGAGTGATGAGAGAGGGCAAACTTGTCTTGTGCTGGTTTTCATGGGGAATGCTTCCAGCTTTTGCCCATTCAGTGTGATGTTGGCTGTGGGTTTGTCATATATGGATCTTATTATTTTGAGGTATGTTCCTTCAATATGTGGTTTATTGAGGGTTTTAACCTGAAGGGATGTTGAATTTTATTGAAGGCCTTTTCTTCATCTATTGAGATAATCATGTGTTTTTTCTTTAGTTCTGCTTATGTGACTAATCACATTTATTGATCTGTGTATGTTGAACCAGCCTTGGATCCCGGGGATGAAGCCTACTTGATCATGGTGGATAAGCTTTTTGATGGAACACCAAGTTTTAATGTACACCATTTTGCTATAGCTGCTCAGATAGTCGTGAGTCCACCCAGTGGTACAACCATTCAACTCATATTTCTGAGAAAGTCATGATAGACTTGTGTGGGTGGTTACCAATTAGGGATTTTGAAAACGCCAAGACTTTGAGAATGACACAAATGGAAGGCCTCTTAGTAATTACCTGTCCTTTTTCTTTGTTAGACAGGGAACTCAGAAGCCCAGAGAAAGGAAGAGAGTGCCCAGAGCCACCAGTGTAGTAGAACAAAATGAAGCTGTGAAGCTTCCTTCTAATTGACATTGAAAATAAAAACAAGAGACATGTCATACTGTTGCGGGAAGTCAGGGACCTTAAACGGAGGGACCCGCTGAAGCCATGGCAGAAGAACGTGGATTGTGAAGATTTTATGGACATTTATTAGTTCCCCAAATTAATACTTTTGTAATTTCTTACGCCTGTCTTTACTGCAGTCTCTAAACACAAATTGTAAAGATTTCATGGACACTTATCACTTCCCCAATCAATACCCTTGTGATTTCCTATGCCTGTCTTTACTTTAATCTCTTAATCCTGTCAGTTGAGGAGGATGTATATCGTTCTAGGACCCTGTAATAATTGTGTTAACTACAAAAATTGTACAGCATGTGTGTTCGAGCAATATGAAATGTGGGCACCCTGAAAAAAGAACAGGATAACAGCAATTGTTCAGGGAATAAGAGAGATAACCTTAAACTCTGACCGCTGGTGAGCCGGGCAGAACAGAGCCATATTTCTCTTCTTTCAAAAGCAAATGGGAGAAATACTGCTGAATTCTTTTTCTCAGCATGGAACGTCCCTGAGAAAGAGAATGCGTACCTAGGGGTAGGTCTCTGAACTGGCCCCCCCGGGGCGTACTGTCTCTTATGGTCAAGACTGCAGGGGTGAAATAAACTCCAGTCTCCCATAGCGCTCCCAGGCTTATTAGGAAGAGGAAATTCCCACCTAATAAACTTTGGTCAGACCGGTTGATCTCAAAACCCTGTCTCCTGATAAGATGTTATCAATGACAGTGGTGCCCAAAACTTCATTAGCATTTTTAATTTCGCCTCAGTCCTGTGATCTCGCCCTGCCTCCACTTGCCTTGTGATATTCTGTTATCCTGTTAAGTACTTGATGTCTGTCACTCACACCTATTCGTATACTCCTTCCCCCTTTGAAACTCCCTAATAAAAACTTGCTGGTTTTTCACATGAAGAAATGCTCATCATCACTGGCCATCAGAGAAATGCAAATCAAAACCACAGTGAGATACCATCTCACACCAGTTAGAATGGCCATCATTAAAAAATCAGGAAACAACAGATGCTGGAGAAGATGTGGAGAAATAGGAACACTTTTACACTGTTGGTGGGACTGTAAACTAGTTCAACCATTGTGGAAGTCAGTGTGGCGATTCCTCAGGGATCTAGAACTAGAAATACCATTTGACCCAGCCATCTCATTACTGGGTATATACCCAAAGGACTATAAATCATGCTGCTATAAAGACACATGCACACGTATGTTTATTGTGGCACTATTCACAATAGTAAAGAGTTGGAACCAACCCAAATGTCCAACAACGATAGACTGGATTAAGAAAATGTGGCACATATACACCATGGAATACTATGCAGCCATAAAAAATGATGGGTCCATGTCCTTTGTAGGGACATGGATGAAACTGGAAATCATCATTCTCAGTAAACTATCGCAAGGACAAAAAACCAAACACCGCATGTTCTCACTCATAGGTGGGAATTGAACAATGAGAACTCATGGACACAGGAAGGGGAACATCACACTCCGGGGACTGTTGTGGGGTTGGGGGAGGGGGGAGGGACAGCATTAGGAGATATACCTAATGCTAAATGACGAGTTAATGGGTGCAGGAAATCAACATGGCACATGGATACATATGTAACAAACCTGCACATTGTGCACATGTACCCTAAAACCTAAAGTATAATTAAAAAAAAAAAAAAAAAAGAACTTGCTGGTTTTTGGCTTGTAAGGCATCACGGATCCTAACAATGTGTGATGTCTCCCCCGATGCCCAGCTTTAAAATTTCTCTCTTTTGTACTCTGTCCCTTTATTTCTCAAGCCAGCTGACACTTAGGAAAATAGAAAAGAACCTACGTGATTATTGGGGCAGGTCCCCTGATAGCATACCACAGTCCCTTTTTCCAGTACAGCAGTAAGAAGCCAGAAAGCATCGTTCTCTCTGAATGTCACCCACGATTACCACATCAGTGGCCCTGAGGACACAGGCTGGGGTGAAATACACAATGAATGGAGTTAAGTGCTGGTGATGGGATCTACATGGAACCCCCACTGCCTTGACTGGGGCCAGACCATGGGCAGGTTGAGGAAAAAACTCTCAACAGGATGCTGAAAAAGCCATTAGTTATGTTGACCTCCTTTCTGAGGGTGAGAAGCCTCTGCACCTACTTTCTTTCTTGCACAGACTAGGCTCAAAAAGAAGAAAATGGGTGGATATAAAAACTTTACCAGTAGATTTCTTAACCAGCTGACAAACATTTTTCACTTGTCTTCCCTTGGTATTTTGGTTTTCTTCCCCCCCTTCCCCACGTAACTTCCAAATCCAGAGCTCATATATCCTTTTTCACTGGAAGGAAGAAGTCATTTATCAGAAGCTGAGCAAGCCAGCCCACCAGCTCCACACATCCATGCTTCTGACTGTGCCTCTGAGCCTTTCTCATGGGCAGCATCTCCCTCTGGCTCCTAGGCCTTCAGGGTCTCTGCCTGTGTCTCCCTAGATCTCCATGTCTCTGTGCCTCTGTCTTTTCTAATTACCATGGTTGTCTTTCTCCCTCTGTGGCTTGCTCTCTGTGTCTCTTAGTTTCTGTGTCTCTCTATCTCACTTCGTTTATCCCTCTGTCTCTCTCTCAACACACACACACACACACACACACACACACACACACACACACACACACACACACAGTTTCTTTTCACTCTGGCCTCAGGTCCATCTTCCAAGCCCTAAACTCTGGAGCTTACCGTGATTCTAACCCCTCCCAGAAGGCCCAACAATTTTCCTCCAAACTTGTAGCTCTGACCTTTCCCCCAGTGATCTAACTTTAAGTAATGACTGTTATTTGAACACCTGGTGTTGAGAACTTAGTATAAGCTTTTCTTGGAGCCCACAAAAAGTGCTCCAAGTCTTCAGAAAATGTAGAACAGGAAAGGAGAACCACTGGGACTCCCTGGGGCTTGTCCTAGCATGTGAAAAGGGAACCTGAGCATTTGAAGGCGGCTTATTTGAAGGTGAAGCATTTAAAAGATGCCTGAGGCCAGATGAAGACGGCAGAGCAGCAGAATGGTGGCTCACACCTATAATCCCAGCACTTACAGAAGGCAAAGCAGGGGGATTGCCTGAAGCCAAAAGTTCAAGACCAGTCTAAGCACCATAGCAAGACCCCATTTCTACCAAAAAAAAAAAAAGTATTTTTTTAAAATTAGATGGGTGTGGTGGCACATACCTGTAGTCCCAGCTACTCAGAAGGCTGAGGCAGGAGGATTGCTTTAACCCACAAGTTGGAGGCTGCAGTGAGCTATGATCACACCACTGCACTCAAGCCTGGGAGACAGAGTGAGACCTTGTCGCATTAAAAAATAAATAAATAAATTTTAAAAGGCAGTCTTCACTTCTGGCCAGCCTTCCCCAAAGTAGAACCATTTCAAGCTCTCCGTTGCCCTCCAGACAAAGATGAGGCTCCAGGCTACAGACCCTCCCACTGTCACCCCAGCCTCACCTCTCACCACAGAAACCTTCTTTCTGCTATGCCAGAATCCTCAGCAGTCTGTCCACCTGCCCTCTATGTATATGCCTTTGTGCCTTTGCTCATGTAGTTTTTTGCTCCTGAAATCTGTTTTTCTCCTTTTATACCCCTCAGGCGCCAAGTGCCTACAATTTTTGTTTTAAATGTCTGCTTATATCCTAAGCCCAATTTGAATGTTATTTCCATGATCCAGCCATTTAACAACTATTTATTGAGCATCTGCTATGTACCAAATACCTTCTAGCTACCGGAAGGATGGTTTTGAACAAGGCAGATAAAATCCCTGCCCTCATGGAGCTTTTAGCTTTAGTGAAAGAGAAAGATATTAATCAGAGAAGCACACCAATAAAGGAATACTGGCATCTGAGCTAAGAGCTTTGATGCAATGAAAGCATGCAATGGAGAACCTGACCTGGTCTGGGAGGTCAGGAAATTCTTCCTTGCAGAGGTAGTATGTGAAATGAGACATAAATGGGAAGGATTAATTGGGGTTAAGCCTTTCATGCTCGTCCATGTGAAGAGACCACCAAACAGGCTTTGTGTGAGCAACGTGGCTGTTTATTTCACCTGGGTGCAGGCGGGCTGAGTCCGAACAGAGAGTCAGCAAGGGGTGGTGGATTATCATTAGTTCTTATAGGTTTTGGGATAGGCGGTGAAGTTAACAGCAATGTTTTGTGGGCAGGGGTGGATCTCACAAAGTACATTCTCAAGGGTGGGGAGAATTACAAAGAACCTTCTTAAGGGTGGGGGAGATTACAAAGTACATTGATCAGTTCGAGTGGGGCAGAAACAAATCACAATGGTGGAATGTCATCAGTTAAGGCTATTTTTACTTCTTTTGTGGATCTTCAGTTACTTCAGGCCATCTGGATGTATACGTGCAAGTCATAGGGGATGTGATGGCTTGGCTTGGGCTCAGAGGCCTGACAAAGCCAAATAGATCAATATGTGCAAATACCTTGCAGTAGGTGCATATGTGTTTGAGGAACAGCAAGGGAGTTGGTATAGCCAGAACATAGTGGAGGATAGGGAAAGAGGCAGAACATCAGATCAGAAGGTACACAGGAATTGGAGGCCAGGGCCAGGGGAAGAGTTTGCATTTTATTCATCATGAGATGGAAAATTACTGAAAAGTTCTAAGCAGGAGTTACAATCTTTGTAGAGATCCCCTTGGCAGCTGTGCAGGGGATAGACTTTGAGGAGGGGCCATGAACAGTGGTGGAGAGACCATATAGGAGGCTGTCACAGTCATCCAGGTGAGAGATGGTGGTGGCTGGGATCATAGTGATGGCAGGGAGGATGGAGAAAAAAGATTTTTAAGAATTAGAGTTGACGCAATTTAAAAATATATTGGGAAGTGGAAGGGGTGTGGATGTAGAGAAATTTATATAGTGCAGAATACAGGGAAGGAGGAACATCTCAGAGAAGATCTTGAGTTTAGTTTTAAAGTAATTTTAATGGAACATTATAATATTAGTTAACAGGTCTTCAGTGCTGTAGAGAGCGTAGACCCCGTCCCTGCATTTTACATGTGTTACCTCACTCCTCCTCCAACCCTATCAAGTAGAGGATGCTGCTGCTGCTGCTGATGATGATGATGATGATTTTAATTTATAAGTGAGGTAACTGAGTTCCAGAGAGATAAAGTAATTTGCCTGAGATATCACAGCTAATCAGTGAAGAAGCAAGTTTTTCAGTGCAAGCAGTAGGGCCCATTAGTCTAGACTCTTTAAGCACTACATTCAGCTGCCTCTCATATTGAGTTGGAGGTTCTACCACAGGCAGTAGGTGACAGTAGCTATGAGTCTGGTGCTCAGAGGAGAGGTCTGCGCTAGAGCTGGCGGCTTAGCAATCACAGGTGCAGAGGTCATTACTAAAGCTGTGCAAGGTGGATGAACTGACTTAAGAGGTCACCCATGACACTTTATTATCTGCTTCCTGTCCTTTTTACATCCATTAATCCAACAATCATTCAGAAAGATCACTCCTTGCAAAGCCCTGGCTGGGCAGTGGGGCTACAGACATGAAGGTAACCAGGTCTCTCCCCTCAGCAAGCTCGCAGACTATTGGAGAAGACAGCAGAGCACACAGACAGCATGAGCAGTGCTAGTTGGGTGACAGCCCGGGGTGCTGGCGTGGAGTTAAGGTGTGGGCCCAGGAGATATAGATATAAGTTTAGATACTGGTACTCTTTCTCTGGTGAAACCCTGTAGATAGATAGATACGAGAGAGAGAGAGAAAGAGAGAGAGAGAGATACATAAATGAACACATAGATAAATAATTACATAGACATATAAATAGATTTACTGCAAAGAATTGGCTTAATCAATTGTGGAACTGGCCAGGCAAGTCCAAAATCCACAGGACAGGTTGTCAGGAAGGACAGGCTGGAACCCCTCACGCAGAAGCTAATGCTGCAGTCCACAGGCAGAACTTTTTCTTTCTCCTGGAAACCTCAGTTTTGCACTACTTGATCATGGTGGATAGTTTTGACTGAGGCCGACCCAGATTATCTAGGATAATCGCCCTTACTTAAAGTCAATTGATTGTAGATGTTAAGCACAGCTACAAAATACTCTCACAACAACATGTAGATTAGTGTTTAATTGAATACTTGGGGACTATAGCTAGCCAAGTGGGCACATAAGACTGATCATTGATCACAGGCACCCAGGATAGGAATATTAAAGAGCTTTCATCCAACAAATATTGAGTGGGTACCAGGCACTGAGTATACCATAGTAAACAAGCCATATAATAATCCCTATGCTCATGTAGCTAACAATCCCGGCTGGTCAATGCTTCAGTGATTTTGTCCTATCAGGAATTTTTTCCTTCTTTTTCCCCACTGGACTGTGAGTTCCATGCATCTCCAGAGTTGGGACCATGTGTGACTCTTTGCTGATCTCCCTCTCCCAGGGCTCAGCACAGGAACCTGCAGTTAGAAGATGCTAAGAAAGTGTTGCCGCAATGAATGGAAGTGTTTGCGGCCATGACAGAAAACTGCCTGGCTTCAAGCAGCTCAGTCATACTAGGCATCTGAATTATAGAACTTTCAAGGGGGACAAGACCTCAGCAATCACTATGGTACATTCCATTCCTTTAATTTTAAATGCCCCATTTCCCTTAGCACCACCTTTCCTTAGCCTGCTCTGGGAGCTTTTGCGCAGCTGTTACTCTGTAGTCAGACCCACTCAAAAGTCTAGCCCATCGAGTGTAGTTAGGGAAGTTGGGTCTCTGCTTTCAGAATTACACTTAGGGGACAACAAGTGACCTCTTTGGCCCAGGCCAGGTCTTTGCTAAATCAATGCATGCTTTGTTTAGCGTTTATGGCGCAGAATGGGAAGGCCTGGGCCCACTAAATGAAAAAGACTGGGCCAGGCGTGGTGGCTCACGCCTGTAATCCCAGCACTTTGGGAGGCCAAGGTGGGTGGATCACCTGAGGTCAGGAGTTCAAGGACAGCCTGGCCAACATGGTGAAACCCCATCTCTACTAAAACTACAAGAAGTAGCTGGGCGTGGTGGTGGGTGCCTGTAATCCCAACTACTCAGGAGGCTGAGGCAGGAGAATCACTTGAACCAGGAAAGCGGAGATTGCAGTTAGCTGAGATCACCCCACTGCACTCCAGCCTGGGTGACAGAGTGAGACTCCATCAAAAAAAGAAAGAAGGAAGGAAGGAAGGAAAGAAAGGAAAGAAAGAGAGAAGAAAGAAAGAGAAAGAAGAGAAGAAAGAAAGAGAAAGAAGAAAGAAAGAAAGAAGGAAAGAAAGAAAGAGAAGAGGGAGAGAGAGAGAGAAAGAAGAAAAAGGAAAGAAAGAAAGAAAGAAAGAGAAAGAAAAAGAGAAAAAGAAAAGAAAAGAAAAAGACTGTACATGCATCATAGCTCCATTGGTCTTTGGGTTCTGTGAGGAAATTGCATAAGTTGCCACCTTCACAGACAGCAGGAAACTGGGGAGCGAACACAATCACAGGGCAAAATGAGCTCTTAGTTGGTGAACCAGGCCTAAGGGCCTGGCCCCACATGGAGCCTCACATGCTGGAATAGACGCAGGACAGCCTTTTCTGACCAGGAGCAGCACGGAGACAAAGAACTTTCGGGCTGGAAATGACCTCTAGAGGAAGGGTCATTTAACACAAGCTACACAGAGTGTGGTTCGCAGTCTAGTGCTGCTTGGCAAGCAGTTTGTTCCAGGTGCAAGACAAGATAAATGCAGCAATTCGAGTAGGCATTTAGGTGCTGTTTTGGCAATTTGACATGGCTGCAATGCAGAAGTGTGTGATTTTGTAGTTTACAAAAGTATAGATTGTGACAGAATGAAAATTGAAAAACGAGTCCTTCCTTCACGTAAAGTTTAAGAAGAACTGCTCTAAAGTACAGGCTTCCCAGCCTAGCAGTGAGTCACCAGCATAGAGGTTGGCATCTGTGTTTTTTTTTTTTTGTTGTTGTTGTTGTTGTTGTTTTTGAGACGGAGTCTTGCTCTGTCGCCCAGGCTGGAGTGCAGTGGGGCGATCTCTGCTCACTGCAAGCTCCACCTCCAGGGTTCACGCCATTCTCCTGCCTCAGCCTCCCGAGTAGCTGGGACTACAGGTGCCCGCCACCATGCCCGGCTAATTTTTTGTATTTTTAGTAGAGACGGGGTTTCACCATATTAGCTAGGATGGTCTGGATCTCCTGACTTTGTGATCGGCCCGCCTCGGCCTCCCAAAGTGCTGGGATTACAGGCATGAGCCACCGCGCCCTCCTGGCATGCATTTTTAACTCCCTCCCACCGTAACTCCCAAGTAGGCTTGAGAACCAGTGGACCATTGGTATGCAATGCCCTACACCACAAACAGGAGACACATGTGCAGGAGACACCTTCATACCTGGTTTCAGTGGCCATGAAACCATTCCTTGCACACCTCCAGGGCTGAGGGGTGCCCCCATCCTAAGGCAGTGGCTCTGACCTCAAAAAAGTGCTTACTTAGCTGGAGCTGGAGTGCTGAGTGGCAACTGGGCCCCTCTGAGACCCCACCAGGGCAGGGTCTGTGGACCCATGTTCCCGCTGACCCGCTCCTCAGGCAGAGGCTATTTAGACTCCCAGCCGCTCTGTGAGACATCTGAAAAAAGCTTGCTGTGTGCATCACCCCTTCTCATAGAGGCTCCTGATAGATGTACACCCATGCCATCTCTGACTTCCTAAGTGCAGTTACCGGTGCCATTCTTTCCCTTTCTACCAGCACCCCCCAACTCTTGCCAGAAGGAGTATAGAAGGACTTGATTTGTTGAGACCCATTCAACTACTTCTATATTCACACCTGTGACGTCCCCATCTCACTTCAGGCTGCTCCCACCTGCTTAGCAGGGCCTGGGCCTCCTGGACTTCCCTTGCTTTGACCATGGCCTCCCAACTCTGCTTGAAAATGCCAGTTGGCCTCAGCTTTTGCCTCTTCAAAGCTATTTGGCCACATGGTTCCTCTACCTTGTTCATCTGGGTGGGGAGTGAGCAATGCAAGTACTAGTGCTTTGGAGGATGAGTTGTCAACTTTCTTAGAACAATGTGTGCTAGCATAGTGTGGTGACAAGAGCCAACGACAGAGACTCAGGGAACACGGGCTCAAATACCACCTCTGTTACTGAATCATTGTGCATCTCTGAGAATCCCTCTCTCTCTGAGCCTCTAGATCCTCATCCATAAAATTAACATGCCTTCCTCAGAGGCCTCTTGTCAGTCTTGAAATGAAGCATAGGACCTGAAAGGAATTTGTAATGGCTAAGGCACTAGCTCTGTTGAAGTAGTAGCTGTCTCTGCTCCAGACCCCAGAGAAAGGAGGGTTGCCAACTCAGTGCCAATGCCATGCATTTTTATGTGTAAGGATTAAGAAAATAAGAGGATATTGAAATAATAAAGGCCTTGAAACAGCTAAGTTGATTTGTATAGACAAAGAGCAAAGAGGAAGACTTGTCCCACTAGATATTGAGACCTAATACAAATCTATACTCATTTAGGAAATAGTAATAGGTTTTCGCACAGGAAAAAAAAAAAACAAAAACAAAAAACAGACCCCGAAGGAAAACACTAGAGAGTTAATATATATGTTAAAGTTAGAACCACAAATCAATGGAGAAACGAAGGGGTTTGAGTAAATAGTGCTAAGAAAAGTGGCTAGATTCCCACCTCACACCATATTTAAACATTGATTTTCGATGGATTCAAAACCTAAATATACAAGGTAAAAACATAAAATAAATTGCAAGAAGATGTAAGAGAACACCTTTTTGGCCTTGGAGTGGAAAAGGATGAGATCTAAAACTAAAATCTGCAAGCCATAAGGATTGATAGATTCGACCAAACAAAATTACAGATTGCTGTTTACAAAATGACATTTAAAAACAAAGATAAACTACAGAGATGAATAGTTTTGTGATGTTTAAAACCAACAAAAAGGAATTGATAAACAAGAACACAGAAGTCTAAATTTAAAAGACAGAGAAGTATTTTGAATAGGCAATCTACATAAAAGGAAATCTAATGGCCAATAAACCTGTGAAAAGATACCCAAACTCAGTAGTAATCAAGGAAATGTGAATTAAAAAAGCAGGATTCGCCTTGCCCCTATCAGTTTGGCAGGCATTAGAAAGCTAGGTAATAATAGTATCAGTATTTGTCAGCAAGCACAAGGTGACACTGAACCCCAGTGCTCTCCTGGTAGGGAGTGCAAACTACTCTACTGTACTGGAGCACAATCTAGCAGAGCTTAGAATGAAGCATACGTGTATTCTCTGATCTAGTGGGCCCACATCTGGGGCTCTTCCCCAACGCAGGTCCCACTGGGACATGTCCAGGGGTGGCCACTGTGGCACTGAATGGAACTGGGGACAGGTTATCTTTTCATCCCCAGGAGAATGGATGGGCTAAATACAAAACTAAGCAGCAGTTTGAAGTAACTAGATGTATGCACAACATGGGCTGATCTCAAAATTACAGGCTGATTTCTTTTTTTTTTAAGTAAGAAACAGAACAAGATTTATAGCACAATAATATTTATGCAAATTAAAAACACATACAAGAAACAACACTATATTTTATAAGAACGCAAACATATTCAGGGACTCATCTCGAATGCATTAAAATGGGTGCTCACGGAGGGGAAAAGGCATGTGGGGAACTGAGACAATGGTGAGGAAATAAATAAAACGCAAGAGAGACCTTCCACATACCGTAGGTGATGCTAGGGGCCCAGCCCTGAAGTGAGGGGTGGATTCAATTCAACTCTCTGCACCTGAGGTCCACAAGTACATTTTAATAATGCAGGCTTTAAAGGAAAATAGGAGCAACAATAATAGAGAGTGGCTGCTTAATGGGTATGGGGTTTCCATTTGAGTGACAATCTGCTCATCCCCAGCCTGGCTCTGGGCTACTGGCCCTTTGAGGCCAGGTTCCCCACTGCAGCACAAGGACCCCTTGGCATAGATGGTAGTGCTCAGGGCTGAGGGCAGGAGGCCTGGCTTCCAGCCCCAGCCCTGCCCACCCCGCCCTGGGGAGCTAGTCCTGGTCTTGTTTACCTCACAGTCTCATTGTGACGATCGAGTGGGCTGACGTATGGGAAAGAGCTCAGTGCCTGACAAAGCGCAGTGCGGTGTGAGGGATTATTGGTGAGATTTATGACCAAGCTATATTGCTCACGAGGCAATTTTGTCTCCCTTATTCCTTCCTGACATGGCAGCCAATCTCCATTTCAGCGACTTGGGACTTTAAGGAGGCAATATTGCAAACCTTCCCTTATTTCCCAGGGCTTGCTAAAAATTTGATCATTCCTCGTGATGTCAAATTAAAACAACTGAGAGACCTGCAGGGCAGAGGGTTGGCAGGGGCGGGAGTTCAGAGCCCATCACTCAGGCACAGGATGGCTACTCAAGATTTACTTCATCCCAGAGCCCCACACACGTGTGGAGGTTCATGTCCATGCACCCACCACACCACATGCCCTGGGGCCTTGATCCTTACTCGGCACGGAAATGTCTTCAGAGGGTCCAGCTCTGGCAGGGGTGGGACACTTCCAGGCTGCATGACAAGCTTATGGGAGGCATTGGACGTTTTCTTTCTTTGGAAGAAGTGCCAGCAGCTTTCTTTCCTTGGAGGCCCCTTCATTACCTAGTTGGTGCCACTCAGTCTTGGTATACTTAAAAAGGCAGTCCTCCCCAAGGTCTTGGTGTCCAAGTCCAGCACCTTTGCTCAGGCTTTATGATCCAGGCTGAAGCTGGTATTTCTAACATTTCCTTTACAAGCCAGGTCATCTCACACAGTCTATGTGTGCCTTCCTGTCTAATGGAGCCCTTGACAGGGACTCCTGTCTTAGCGGGAAATCTGTTTACCTCTCCCTTCCTCTCATACTGTTTCCCTTTCTAGAAATGTCCTGTCCTGGTTCTCTGCCTGAAAAACTACTCAACCTTCAATATCTTCCCTAATTCTCCCAGACAGAGACAGTTACAATGTGCCCTGGACTTGGCAGCACCTTTTATAAGTCTGGCTCTCACAGTACACAGCATACAGCACAGGGCCCCAGTGATCTGTGACCAGGTCTGTCTTTCCACTATATTGGAAATCCTGGAGGGCAAGAAGTTGGTGGAATTGTCATCGGTGTCCCCATCACCCAATGCAGAATGACCAAGCACTTCGCTGGTGCTGGGTTCTTGTCACTATTTGCCACTGGGGCATCATCATTCATACAATAAACTTTCACTGATTTCTTGCTGGGTGCCAAGCACAGTGCCAGGCCTTGGGGGTACAACCAGACACAAGATAAACACGATCTGACACTATTCAGTGGAGAGAGAGAGGAGAATTTGAACAATCACAGAAATAAACGAGGACAATATGAGTGAGTAGTGCTAGCCAGAGATTTAACAAAAGGTGATGTGGCAGAGAGTAGCTGCATGGACACTTCAGGCTGGGTGACCAGACATTCAGGTGGATGATTGAGTGTCCAGAAGGAGACAGTAATGCAGAGATCAGGGGACAGAGCATTCAGGCAGTGGGAACAGCAAGTGATTAACCAAAAGTTAAGAGCCTCTGCTATCACTGAAACAGTGATTAAACACATGCTATCTTGGGTGAAGCCTCCCTACTCCCCAGCTCGTAGCAGGGACAGAAGGAAAACAGCTCCAACCATCTCCCTTGAGCAGCTTTGTCCCTGTCTAATTTGCCTTTCCGCTGGTCAAACTGCTGCTGCCTGACAAGAGCCCTGAGTCCCAGATCCCTGGACCAACTCCATCAGAAATCGCCTTGATGCACAGGATGAGTGAGATCTGGAGCCAAGCAGACCCATGTTCCAATCCCAGATCTTTCACTTACTGGGAATCTAGGGCCCATTAGTTAAGCTCCCTGTGCCTTGGCTGTTGTATGTACAAATGGAGAAATCTAGCTTGTTGACTTAATGCCAGGCTTAAAGGCAACCACACATGTATAGTGTCTGGAGCAAAATGGGCCTGTGGTGGGTCAAAATCACCACGGCTAGAAGACCCTTGGAGACCACTTAGTCCAGTCCTCTGTTGAAAATGGGGACACTGAGGCCTAGTCTTGCCCAATATCACTTCCACTCAGGACTCCAACATAAATCTCCTGGAGCTCGTACTTCCCTGAATATTAAATTTGTCTTTCAGAAATAGCACAAATTCATTTTCCACTTGTACCACAAGGTTGAAGAGTGGCTGTGGGTGTGGGGGTGTGTGGGCATGGGCGTGAAACATGCTAAGAAAGTCACTTAACACACAAACACACATGTGTCCCCACATCTCTGATACATGTGTGCAGACTCCACGGGCAAAGAATCTCGCTCTGTTATTCCTATCTTTGACTTCTGATCCTAGTTCTTTGACTTTCCAAATGTAGGGCTCAGAGTCCCCAACTGTATAATGGGACACTTCAGACAATGTTTGTGCAGCCACCACCATCTCCACTCCCTTGAGACTCTGCAAGTCCCCAGAAAGCCATTGCCAGCATCCTCTAGCAGGCTTTGGTGCAATGGCAGAAATGATGATCTGTGTGTAACATCTCTAGGAGCTGCCCTGGGCCTGGGAATATGACTGGGGAGGACTGGTGGCTTTTCTGGGTCCAATGCCTTCAGCTCAGTGCAAAGCCTGTCAAAGCCATATCCTTCTACTACCTTCCTTTCTCCCGCTCCATGTACCACTGGATCCAGAGGCTGGTCCCAGGAGTCTGCTGCTTGGGATGCTGGAAGCTGGGAGGAAGAAGGGTGGGCTAGAAGCCTGAAACGTAGGGAGGAGAGAGACTGAGAAGGAAAGGGAAGAGAGGGGGCTTGGAGGATCAGCTGGAGCAAGGACTGTGAGAAGGGAAGAGGGATGATGAGAGGTGAGGCAGAAGCAGGGACTAGGCTGCTGGAAAAGACAGAGCCACAGGGAGGAGAGAGGCAGGCAGCAGGAAAAGATGGCTGAGCCATCCTGAAAGACAGAGCAGAGGAGGATGGGATGATTCAGGAGGACAGAGAAAAAAGTGCCTGGGGAGGGGACAAAGAATGACGTGGGGGAAGGAAAAAGCGAGCTTTAGAGGGGAAGATAAAGCAGGGAGGAGAAAAGGGGAGGCAAAAGGGGGAGAGGAGGGAAGAGTGGTCTCAGAGGCAAAAGGAAGAACAGAAAAAAGGGTGAGGAGGAGGGAAAGCAGCTGAGAGAGCCACAGAGGGAGAAAGAAGCAAGGAAGGAGGAGGGGCAGGAGGAAGAGGAGCAAGAGAGCAAAGAGAGGAGAGAGAAGCACAAATAGAAAGGAGTTGGAAAGGGAGCAAAGAAAGGTAAAGGCAAGGAGTGCCACTGCAGATGGCATCTGTGACCCAATTGTGAGGGGTGACCAAATCCGAGCCTGGGAAGACCCATTTTGAAAGGAACACAACAATGGCCTGCCGCTTGTCTCTCAAGAGTCCTTGTGGCATTTCCTCGGCAGAGGGGAGCCAGCTCACGACCTGCCATGACCCCTTCCACTCCACCAGTGACCCTTTCATGCCCCCTCTGAGTGAGCCCTGCCACCCAGCACAGCTGAACACCAAGCTCTGCATGGTGGCCTGGCATGAGAGTCAGCTAAGCTTTTCCACCTGTCATCACTCTGCCGCCATGAGTTGCCAGGATAGGGTCCCAGATATCTGCCTCCCTCTCTTCTTTTCTTCTTCTCTTCCTCCCTTATTTCCTCCCTTCCTTTCTTCTTTCCTCTTTCCCTTCTTCTTGCCTTCCTTCTCTCCCTCCCTCCTTCCTTTCTTATTCCTTTCTCCATTCAGAGCTGGCCACAGCCTTACCTCACCTCCACGCCCGTCAGTCCCACAATGGGGAGGTGGAGGTCTCGGCCCAGCCCCAGGTCTAGGTTGCATCCCCAGAGCGGAAGCCGGGTAGAACCCAGGAGTGTGTACCGCAGTCATCTCAAAGCTGGCCACTCAGTACAGTCACCACCCCTTTGAGTAGTAGAGAAAAGCTGCTTCCAATTCCAAGCTGTGGCTTTGTAGGGCCACTAATTCCAAGTACTTCCCGGATCTAGTGATGGTCGCTGGTTATGAAAACTACTCTTAAAATAATGGGCAGATATTAACCACTAAATAAGATTTTCATGCCATTCAAAAACGATTCAATACATGACAAGATTTGAAAATAGAAAAATCAAGGTTTAGCCAGCTCCATCTCAAAATCGTCAAATGTCACCAGTCAGGACTTACTCCCTCTGGCTATGATGTTATCTCTGCAACTGGGTAAACAGCCCACCAGGAACCCGGGTTTCTGGCCCACGATGGCTCAGTCTGCCGATGTGATCACTTTGAGGTTCAGGAGCAACTTTGGGTTGGCGTGACCACAGCAGCCAGTGTTTGGAACCGCACACTCTACTCCTTTCTGTACACAGGACCTGAAACTGTTCCATAACAGGTACAGTTAGTTCTCGGCACGTTTAGACACAGTCACCGCCTCGCCTGCCTTGTCTTTGAGCCAAGGAAAACTGTTTTCTGTTCCACATGGTCAGAACAGAAAAGGAAGAACAAGACCGTGCCTGTAAAATGAGATGCATTCCCAGGACTCCGTTTGCTGGCAGAGTTCCTGTTTCTCAGATTCTTTACTCCCCCACCTAGCCCTCAGTCCACATCTGCACAAAACTGGTCTATTCCCTGAAACGACTGCTATGCTATGGACACGCTGGACACAACCTCGTGTCCTAAAGGGCTGTATTGTTATTTCATAGGCATAATAGAAAACAGCAAGCATCTGAAAAAAATCAAGAAATACACCGGTTTTCCCATTCTTTCCAAAAATATTTGTTGGCATCTACTCTGGGTCAGGCACTGAACAGAGACGATGTAATCAAGCAACAAGAGGTGATTTGATTGAGTGGGTCTGGGGAGATCTCTAGAGGCCCCCCAGATCAGGGTGGCTTTAGAAAAGAAGTCTGTTTCACCTTGAAACCTGAGCGACCCAGTGCTCACAAAAGGGAGAGAAAAGGGGAGAGACATGAGCTAAGGCTTCCGGGCCTGGCCTGAGCAAGCAATGCTCTGGGCCACTGGTAGTACACTCGAATTGTTGCACTGGTTTTGAGGGGGGGCCCCAACTAAGCCTCTCTAAGCACATTGCATATCCAAGTGCTCAGCAATTAAATCGATCCACAGAGGTGACTCACAGGCAGCCAGCCAGCACAGTCACGGAGCCCTGTCTGCATTCCCAATGTGCCTGCTCAGGTTGCTGCCTTGTTAATGTTATTTACCAAGCCCGATGCCCTGAATACCTGTCCCTAGCCCCTGCTGGAGCCCTCCAGCCACTGTCCCTGTTCGCCTGTCACATCTTGTCACTATCTCCCTGAATTCAACAGGTTTGGGCAGCCTGTCTACAGACCTGCCTCCTCACTCTTGTGTCTCCAGGAGCCAGGAAGGTGGCCCAGCAGTCCCAGCCTTACCCTCTCTCAGAACAGGTCCCAGAGGTGAATGGCCTACAGCTCACCCCTCCTCCCTTTCTTTGGGCAAGAAATGGAATGGGTTGCCGACGAAAACCCTGCAGGGTGGCACTGTGTAGGTGGCAAATGTGGCCATTGAGAGGAGAGGGTGAGGGCAAAGGCTCCAAGGGGGATGTGGAGATGAGGAGATCTGGGGCGGGCGCTGAAGAGCTTCCCCCTGCCATGCCCTGTGCCTGCAGCTGCCCTGCTCAAATTCTTTCTTCGCCAGGGGATCTTGGGGCGCTCCCACTCCTGGAGTCCAGGTAGTGCAAAAAAGCTCCCGCTACATGGAGATCGAGCAAGGGCTTGGCAAGCCCAGCGGCGCGTTCAAATCGCGGTGCAAGAGCGTCCCCACCATTCTTTATGGCCGGAAGTGGAACAGCAGCAGGGCGAGCTGTCTGGAGCCTGAGGCAGCCTTAGCTTGGTCAGCCAGGCGCGCAGCCCAGACCTGGCCCAGACTGCTACACCACCCAGGCCTCTTGCCCAGCCCACTTCGGTCGGCCTTCCAAGACTCAGATCCCGAAACTGTGCCCCCTCCAGCACCAGACAAACAAGCTATGTCTTGGTGGAGCAGATTCCACCTTCACAGAGCCAGAGTGCAACAGAATGCCAGAACAGAAGCGTCTCCAGAGACCTTACCCATTATATAGATAACAAAACAGAGGCTACAGGTCAAAGAAGTGCCTTGTCCACAGGCAACCCTAGGAACTCCTAATTATTATCTCACCACTGTTCCCATCCAGCTTGAGTCCTGAGCCCCCGTGACCACCCACCTTGCCTTTCTAGACCAGCAAAGAGAGTGGGTCTATGCCCCAGGGACTCAGACCCTCAAGAGCCAGAGACCCATGCCTACGGTTCCCTGGGGTGCCTACTCCTCCAGCTGGCCTCTGATTCCATCACTCCAGGAAGAAGTTGGAGGGACTTGGATATGGCACAAACCCAGGTTATGAAACCCAGTTGGCATTTAAATGACCTAACAACAAATTGCCCAATTTAATTTGCTTACCCGATTCAATAAAGGAGAAACAAGAAACCCCATCTAATTAAAAACATTGATCCATAGAAACTGGCAACTCCAAAGGCCTGGCTGGAAGTTTGAGCTTAGACAAACTTGAGTGATGCAAGGGTACAAGTTGACGTAAGACAAATCTATCCTCTGACTCCCCAGGAGGGCTGCAAAGGGCCTGCGATCTTCCTTTCTTAAAATAAGTGGGGAATTGAGCCCAAAAGGGAAAGAAATTCGTTCAGTTCAACCACTGAGATCACTTTAACTCCAGGATCTGTAGAGCCCAGGAGAGAGTTAAGTTCATGCTCCACTGAACCCCCTCCTGGCCACAGACTGGGGCCATTGGTCTTGCTCTTCAACACTCTTGCTCACTTGGCTCGTGGGACCTGGCATCTCATCCTGCTTGCCCATCGAGCTCCTCTGCATCCTTCAAGACCCTGGGCAAATATCAGGTTCCAGAAGACAAGACAGCAGCTTGCTGAGGCCCCCTTAGCACTGCCCAGTTTGAGTCATGTGAATATGCAGTTAGGCTGGCAGTGCTGGGAAAGAGCAGGGTCTTCCTCAAGCCTGGGGGGACCAAGGAAAGGGGCTCTATTGGATACTGTCCTCTTCCCCAGCTACCCTACTGTGCTATGTTCCAGATTTCCAGGAATAGAATAGTCCAAGTCCCCAGAAAATGGGAGTGGAACAGGACCAAGCGTAGGTTACAGGGCTCCCAGGCCAGTGTTCCTATGGGCCCTCTCTAAGCATGGCCTTGGTCCCAGCCACAGCGTTGAGTCCCTTTTGGACCTGGGCTTAGCAAACATTTTATCTAGAAAGGCATCTTCATCACCCTCCCCGTCAGGCTAACTGTAACTGGCTTGGTGTCAGGCCCTAAATCAGGGCTAGATTGTCCTTCCAGGGAAATGTCTGCCTCAGAGAGAAGCAAAATCACTTAGTTCTTGGCAGCTCAGTCCCTGCCAGGGGGAAGTTGACCTGCCAGTGAACCCACAGCCAGTATGGCACACCACTCCTCCTGCTGGGGCCAGCTAGTACCCCAAGCCTGCCTACCTCAGCTCCCTGTTCAACTGGGGAGCTCTACCTCAGCAGAGCCCCCTGGGGACCAAGTCCACACCCACTCTCCTCCTCCACACACATACCCTCTTGCAAGTAGCTTTGGCTACAGGAGGGTAGCATGAATCTCACACAGCCCCATCCTCCGGGAGCAAGGAAGGGGGAAAGCCACAAATACAGATGATAGCTGAGTCACACTTGTTTGTAGGGGATCAAAGAAGGCTTTGGGAGGGAGGTGACATTAGAGGTGACTTTGAAGGATTACAGGAATGTTGCAGACAGATGTAGGGATAGAAGTAGGTGTAAGCTGAGTTTCTTGTGGGACAGCTCCAGTTGGGTTATGGAATACCAAGGAGTTTTGTGTGAGCAAAACCTGCAGGGCTATGAGGATGGGCAGAGAGAAGCAGCTGAGGATATGGGGTTTAGTCCATTAGAGAAAAAGGAGGAGGCCAGCCCCTAAGAAGTTCCCAGTATTGGGCATGTACAGAACACTGAGGTACCAGTAGCTGCTCTAGGTGCTACAGATGTAGTGGGGGCCAGCACAAAGGTCTATCTCAGGGAGCTGACATTCTAACTGGAGAAACGAGCAATAAACAAGGAAACCAATGAACAGGAAGATCGTGGAGGGTGCTAAGTGCTGTTAGGAAAACCTCACGGGGTGCTGAGATCAGCATGACTGGGAGGCTGGGGGCTCTTTTCATTGTGGAGTCCTGAGGACAAGAAGCCAGCCACAGAAGGTCCAGAGGAAAAGAGAGCAACACAGCAAGACAGCAAGTGCAAGGCTGCCAAGGGACAGAGAAGCTGGGTGTGTTTGAGGAACTCAGAGGAGACTGGAGGATCTGACTCCAGAAGAGGCCGGGAGAGAAAGCAGGTGAGGCCAAGGATGCTGGCGGGGGCTGTGCAACAGGACCTGGAGACCAAGCCATGAGTTTGAATTTTATTATAGGAGTAATGGAAGACCGCAAAAGAATGTAAGCAGGATGAGGCATGATTTTCATTGCTTTTGACTACTCTGCTGGCTAGATGGAGAGTGGGTTGGAGGGGAGGGAGCAAAGGTGGAAACAGGGACACCAGTCTGGAGGTGACTGCAGTCATCCAGGAGAGAGCCCTGCACGAGGGCGGGAGTGGCGGAGGTGGAAGAGGTGCGTGGATTCTGACTGGACTTCGAAAAGTTATGCGGACGGGGTATTTTCTGGCTGATTGGATGCAGTGGATGAAGAAAAGAGAGGGATCCAGGATTACACCAGGGGCTTTGGCCTGAGCAACCTGAAGGACAGATGTGCCATTACCCACATGGGAAGATGAGCAGGTTCTCTAGGAAACACCAAGGGGTGAGTTATGGTGGTGTTACTTTTCAAATACCATGGTGGCATCAAGTAGGTATTTGGCTAAATGTACACAATCATCTGTGTACTACCTTCATGTGACACTGGAACAATTATTTACATAATAATTTTATTTATGTCAATTTTAAGTAGGCTGACATTAGCTCCATGCTAACCAATCTTATCCATAACATCAAGGGTTTTTCAGACTTCTAGTATTTTTTTTTCTGAATACAATAAGTAATGACAACCATAGTGCTCAAATCTCCCCGTAATTCCACCCTGACATTCTCTCCTTCCCCAATCTCCAGCAGAGTCTGGGTACCTAGCATGAACAAACTTGTACTGGGCATTGGCCTTGACACCCAGGAACCTCTGAGGGCCTTCAAAGGGACCACAGTGGGGCACAATGGGAAGGAGACCTTGTCCAATAGCTCTGCAAGGCCCCGGGGGGGCAGCCACCTAACTGCCTCAACAGGCCCTGCTCAGTCCTCTGCTGGGTGGAGGGTTCACAGAGTGGAGCCCACCACCCTTTCCTGAGGTTCATGCGCCCTCTGGTGGTAGGGTTCCCCATCTCTGTGCACTGGGGGCTTCCTTGTTTCCAGGCTAAACAGAAGACAGAGACCCTCTGCCTCGGATTCACCAAAGGGAGGGGATAAATGGTCAGACTAACTGTAAGCTCCAGACCAAGGAATAGATGCTTCTGAGGCTTGGACTCAGGCTGGGCTGGCCAGGCAAGGACCACCACAGGTCACACCAAAAGAAGAAGGAGTGTGGTGCGCAGGAGAGGGGACTTTTGTTTTCTATAGAAGGTCACCAATGCAGAGAAAAGCAAATTGACGGCCATATGCAAATAGAGCAATTTACCTTCAATGGGTATTTTCAAATGAAAATAAAAAACATTCCAATTTAAACATTTTAAAATCAAGAGCAGGAAACATCAGGCTGTGCTGAATAAATCCAACACATAATGGAAAATGTACTTCAGTTCTTATGTTACAGCCAGTTATAGGAGAGAGGCGGGGGCGGCGGCCAGCAACAGACAGGAGAGTCACGCTCTTACAGAGAAAGCAGCCAGAGAGAGGGTGGGTGAGGGGTTGGCCAGAGACAGACACTGCCTAGGCTGACATCCAGGTCCTCACACAGGCACACACACACACACACACACACACACACACGACAAGCTGCACAGATATTCCTTCTGTTGTTCCTTCATCCTTTTCTCAATGAACAAACTGTCATTAGATGAGAATATATTATTGCTAAACAGACACTTGCAGACCAATGTACAAGGGAGTCTCACATAGAAAGCTGTGGTAGGACTCGGAGAAGGGGCCTGTGAATTTAATCTCAGAAGAAAAAGAGGCAGAAAAGGGTAATCCAGGCAGAGGGAACAGCATGAGAAAATACCTGAAAGCATTCCAAGACCTTAACACTAACTTCTCAAAAAGGAAGTTTTCATCACCTCTAAAAATTAATTCAATGTAATTTTATTAAGAGCAAGAAATCTAGACCTTCCTCTAATGACAATCCAATAGTCCACCCTCGCTGTCATCAAAAAAAAAAAGTTCAACCCCCAAATTAACAGTAATTAGCCTGAGATATTGTAAATGTGGCTCTACAGTCTGAAATTTAATGGCAACTTTTGTCAAAAATAGTCTTATTTCCACTTTAGTCTCATGACTACAATACTATAGTGCTATCCCTATAGTATTTACTACAATACAGTCATCAAAAATATCTGAAAAAAATTCTTAGACCTTGTGAAATAGTGCATCCATCCACTTCTATAAAAATAGGAGCCACACAAAGATCTAAAAGAGTGCTGCCTGCCCAGCTCCAGAACAGAGAAAGTTAGTGTTAAGGTCTTGGAATGTGAGCACATCGTTTGTAGTGCTATCCATTCCCCTCCTGAGATTTTCACTTACTACTGGAAATCCTTAACCAATTATAATAGCTTTTTTCTCTTGATTTCCTTTGCTTTGCTTACACACTCTCTGCTCTCTTTTTTTTGGCGGGGGTGGGGGGGTGGCGGGTAACCATAGTTCATCTAAATGCAGCTTTTTCTGAACCTTAAAGATAGAATCCCGTTTTTAATGAACTGAAGTAGCAAAATCATCTTTTTCATTATTTTAGGAAATAGCTATTGCCAAAGTGAAGGTGTAGATAATGCCTAGTCTTGTTATGTAATGGGGATGTGGTTTGCAGAATTTTCTTTATAAAATTGTAGTTTCAAGGGATGTCAGTGTTTATGCCACTTTTCCAGTTCCAAAATGATTCCATTCCATTGTAGAAATTTGAAGTATGTAACTTGAAATCCTTAATAAAATTTGGATTTAATTTTATTAAAAAAAAAAAAAAAAAGAAAATACCTGAAAGCTGAAGAGAACATAGACATTCGAGACATGGCAAAAAGTTGTGAGAGATTGGACCCAAGGATATCTGGGGAAAAGAAAACTGGAAGAGGGTGGGAGCTGAGCCCTGGAGTCTGTGTCTCGAGCCGGTGAGCTCCCCATGCGGTCCAGAGAAGGTGCCTGCCTTGCCCTGGGGCAAACCAAATCCAAGACACAATGTCCGTCCCATGATGTGGGCTGGAAATCAGGCACCTGTTGGGGCTGGGCTGATGGTGAACCAGGCTCCAGGGAGAACACTGCAGATTTCTTGCTGAAATCAAGGCAAAAAATTTCAGTGCAGTCATCCCCCTGCTTCTGGCCCCAGTATCATCTTACGCCTGCAAAAATTACATTTTGTCCTGGTTCCAAGACACGGTAAAAACTGAACTCAGTGCAACCTTAGCAATGAGGTTATTGGCAAGGAGCTGGCTGGGTCTCCAAAGACTCCTCCTGTTGCGTGGGATTCTCTTGAAGCAAAGGGGTTTAGAGCTTTTTCTCCAAGCCCAATACCCAAAGGGGGCTGTACACAAAGCACTGCTCCATCATGAATGCATCTCTCTCCTGCTGCAACTTTCAGGCACCAGGACCTGGGCATGTGTCATGTTGCAGATCCGTCCAGGTGAGTCTTCCCCTGGTTAAGATTTCTTCCTCTAAGCCAGGGAAGAGGTCAAGAAACTACACTAAATGTAAAAGAAGCCTGGCCAGAAGGATGAATTCACATAAAAAGGAATGGTAATGCCAAAAGCACAGGCAACAGAAGCAAAAGCAGATGAATTGAATTACAACAAGATTAAACACTTCTGCATACCAAAGGACACAATCCACGTGGTCACACAGTAAAAAAGCAACCTCGAGAATAAGGAAAGGAGTTGCAAATCATAGCTGATAAGGGTTTAATATCCAGAATATATAAAGAACTTCTACAACTCGACACTCCAATTTAAAAATAGCCAAAGAACTTGAATAGACATTTCTCCAAAAAAGATATACAAATGGCCACTAAGCTTATGAAAATATGCTCAAAATCACTGCTCATTAGAGAAATGAAAATCAAAACTACAATAAGATTCACCTGACACCCATTAGTATAGCTACAAAAAACACAGAAATTAAGTGATGGTGAGAATGTAGAGAAATTGGAACCCTTGTGCATTGCTGGTAGGAATGTAAAATGATGTCATTGTTTTGGTGACACACAAAAAAGAAAATGGTTCTTCAAAAAATTAAAAATAGAATTACTAAGTGATGCAGCAATTTCATTTCTGAGTATATGCCCCAAAATCTGAAAACGGGGTCTCAAAGAGCTATTTGTATACCCATGTATACAGGAATATTCACCATAGCCAAATGGTGGAAACAACCCAGGTGTTCATCAAGAAATGAATGACTAAGCAAAATGTGGTGATCTATACAATCAAATATTATTTGGCCTTAAAAAGGAAAGAAATTCTGACACATGCTACAACATGGATGAGTCTTGAGGATGTTATGCTGAGTCAAATAAGCCAGACACAAAGGACAAATACTGTATGATAGCACTTATATGAGGTCCCTAGAGAAGTTAAATTTATAGAGACAGAAAGTAGAACGGTTGCTTCCAGGGGCTGGGTAGAAGGAGCAATGGGGAATTTTTATTGGGGACAAAGTTTCAGTTTTGCAAGATGAAAAATTCTCAAGATTGTTTTCACAAAAGTGTGAATATACTTAACATGACTGAACTGTACACTTAAAAGTGATTACGATGGTAAATTTTATGTGCATTTCACCACAAGAAATGCATGAATAAATAAGTGGTGTGCATGTGAACAGGAAGGCCTCTGAGTCTGCACCTAGATTTTCTTGCCCACTAATTAGTACTTTTCCTTTAGGCTCCTGATCATGTTATAATGCCCAGCTGAAAGACCTGATACTCCAGGAGATCTTTCCCAACTCCCCCAGCAGAGCCAATGCTTCTGTCAAGGCATGACTGCTGTCAGGGAGAAGCAGGGGAGTTTTGGTCAGCTGTGTTTCTTTGCTCATTCATCCATTCATTCACTCATTCATGTGTTCACTTACTCCCCCAATGAATAAATGTTCTCTGAATGCTCCTCAGTGCCAGCTGTGTCACTGAGGCTGCAAATAGACGCATGAGGGAGACTGTCTTGGCCTTGTCCACAGTCAGGAGGGGAAACCAAGTCCACTAAAACTGACCGCACATTATAAAACCAGGACAGAGAGGCTCTGCGCTGTGGGAGGCTACAGAGGAGATAATTGACTAGTGTGGGAGTGGTTGCAGTCAAGTGGGCCTTCTGCGAGAAGGTGGTGCCTGAGCTAAGCCCTGAAGGACCCATAAGGCTTAGGCAGGCAGGGAAAGGTGGGAGAGTGTATTTCAGACCGAAAGAGTTCTGGATAGGGGCGAAGAAAAGTACTCTTTCCTTCATATCCTTGCGTTTCACATCTGCCGTTTCAACCAATGGCAGATTAAAAATATTCAGGGAAAAAAATAACAGATCAAAATAATACAA